>NC_142502.1:132790000-133102000 GCF_057876585.1 Rhinolophus sinicus | reverse complement strand
AGCACACAGAATGGCAAAGCCAACATTCCATATGCTCACTCTGGCTGCTCTGATTGCAAAGGCAGAGCCATAGACCCTTGAACAAAATCAAGGAGAAAATTTACTGATTGTTCATGCCTTTCTCATTGGTCCTTTTGAACACTTCTTGGTGTTCTGATGCTTTTGGCCCTTGATTTTCCCTCAGTTACTTGGATTGACTTCTCCTGCTTGGTTCCTGCAAATAAAAATTTCTTCATCATTCAGCTCTTCAATTTAGCATCTTTTATGAGCCTATTCTTTGCCTTTTTATAACAGTTGGGAATTACATTACTTATGCATGTGTCTATGTGATTATTGCTTTTGATATGTAAGCTTCACCACAGTAGTAACCTGAACTTACTTTCTACTATTATATGCCATGTACCTAGGATAGTGTCTGGCACCTTCTACTGCCTCATTTCCAGGCATTAATATGTTGTTGACTTCATACTCTATATTTTCATTTTAATCTTCTCCCTCAAACTTTACACCCATAAATGTAACATCCAGTTGAACATCTCTACCTGGGAATCTTGTATTTGTTTTAAATGTACTATGTCCAAAGGGAATTTATTATATTCCACATTCAACCCCTCTTTCAACCTATTGTCTCAAAAATCCCTTTTTCCTATATCCCTTTGATTTCAATATCTGCTCTATCACTTAGGCCAGAAACTGAAAGTTATTATAAACTCATTTTATATATTTCTCCTACAATCAGTTGGTTGCTATATTATTTTCATTCTGTTACCTAAATGTCTTCTCCATCTATACTGCCACCACAGTAAGTCAATCCCTCCCCTGAATTATGGCTTCCTAAATAAACTTTCTGCCTTCACTCTTCCTTTATTCTATTCATTATACACAGTGTTGCCTGAGTGACTTCCCAGTCTTCACCTTCCTTACATCCAGTCTGGCCAGCTTAGTACCAGGTCTTTCAGTGAAAAGGATTCAGATTCCTATCTACCCCCCTGATTACTCCACAGTCTCCCCCACGCTATATACACCAAGAACATCAAACTGCACTATTTATATTTTCCCCAACATGCTTCACTTTGTCCTATGGGTCATCATTTTTATTTAGAATGGCAGAGTAAACAAAAATGGTTCTGAAATACATTCGGAATCATCCTTGAAATTGCCCTATGAAGCTTGTCTATATTGTGTTTCCCCCAAAATAAGACCTACCCCCAAAAGAAGCCCCAGTTAAGATCATCATCCAGATGGATACATTTAGTATGTTATGACGATGTTCCAGAAGAAGATGAAATGACTGTATTTGAATAAATGTAGATTGTTGTAGGTGAAAAAATAAGATAGCTCCTGAAAATATGCCCTAATGCATCTTCTGGAGCAAAAATTAATATAAGGCCCGGTCTTATTTTCGGGAAAACATGGTTGTATTTAAGTACAAGTAAGATTCAAGAAATGTGCTTATTCTAAGCTCTGGTTGAAAAAAAGTAAACAAAAGGGCAATCCTTCTTAATGTGAATATGAATTATACATTCTCCCCTGCTGTTCACTTGGAACCTTCAGGGAAAGAGCATTTCCCTAGCACAATGCGAATTCCTATGCTGAGATACTTCAGAATCTCATCGTTGACTTGGCTGGTTTCAAACATTTGAGTGCATGGTGTGAGGACTTTGATGGCGTTTCTATTGATATCATGTCTGGGAGTCTTTGGAAAAACTGTGAGAACCAGGTGGTGGCTTCTATCACTACATTGTATAAATATCTCCTACATCAGCAGCGATGCACACACATTACTCATTTCATCAAGACCTGGGAGGGGAACAGTGCTGTCACTGAATGATTTAGTTGGAGCCATGACACCTGTCTGAGAAGGAGCAGAGTTGACATACAAAGTTTGGCTGCTCATCAGTAGTCACAAGTTAACCTGACTATACAGAGACCAAGAACACAAATATAAAATTAATATCTACTCTGAAAAGAGAATAAAATAAAGTTAGTAATATAAAGGATAAATTTGATGGAAGAAAAGAACAGAAATGTTAACATAAAGAGAAAAAATAAAACCAATTTTGAACGTAATTTATGGAGATCAGCTTAAGAATGAAAAATAGTAGATGGAGCAAAGGCAATATTCAATGTACAACAACAACATGTTTTTTTAAATTAAATACAAAATTTTGAGTTCACAGGAAGGAGGAACTCATCATAAAAATGTAGAACGTGTGCATTGTGTATGTGTGTTGCCAAATTTTGGCATTTCAGTGAATGAGAGTTTTATAAACATGAAAAGGATGAATTACTTCTAAAAGAACGAAACAGATTGTTTTTAAACTTTCCTGTGATAACAATAAGTGTCAGAAAACTGCGGAGAAAAACCTACAGAGATATAGGGACAATAGTTATGATTGAAGAACTCTACATCTTGTCAAGTTGGCATCTTATTTAAAGACTATAGAAAAAATTAGACATGTAAGAACTCAAAAATCATACCACTCTTAAACATTGCGTGAAAAATAACTCAAGAACCTGTCTCTCTTCAACATCATTTATCTAGAGATTCAAAGAAAGAATGTTCTAGGTGCTGTCCTACCAGCAGGAACTGTGAAATGACAGGCTCCAAGAAGAGCTGATGTAGTTTGGCTCAATTGTTCAGTCGTTTTTGGAGAACTGTATCAAATAATAAAAGTTCCTAATGATCTGGATTCCTCAAAGGACTCTCTGGTTGCATAATATTTTTCCATCTAGGTTTGAAGATTCAGTCAAAGTAGATGTCACAGAAAAGTAAAGTTACAAGCTAAATGAATGCAGAAAACATGTCTGGTTTTTTTTTGTTTGTTTTGTTTTGTTTTCATTGCAACACCCCCAGTACCTAGCACAGTACCTGGGGCAGATAGATATCCATTAAATATTTTTCATTTAATGATTTAAAGGCAAGAAGTGAGAGAAACAGAGGTATATCTTCTAGCAGCAAATTCTCTTTAATAGAACTAAACAAACACACATTGAATGTCTACTATCTGCTTGGCACTGAGTGGTTCGAAACGCTAAAGAATAAAGATATAGATAGAGTTTGTGCTGCCCCCATGTTGCTAATTTATCCCTGGTTAGAAAGTTCACTGCATTGATAACATTTTGAGTGAAAGCTGGGGCCTGTCTATTCTGGGCCAGCTCCCTAGTTAGGAAGGACCAGTGTAGGTGTCACACCATTTTAAAGTGATAAAATGGAGAGATTGACTAGAATATCGGGCTTTCCAGCCTATCTTGGATGGGAAGCTTCTCTATTCCCTCTGAGACCACATTATCTAGAATTAGGGTTGGGGCCAAGAGGAAGACTTGCTAGCATAATTGCATAAGAAATGCTGGCTGTGATGTACCTGTAAATGTTATGGTTAGGCATTTGATGCTTTTGTGAGTCACCATATCTTATGGTGGCTTCCTTATAATGTGTCAATTATGTTCAGCTCCTGCTAAAAGGCCTGCCTCCTAGAAGATCCTTTCTTTTGATCTGATAAGTAGGACCATTCACTTTCCTTCTATAAAATGGTGGAAATGGAAACATTCTTCATTGTGTCATGTAAAATAAAGAAATGAGAAGCTTGGGGGAAAATGTTATTATAATATAGTGTGGCTGGGATTAAACAAAGCTCAAGATTATAAAAAGCTGGGGGTAAATATTCAGGTCAATTTTTAAACAAATGGCTTAAGACTAGTCATGGGCTAGTGTGAAACTATGCGATTTCTAGGAACCACAGACACAGAAGAATTTGTGTTCACTCTCAGGCTCACAAGAAAGATTAGAGGTAGTGTGAGAATTCTACCTTCACAGTTCAAACCTGGAAGAGACGAATAGATATAAATGATAAATGTCTAACTATTACATTGTTTTGTGCACCTGAAACTAATGAAAAAAAGCCATCTTTGCAGACAGTATGAAGATGTTGCAATGTCCCTTGTAAAACACATGTCGTAAGCTGCTTAGGACAAGGCAGCAAACCTGTTATCTTCATAGTACAGGTGAAAACCCATTGCAGCTGGGAGAAGAGACTAAATCCCAGTACTCCTAGAAAACAGATAGAAATATGTTCTGGGACCAAATCATTACGTGTCTACTACTTCTAGGGAGATGTAGGACCACTGGGAAGGACCTGCCTCCAAAACAAAGGAACCCAATGCTCCCCTTAGACTTAGGCTGAACCAGAACAACAGAGAACACCCTCCCCTTACTTGTGCTCCAAGCATTTAATAACAAGTAACAGACGACCAAGCATTTAACAATAAGTAACAGCAATCTACTAATAGAAGAAGATGAAGAGCATGGCAGGAGAACTTCTCTGAGATACAGGCACAAAGGGAAAAACTAAAGTTGAAGGTGCAACAGAACTTGAGATAAACTCTCTTGAAAACTGGCCCCTTACACGATACATAAAGGTCAAGTCAAGACGTAAGATCTGAAACCCAAAATCTCCTGGAAGAAAACATAGGGTAAGCCCCCTGACATTGGTCTTGGCAATGACTTTTTGGAAATGACACCAAGACCATAAGCAAAAAAGTAGAAATAAACAAATGAGACTACATCAAGCTAAAACGTTTCTGCACAGCAAAGGGAACTACAGAATGAAAAGGCAACCTATGGAATGGGAGAAAGTATTTGTAAACCGTTTACCTGATGAGTGATTAGTATACAAAGTACGAGGAACTCATACAACTCAGCTAACAAAATAAATAACCTGATTAAAAACTGGATAAAGGACCCGAATAGACATTTTTCTAAAGAAGATATACAAAAGGACAATAGGTACATGAAAAGGTGGTAAACATCACTACTCACCAAGGAAATGCAAAGCAAACCATAAGAGATGTCACCTCACACCTGTTAGGATGGCTATTGTCGAAGAGTCACAAGGTAGCAAGGGTTGGTGAGGATGATGAGAAAAGAAAGCACTTGTGCACTGTTGCTGGAAATGTAAACTGGTACAGCCGTTGTGGAAAATGCTATGGAAGGACCTCAAAAAATTAAAAATAGAACTATCATATAATCCAGCAATTCCACTTCTGGGTATATATCCAGATTACATATATAATATATAATATTTATATGTGTATTATGTATTTTATATATATATATATATATGTGTATATATATATATATATATATATATATATATATATATATATATTAGAAAGACAAAAATAGCATTCTCTCACTTTTATGTGAAATCTAAAAAACAAAACAAAACAAAAACCTGGAACTCATAGTAACAGAATGGTGAACACCAGATCCTGGAGGATTGCGGGGACAGGGGACATATTGGTCAAAGGTTACAAACTTTAGGTTATAACTTCTGGAAACCTAATGCAAAGCATGGTGATTACAATTAGTAGTAATGTATTATATACTTGAAATATGCTAAGAGAGTACATCTCAAGTGTTCTCACACCTTCCCCATATACATACAAAGATAGAACTATGGGAGGTGATGAATATGCTAATTATTTTGATTATGGTAATCATTCCCAATCTATGCATATATCAAAACATAACATATTTGATACAATTGTAATACAATTTTATTCGTCAAAATAAATAAGAAATCATTTGTGCCAGAAAACATGTTAAAGTAATGAAAGAAAAAATAAAAATTGTCAACTAAGAATTCTATAGAAAGCAAAATATATTTCAGAAGAAGTAGCAAAGACTTTTTCAGTAAAATAAGAACTGTGGAAATTTATTGTGTGGTTGATTTCTACTACACAAAAAAAAATGTTAAAAAAGACTCATCAGGCAGACACAGTGTGATTTTTAACAAAATCTTGTATCTTCTGAAAGAAATGATATAAAATAAATTAAATATAAATTCTTTTTTTCCTTATTTTAAGGTTCTGAAATAGCCCTGTCCAACTGAATTTCCTGTAATGAACAGCCACATGTGACTGTTGAACACTTGAAATGTGGCAAGTGTTACTAAGGAACTGAGTTTTGTTTCATTTAATTTCAATTAATTTAAAATTAGTCACGTCTGGCTAGTGGTTACTTCATTACATTGTGCAACTCTAAAAGAAAACTTATTGTCTAAAGCAAAAAGAATAGTGAGGCATTATGTTTATAGCATACATTAAAATAAATGTATGACAACAATAGCACAAATAATAGTTGAGGGGGGATAGAAAATATGATATTACTTGAAGCTTCACACAAAAACCTGTATGAAAGTGTTCATGCCTAAAAAAAAAAAAAAGAAAAAAGAAAGAAACAACCCAATGTCCCTCAATTGTGCAATGAATAAACAAATCATGGTAAGTTTTATACAACAGAACAGTACTCAACAATAAAAAGGAATGAACTACTGATACAAATAACATAAGTATAAATCTCAAATATAACATATGAAATAAACCAATGTCAAAGGCTACATATTATACGCTTCCATTTATGATATTCGGGAAAAGAAAGCCTATAAGTACAGAAAGAGATTTGTAGTTGCTAGAGGTTGCCAATGAGGGAGGATTTGAATACAAAGGGACACTGAATTATACACTAAAAAGTAAATTTTACCATACCTTAATTTATTTTAATTTAAAAAGTGTAAAACACTGCTATATTCAAAGTAGTAAGGTTTATAAAATAGAATAATCATTACATATTTTTTAGTTTTCAATTACAGTTGACATATACTATACCTTAGTTTCAGTTGTACAGCATAGTACTGATAAGACATTTCTATAACTTACGAAGTGATCACCCCGGTAAGTCTAGCACCCACTGGAAACCATACATAGTTATAACAATATTATTGGCTATCTTCCCTGTGCTGTAACTTTACATCCCCATGACTATTTTTATAATTGGCGATTTCTGTATCTTGATCCTTTCCCCTTTTCCTCTTTCCAAGCAAACCCCGTCTCATCGGGCAACCATCAGTTTGTTCTCTGTATATGAGCTGGTTTCTGTTTTGTGTGTTCATTTACTTTGTTTCTTAGATTTCATATGTAAGTGAAATAATATGGTACTTGTCTTTCTCTGTCTAACTTACTTCACTTAGCATAATACCCTCTAGATTCATTCATGTTGTCACAAATGGTAAGATTTCAATCTTTTTTTATGGTTGAGTAATAAATATTCCATTGTACATACCCGGGGTGCCAAAAGAATGTTTACAAGTAAACACTTTGTTCAGCGTGGATCAAGCAGTGGTTTGCCATAATCAGAAGTGTCTGGATGCTGATGGTAACCACTTTGGGCACCTCTTGTAATTGCAGAAGTCAAACGTGACTTGTAGTCATCTTTTGTTAAAGTTGTGTTCTTTTCACAAGTTATGAGTTTAAACATAAAAAAACTTCTTACTGGGAAAAAAAGCAGAGCTATAAACTCGTTTTTTAGATAAAGATAGCAATTTTTTCCCTTGGTTCTAGCTACAGGTCCAGGGGAAAAAAGGTAAGGCAAGCAGAACTGGAGGTGACAAAAGTTATTAACATTATTTTTTTCCCTTGGGGAGCACCTATTTACTATTCTTATTTAATGAACTTTCACTATGTGCTAACATTGAATAAAGCAAATATGGTCTCTTCCTCAATCGAGGTTATAGTCTAAGCCTCAAAGACGAGGGACAAATGAAAATTCCAAATAAAAATATACCAGGAAGCATTGTTGATACTATTAAAATTGTCCCTTGGTATGAATATTGCCAATATCTTTCAAATATTGTGATTTTGAACATACCTTGTTTTTCATATTTAAATGTAGACATCTTTAATTATATATATTCAGCAAAATGCCTACTTATTCTAATTATTTATCATTATATATGTAAGTTGAAATTCACCTTGTATCAGATTGAATGTTGACAGCTCATACCTACCCTACTTGTCCATTACTATATTAGGTAATAGTCAGTATAATTAAGAATATTGAGGTACAGAAAGGAAAAGCTGAAATAACATAGATGAAAGACATTTGACCAATGCTGAATTGAATGCATTTTCTGAGTTTCATGCAGTGACAAACTCATCTCTCTAATGAAAATTGTAATAGCTGAATTCAGCTAAAATCTAAATTCCTGGAATGATGCCATTTATATTTATGGAATGAGTATCGATTGTTTTCCCATAATTGGTAAATGTGTAGAGGGAGACAATGAGTAGAAATTAAGTCCAAGTTTTCCCAGTGTCAAATCAGAAGTTAAGACACAAATGTAATGTGATTTGGAACAATCAAGACCAAGATGTGGATTGGATATGATAGGAGTTTCACATACAGGGTCAGGAGCCCTATCCAGACAATGCAAGGATGACTAAGAAGAGGGTTCAGCTCTTCCGGAACATAAAACAAGAATCTGGTAGAGTCAGAAACCTGGAGGATAGTTGTAGGCATCTACTCTGGTTCAGAGGCCCACAGAAGGAACAGAGGAATCCTAAGTATTCGAGAGAACTGGGCAGAAGGAAGCCTATGTTGCAGTATGGCTAGTCCACAGTGGCAGTTCTAAAACCCTCTAGCTCATATTTTTGTTAAGGCAGGTTGTCCTAATCCATTCAGGCTGCAATAACAAAACTACCATACACTAGGTGGCTTAAACAACAGACATCTCTTCATAGTTCTGAAGGCTGGGAGCTCCAATAGCAAGATGCTGGAAGATTCAGTGTCTAGTTAAGATTTATAAACATCTGTCTTTTCACTGGCTCCTCACATGACAGAAGGGGCAAGAGAGTTCTCCGGTTTCTCTTTTATAGGGGCACTAATCCCATTCATGAGGACTAATCCCATTCAAATATTAAGGGAAAATCTATCCCACTCATGAGGGCTTCAACCTCATGACCTAATAAACTCCCAAAAGGCCCTACCTCAAAATGCCATCACATTGGAGATTAGGTTTCAACATGAAGTGTTGGGGGCACAAATATTCAGTGTATGACATAGGCTTTAGCCATTCACTAACAGTAGCAGTGAAATTTTAAGAACTTTGCTAACAAATTATATTTAAGTCTAGGTGTCATACAAGGGTTGTGGAATAGGGAGAAGACATGGCTGGTCTATGGTACTGCCAACTTGACTCCTGCTTCAACTCTCTAGATCTTATCATTTTCTGAGATCTCTGCCCTTTGATACTTCCCTGATTTCAGGCTTGTCACCTTCCTCCCTGAAGTTTCAGTTGCTAGAGTCTCTTTGTCTTACCCTATGATAATTTTTTCCTAGCCACTTGCAGTTTCTCTCAGTTGTCTTCACAACCCATTTTAGGTCACATCGATATACTCGTCTGTGCTCTACAAAACTCAGTGTCCCAGGAGATAGGTAGAAGAGCTCATGACTCTCATGCCTAGAAATCCCAAGAAAATGTCTTTAATAACCTTCCTATGACATTGGCCATGAGTTCTTCTGCTAGTCTGCTGCCTTCAAAATACCACACATGAAAATACAGAACAATAGGTTTTTTTGTTTTAGTTTTTAACCTATATTCCCTAAATATTAAGGGAAAATCTATTATGATGTCCCCTTGACAGATCCATAATAGTGAGAGAATGAGTTCCCTGTATTACTTCCAATTCCTTTTTTCACCTCCCGGATCTCTCAGCTTTGGGGTGTGTGCGCGTGTGCGTGTGTGTGTGTGTGTGTGTGTGTGTGTGTCTGTGTAAAAGAGGAAAAAAATATGAAAGCCTTAAAAACATGTTATGCCTGTTTGTATTCTCTAAGCACTTTCTGCTCTCTCACAGTTAGATGGTGCCTTTGCTGGCCCAGAAATCGAGAATCTGTCATCTTTGATCACTGGCCTATGAGCTTACAGCTCCCTTTGGAGTTAATTGAAGCCCTGGGCCTCTACAAATGAATGGGTGTAGCCACAGCAGAGAGGAACAAAATATGTTAGTTACTACTTCAAGTGAATGAACAAGAATTTATGTAACCAATATGCTACACTAGCCCAGCTGGTGGGACAAGACAATTCAACGTTGCTCCTTTGCTCTTCTTTAACTTTGCTCAGTGGGATTAGTTTCGGCCCAACAACAAAAAGGCTGGCACTTTTATGTCTTTTATAGTTATCTTTAAGAAATGTAAAACTCTGAGATTATTTCAAGAAATAAATCATAATCTCAAATTTCTATTTAAAGTGCTTAATCCCATATATCAGCAAAACTCCCAAATTCACATAAAGTTGCAGTTACCCTCTGCCTTCAACTTAGGACTGCTGAAAGTGAAAAGAATGAGGGACAGATAAGTTTCTATTCTGTTTCCAAATTCCTCCTCTCCTAGTTTCCAACCGTTTTGTGGCAGTAAATTGGAATAGACCAGATTGCTCATCAAATTGATTATTTTTTCCTGGGAATCCCAACTTCTCTTCTTCTAGGTTGGGCTATATGACTAGTTTTCCTGATGGAATATAAGTGAAAGTGATGGATCACTAGCAGTCTGAAGCAGTTAAGCTAGGAGTGCATTGGGTATAAATTCTCCATGCTATCATTCATCATCTCCTGGCCAGAGATTTAAAAAAAACCCCAATAGAACAATCTAAGGCAGAATCAATAAATGAAAGGAGGCTGATTTTCTCAATCACCATGTGGAAGACTGCCTACCAAAACCCAACTAAACTATGATGGAAATGAGAAATAAACCATTATTTATTAAATCTTTTAGATGGGGGCATTTGTTATAGCAGCTAGAGTAACCTACCCTAATTAGTCCTGGGAGGGAGGAAAGAGAAGAAAGGAAGAAATATTCATACTTGTCTGGAACAAATATGTTCATAGAACATATACCTTGGACATTGTTCATACATCTCACTAGCAGTTGTCTTGACTCAGATGATACATTCTCCTCTTACTAATAAGTTACTTGTTCTATATCTTTTAGGAATCTGGGATTATATTTAGCCGGTCTCTTCTGATTCTGGCCTTAGCATCTAAGATAATACTCATCTAACTCTATATCATGTATGGCACTCTTCTGTTCCACAGCAAACAGTCACATATCCTTTGCTCCAAAAATAATTCTGAGAGCGCAGGTCATCAAATACCATCACTTAACCTTCATTCCCTTCATCCCCATCTTCAGAGCATCTTTCCAAGTTGCTCTTTTTCTTTTAGATTTTCCAGGTGAGAGACAGTCACCAACCAAATGTATGTGCTTCACTTAAGGGGAAATATATCAATTTTGTGTGTGTGTGTGTGTGTGTTTGCATTTGCTTTATTTTGACTTTTTTTTTTGCACTGAGATCTCATGGTGTTTAATTCTTCCTTTATCGTGAATGCCTGGTGGTATTTGTTTTTTTGATGCTATCTTCCTGAAACTCGTTGAAACAAATACTGAAGTTGCCTTGTTTTGTGCATTAACTTTCTTGACAATGAGGTTCACTGACGCCTCTCACTAGACTTGAACTGAGTAACAAGATCACATACCCTTGTCTCCTGGATAAGTTAGATTCACAGCACACCACCAGCTCCCTCCAAAATATCCTCTTCCTTTCACCATGAACCCTTAACCCTCTTTGACTCAATATGATGTATTCAGAATTGTGGAATATTTTTCTAGCTGAATCATTTGAAAATTCCCATTTTGATCTGTACCTCTCTTTGGAATGTTATATCCACTGTATTTTACTACTTTAGGTGAAATTTCAGGTAAAGACCATTACGTTTACCTGGATGTAAAATTCTAGACTCCTAGTGACTTACCCTCAGAACTTTCTAGATATTATTGGATTATTCATTTTCTAGCATTTCATGTCACAGATACACAACCAAGTACGGAGTCATTCCTCTCTCTCTCTCTTTCTCTCTCTGTCTCTCTCTGTCTCTCTCTCTCTCTCTCTCTCTCTCTCTCTCTCTCTCTCTCTTCCTCAATGTATGCATTTAGAAATTTTTTTTCCATGAGAATTCATAAATATAACCAGAAATCTTCACTCTGAAGCCTCAGATCTTTCTTCACTTCAAGGAAATTATATTCCATTATTCTTTAAATTACTCCGTTACATTCACATTGTACTGTCTTTCTGAAAATTCTGGTATATTGATATCAAGATTCTTAGATATACCTTCAATATTTCTTACTTTTTTTCATCCATTATTCCTTTGAATTCTTTGATAATTCCTCAAGTTAATTTATTAAACTCTTTGTTAGCAACATCCGTTCTATTCATTGTGTGTATTTCTGCTTACTTTTAGCAGTAATGTTTCATACTAAACACTCTGATAGTCATTTTCTCCTTTTTCTCGTGGCAACATGGTCTTTTCTAATGCAACAACCTTTTCAATTTCATTGAGAATATCACTTTCAATTTTCTTGAAGCTTACCATGGTTTACTACATGCATTTTGTCTTTTTGAGGGTCAATGTTATTACTCCCCTCCTTTCAGCTGATGATTCTTTTCAAAATCTGATGCTAAATATTTTATTTTCTGATTATATACCTAACTCTAAATTCATGCAGCTTTTTAAAAGAATGGGCCCAAGGCAAGTGGATATTATCTTTTATTTCAATGGAACTATTATAATTAATTTGCAGAACTGCAAAACTCACACTAATTTTTCACATGAATAAAAAGTTTTTTAAAAACCTAATTATGAACAAAGTGAATATTAAAGAGCACTTTCACCAGTCCCTGAATAAAACACAATTAGAATTATTTAATTGGATAAAAATAGATAGGCCACACAAAATCATTTTAGATAAAGTGCTTCTGAATTTTCCCTTTAGAAAAGTGCATCGTAAAAGTATGTTTTCTTTAATTATGTGTTAATGAAAAGACAACATAAAGATGCTCTACTTCTCATTCTCTTAATCCTTGTACCTTCCCCTTTTGCTTTCTCGTTTTCAAAATGATGATAATCTGGAGCAGGCCAATTTTTCTTAGTCATGAAGAGGACAGATTTAGGTATGATGAGACAGTGAGAGGAAATAGTAGGAAAAGTCCCTTTTCCTGAGATGATGCAGGGGCAAATAAAAGTAGTTAACAATACTATATGAGCATTTATAAATTTTTGAAGGGTAGATCTCATATTAAGTGTTCTTACCACAGACACACACACACACACACACACACACACACACACACACACACACAAGGCATGAAGAAACTTTTGGAGGTGATGGCCATGTTTATTACCTTGATCATGATGATGGTTCAAGGGTGTTTGTATGCATCCAAAGTCATCAAATTCTATACATTAAATATGGGTTTTTATGTATATCAATTATACATCAATAAAACTATGAGTTGTTATAGATAGATAGACACATAGACAGACAGATAGATAGACAGACTTTGCAAAAATTAAAAAAGGATAAAAAGAAGAAGGCCAGATGCAAGAGGTGAGTTCTAAAACCCCGTGCTACTGACTGCTGAAAATACCCCAGCACAGAATGTATTTGATTTGATCCTTAGAAAGTTCAGAACAGAAAGTAGCTACTGAAGAGTAGCCTGGTGTTTAGCATATGGAAGAGGCCAAATATATGTTATCTAGAAGAGAGAAATCTTAAACCTACTCTAGATTAAACTCAAAGTAACAATTATGTTTTCAGTCAGCTGAGCAGACTAGATCATGTGTGTTGTGGCACAGATTCAGAGTAAGGTTTTTATTCTTTACAATTGAAAAATATTGTGTATTAGGAAAATCATAAATTACTCTAATGGATGCTATAAGGGATTTATTTCTATGTTAATTTCAATTGAAGATTCAAAACAGTAGAGACTACATCCTAAACGGAAGGTCATAAAAGATGGTTCTTTTTTTTTTTTTTTTTTTTGGTTTGGTCATCAAGGATTTTTAATTGGTTTGGTCATCAAGGATTTTTAAAGGAAGTGAGCAGAAACCAGTTTTGTGATTTTAATCTCTAGATGACAACAACGGTCTAACGGATCAGGTGTCTGAGATTAAAGAAGTACATTTCCTTCAAGAAATGCCCCCACTTGTCTCCCCACTGTACAGAAGGGTGGAGGGTGCCTTCTTCTGATCCCAAATCTAGTAGGAAGAGCTTCAACTATGCCATTCAGCGTTTGAACAGTGCCAAGATTTAGAACCAATGGCTGGTTCCTGTCTCAAGCTTAGGGAATGTAAAGGGTCAGGAACGGTGGCTGTTTGGCTACTCTGATGGTGGCACATCCTGAATTGGGATCATCCTGAATCTTCAAATTCTACTCAGGCAAAAGTGTTTTCTGTGAACCAAGTGGGGGTCACATGCCAAGAATGCGAGCATCCGATCATTCTATTTCCTGTCTCAGAGTTCTACTTGGAGAAGTAGAAAAACCATAGTCAAAAACTGCCAACTGTATCTAGGGACTGAAGAAGGACTCATCAGCCACCACACCAGCCGGAACAAATGCATTTATTTATGCTAAGAGATCTGCAGGCAGTGGGAATGAGGGAAAACCAACCTTATCAGTCAGGATAGAGTACAACCGTGGTTCTCAGCCAAGGCCCATTTTGTTCCCAAGGGATAGCGGCCATGTCTGGAGACAGTTTTGGTCACAAAACTGGGGAGATGGTAAAGTGTCTGGGCAGTGATACTGGCACTTACTGACAAGAAGCCAGAGTTGCTGCCAAACATCATAAAATGTATAGGACAACTCCTTACAACAGATACTTATTCAGCAAAATATCAGTAATGTCAAGGTTGAGAAACCCTTGGCTAGAGAATGCTGTATGTTGATTTAACAACTAATCTCCAAATTTTAGTAGCTTATAACACAAAGATTTATTTCTAATTTGTACTGTGTGTCCATTGTAGATTGGCAATGGCTCTACTCCACATGTCTTCATGGCAGAATCCAGCCTCCATTTGGAATATCACCAGTCAACATGGCAAAGCAAAAAGAAACATGTTGGACAACTTTTAAAGCTCCAGGTAGAAATGACAAACTTCTCCTCTATGTTTCAGATCCCCTTGTAACAAATTACTCCAAATTTAATGGCTTGAAACAACACACAATGATTATCTACTAGTTAGTCAATAATCAGACAGGGCATAGCTGATCCCCCTTCTTCAGGACCTCATAAGATCTGCAGTCAAAGGATCAGACAGGACCACACTCACTTCAAATGGCAAATGGGATGGAATCTGCTTGTGAGCTGAGTCGGTGGTTATTGGCAGGATTCCGTTCCTCATGGGCTATTGGACTGAGAGACCTGAGTTCCACAATGACTGTTGGCTAGAGGTCATCCTTACTTCTTTGCCAGGTGTCCTGCTCCACCAGAACAAGAATGCATGAAGAACCAAAAAGCAAATACCAGCAAGATAAATATCACAGTCTTTTTTACACTTATAATGGAAGTGACATCAGATTATTTTTCTATTCATTTCTAGCAAGTCATAAGATCCAGCCCACAGTCAACAGGAGGGAATTACAGAAGGGAGTGAATACTTCTTCATCTCCCCTGAATTCAACAGGGTGGGATATTTAATCTTTTCACAGGAAGGAGTACCGCATAGAGTAAAACTAAAATATTAAGTAAAGAGTAATACAATCTGCCTCCCCAAACATTTTCCTCTTTCCTAATTCATCAGGCTCAAACTGGGGGAGGGGTGAAGTTCTATTTTTAAGTCATGGGTTTGAGTTTTTTATTATTCCATTGAACTGGATATGTGAATTTCTGAACTGAGAGAGAAAACTATACTTTATAACCTAGAGTAACCACAAGATCTTCCATCACCTAAAAGCAATCAGAAGGGTTATAGGGATTCCCACAAATTTCCCTCCAGAAAATGATACATACCAGCTCCACAGAATACATTTAAAGAGATAGTGGAAGGCAAACCTAAAGTTGCATGATATCCCATGAGTCTACTGGTTCATACCTTTCCTCAACAACCGTGCATTGATTACCTATTATATCCTCGGTTTATCCTAGGCATGGGAATACACAAATGAATAAAACAGACAAAAATCCCTGGCCTTGTAGAGCTTGTTTTCAAATGGGCTTGGGGAAGTTGATAGACTCTAAAAGAAATGATTTAGGTACATAGTATTTCAGAAGGTGATAGAACTTATAGAGATAAATAAAAAAGAGACAGGGATGGGGGATGCTAAAATTTTCAGAGGTGAAGAAAGTCTCCTGGAAAAAGATGAAACCATGAGCCATGTGAATATCATTCTCTGTAATGTTTATATATTCTTCAAAGGAGCTATTTTAAACATCAACATAAAACACCATAATAATAACTCCAGCAAGCAAGAGACATCTGCATTTAAAAACACATCTACAGTTTGTTTGGAAACAGTGACTGATATGGTTTTCATGTGCAGTTATGTAGATTGATGATTCCTTTTTGCAGACCTTACCCTGACCTCAGCACATGGTGTGTAGGTGTCAGTGGTCTGACTCCTACCTCTGAACCATGTAGATGGATAAAAATTAAATCGTAAGATTCTCCTCTATGTATAGCAAGGAAGTATTAAACAAAAAATGTTTCTTGTTTAGTTTCAATACGTTGGTCTTCCTGGAAGTAGGTAATCCAGCTAGGCTTCTCTGAATGAGTCAGTTGCCTAATACAGAAGGTGAATAGGCTTCTACCTGGGATAGGAATGCTTTGACAGGTGGGCTTCCCTGATCTCTGCTGGTGGCTGTGGGCTCTCCTAAGCGTAATGGCCCACAGGCACCTTCTCCAGGAGCTTGGCCGGCAGTAGCGGGTTTGTGGCACCTTACTTTCCCTCCTCACCCATCTTACCTCACTCTTGCTTGAAACCCATTTAAGATTTCCATTAGTTGAGTGATATCGTCTATAGTTTCTCCTGAGGAGAACAGAAAGTTCCTCTCTATATTGCTTGTGCTGTCTTGACAGGAATTTGAGAAAGGGGGAGATTCTAACCCGTATCATAGGCCATCCTCTTTGTCCAGGACATGTTATATTGCAATGTGAAAAGAGCTGGAAATGAAACAGATATGCCATGTATCTCCATATCCTTTTCCACTTCTGTCTCTATCTATATGAAAATTATAGATGGATATTTATAGAAATAGACCAAATGGTTAACAGTTGTTACTTTGAATAGTGGGATAATATGCTTCTTCTTTTTTTAACTATTTATATACTTAAATTTTTCTACTATGGTTCAGTAACACTTTTATACTTAGAAAAACCCAAATTTTTGTTTTACACCAATGGTAGAATCACAGCATGCAATTCACCTGGGGACTATACATCAAATAAAGGAGCTATTTAAACTAAGGAGATACTAAAAAATCAGTAGCTTTTGAAGATTCACTTTAAAGTGTTGCCACTCATGCTTAACAAAAATGTTTCCACCTAGCAAATTAACATACTATACATTATGTACAATACAAATTTATTCGGGGATAATCATAAGAAACTACATTTTTATAGTGCTGTGAAGTTTGCAAATTGCTTCGTCATTTCATTTCATTTGATCATTCTAATGACCATATTAAAACAAAGTCAGTCTTTTTTTAACCCTATTTGAATGAGAAAAAAGAGGTCCAGAGCATTCCAGCATAAGCATTGCCAACAGCAAAGACTGCCAAGCCATTGTTTTCTCTATATGATGACCTTGACTTTTATGCTTGGATGGCGACATTGAAGGAACCAAAATTCCCCAGTAACTGAAGTAGGTTCTCATTCCTCTGTACAGGCAACATCTTACCTTTATTTCTGACTCATGAATCTCCTTTCAGGGTTGGAAATGTGGTTTTCTCAGGAGAAGTGTCATACCCAGTCTTCTCTCCCCTAAATAGGATGTTAACAACTTTTCTCATCCTGCGTATCTCATCCCCTATCTACAGTTGACCCTTGGACGATGTGGGTTTGAACTGCGTGGGACCACATATACGTTGGGGTTTTTTAATTGACCTGCACAGTTCAGACCTGTGCTGCTCAAGGGTCAACTCCTGCTGGGAATTCACGTTATGCGGGGTCCCGCCTGACTGTAATTTTACGTGGATTTTCTACCTACAGTAAGTGCCCCCAGTACCCTAGTTGCTCAAGAGTCAACTGTATTTCTTAGAGGTAAAAATATGAATTTAGAGAACCTGATGAATGTTTTTGGTGGCCATGTTACAAGTTGAGAGTGGACTAATTCTTGGCCATTGAAAGCTAAGGAATCAATTTAGAATCATTAAGACCCAAATAAAAAAAAAAGCATGTTTTAAAATAATTTGTATTGATAGACTGAAAATTCAGTCAAGACTAAAATTAGTATAATTTAAATATACAGTAATATTTTAAGACTGTTTTATAGCAACAATATTAAGAAAAAGTATTTTAGTAAGTCATGCTGTCTGTATATAAGTACAATCATATACAGAAGAAGTAGGTATATATTTACTTCATATAATTTCTATTTAATTAAGTTATTGAGAGAAAATATGAATAAATAAGTATACTACTATTTTTTTTTTTTCATTTTAACCAATAATTCTAAGAGTTTAAATGATGCACTAACAGGTAACCATCTTAACTACATGGGGATTTAGACAGTTTCTGTTCTCATGATCATGTAACAATAGGCTTGATGATGAATGTGAAATCAGCAAGAGGCTGATAGCAATTATAGAAGAAACAAAGATTAGTAATATTTTATACATTGCAAAATAACTGTCTTTAATTCTTTTAATCTTAAGTGGACGTGATAGGAGATCTTCTAAAATGGACACTGTCAACTCCTTCCTTTCCATAGACACATGTTGCTTCTCACATAAGAAGTAGAGACTCATTTCACTGGTCTTAATCAGGTATGGCCTGAGTGGCTTGCTTGAAAATAGAATGTAGTAGGCATTGTGGGACTACTGAGCTTAGCTCATAAGTCTTGCAGCTTTCTCTGGGCCCCTTTGGAATGCTCCATCTGGGAAACCAGACAGCATGCTGGGAGATGTCCAGGCCCCAGACAAGCTATGTGCACATGCTATGGTGGTCAGCCTATCATGTGAGTTAGCCCATCTTGGACATTCAACCCATTTGGGACTTGAGATTACTCCAGCCTCAGCCACCATGTCAGGACAACCACATCGAGAATCCCTGAATGAGAGCTACCTGGCTGAGCTCAGCCAACCCTGAAAACCATGTGTGAAAATAATAAATGGTTGCTTTAAGCCACTGTTTTTTAGAAAGTAATTTGTTATACAGCAATAGAAAAGATATGGCATGACTATTAAGTAAATAATAAGTTAAAAACTAAAGCAAAATTCTCCAAAATAAAGCAAAAAGTGAACCTGGGCTCAAATTCTGGCAGTAACTATTTAATGATTTGGGGATCAGTAACATACTCTATAGTCCCATTTCTTCATTAGTAAAGTGAAACACTGAGATAGTACAAGAAACACAGTTCAACACATGTGTGGCCCCTCTGAAAGAATTCTACCTACTCTGCAGTGAAAGTCAATAAGTGTCTCACTGACTCTGGGCAAAAAGTATAGAATAGACCGTCAAACAGCTAGTTTTTGAAGGCAGAAATGATTATTAAGAGCAAATGTAGGTTGGCAATGACCATAACCTGCTAAAAACAACTTATTTGACTATTTAACAAGATTGTTAGGCCAGTAAGCATGTGTAGACTGGTTTATGTGATAACACTTGGCTCCTTCAGAATATTGCAGGATTCCACTATAGCTTTTGCATAATGCCTTATGATATTTCTACAGGGCCTTTCTACTTAATCAACAATTCTCTACAACTATTTTTCAATCCTGCAATGTTCTTCTTTTGACTCTACTCCCATATTATTGGTTTCATCACTTTCTTGTCCCTCCTCAAAAAACCTCTCCCTTCTCTGTGCCACCAATTTTTGGCTTCCATTGTCTTGTTTCAATTCTAGCTCTTAACAATTGTTTATGTTTCCATCATTCTACTGAGATTGCATGTCCAAAGTTATCCGCATTCTTTTAGTTGCTAATGTAATTATCCTTTCCTCTGTTCTCACCCTCTGTTTTATCTCTGTAGCATGCAACCAGGTGGACGAGCTCCTTTGTTCTTCATTCTCTCCTACATTGGCTTTCATGGCACTTTTGGGTTTCTCTGTGTTGCTCCAAATGCTTCTGTTCTGTTATCTACTCTGGCTCCTATTGCTCCATTAATTGTAAGCATGTTTCCATGGTCCCCTTTGTTCTCTTATTTTCAGTGTGATCTCTTGTCCTGTTATTCATTCTCATGATTTCCTTTATAATAATATGTTAATTGATATCAACTCCTGTCTTTTTTCATAATCTTTAGTCACAAAATGTGTACTGAAACTACATTTTAATCACAAAAGTTTGAAGCCCTATTAGATGTTTTTAATATGGCATTATAGTCAGAGGACCCAGGGATGCATGAATCACTTTTTTTATCCCAGCAATTTTTCTTTTCCATGATTTCCTGTAGCAAAGATATATTTAAACAAGAATAATAGTAAATGAGAACACAAGGTATAAGTTTATCATTATGATCTAGGCTCGTACCCAGTAAATTCAAACTCTCTTATAAGCAGGGCTTAGGGATGAGGTCTAATGAAACACTAAATCTTAATGTCAATCAGTACCACCCTTAAACAGTGTGCTCTTTTCATTACAGAAGAGAAAAAAACCTAAGCTAACTACATCTTCTCTAAGCAGGCAGACTCTGACTCAGTTTGCTCCTTGCTTGAGGGAAAAGAAATGACACAGAATTCAAGAATGAAAAACAGAGTGAAGTATATGTTTATGAACTTCTGATGCACTGCAACCCAATGTATAAGTAACTGTGGCAAAATCATTCTTCTGCAATCTGACCCAATTAGATCAGTATTCCCTTTACCCAGCAGTGGGATTAGGTGGAGAGTGGGCATGTATGAGAAAGTGAGACCTTGATCTGCCTCACGGTCCTTGTCCTCTCTGCAGGGACTGCTCAGCCCTGTCCTTCTCATCATGATCATAAGTTTCAGTTTATGCCTTGATCCCAAGTCTGTATTCTGCTATTTGCTTGCTTAATATTCTAGGACTGGAGCCCAGATCACTCATCTGGTGGTCTAGCTCTTGCCAATGAAATCAATAAGATTGTTTTGTCTACAATATTTCCAACCGCTCTGTGGGGACATGTCTCAGTATTCTTAGATTTTGATACTGCTCTAGCAGACTATATATAGTATATATACTTTCTACAACTTCTATCTCTCTTATCCTTTCTATAAAATCAGAATTCAAGTTTGCATGAAAATTCCAAAGTTTAGCATATTTTTTGATTTGCTGCTTTGAAACACCTGTTTGTCCCTGCTGTGGATAATTCTGGATCTGGGTGGGTTTTCAGTTTCCTTTGGGGAACTGAAACTTGCATGGTCTTCTACTTGCATGGTCCACATGTCATTGGACGCCTCACATCCAATCCTCAGACTTTGATGATACAGTCAACGTGAGTCAACAGGGCCATGGGGACCTTCAGAAAATATCCTCCACTTTAAAGTGCACCAATACGTGACATATTTAGTGCTTTGAAATTTTAGTTGATGTTTTTCTCCCACTTTCGGTAATTTCTGTTGAGAACATGACCATCCACTGTTCAGAGAGCTAAGCAATTGAGGACCTATTGTCACATGGAAGAGCTATTACAACAGAAAACAGAAGGAGAAATAGAGTTTGATCATTGGTTATTGATGCTTTTGAGATGCAAGGACTTGAACTTTTGGAGTTTCTTATACTTTGGCCTTAGCCTTTAAAGTTCATGACAGAACTACATAATACATTTTGAAGAAGACATATTTATTCAAAGGCTTTTATTTTTTTGCTGGTATTGAGAAATTTTGCAATCCCTTTGAGGAGAAAAAGATGGTGGGAGAACCAGGTGAGTATTCCTCTGATAGGGAATCTTATAAGAACAGGCCTTTGGGATACACTTCCCAGGGGAGTACAGGAAAATATGTCTTCTGTTTCCCAACGCCCCAGTGAGACATGAGGATAGTAGAAGAAATGGTTGTATGAATTGTCATGGACATATGATTTCTGTAAATCTGTATATAATTATCTTGTCAGAGAAGGCTTCCCTCCAAAGCCCAGAAATGGGTGAAGAAATCCCCAGAGTGATAGAGGAATAGAGGAGATATGAGAATAATTTGGAATGCGCCAGCTCATTGCTCAGTAACATTTGTTATGTGCCTACTCTGTGTGCAGATTGGAATTTTGTATCTTGTAAGTCCATTATTTTGTTGTTCATTCTAATTAGTATACATTTTGTTTGTTCAATCTGCACATTGTTTGAAGACCATGTAAGAATGATAATAAAAAGGGAATCAGTGTGACTGTACTGGAAATTCTAGCCAGGACAGTTAGGCAAGAGAAATAAATAAATACATCTAGATTAGAAAGGAAGTAGTAAATTTATCTTAGTTTGCCAGTGATGTGACCTGGCATATAAAAAATCCTAAGAAATTCACACACACACACACACACACACACACACACACACACACAAAACAACAACAACAACAACAAAACAACAGCTATGTATTAGAAATAGTAAATGAGTTTAATGTTGTGGCAAAATAAAGATCAGTATTAAAAAAATCGATTGTATTTCTATACATTAACAATAAAATCTGAAAATGAAAATTTAAAAAAATGTATAATATAATCAAAGAGAAGGAAAACAGGAATGAATTTAACAAAATAAGTACAATGATTGCATTCTGAAAACTACAAAGCATTGTTGAAATAAAAGAAAATGTAAAGAAACGTAAATATATCCCATATTCATTCATCAGACGACTTAATAATAAAATGATAATACTTTCCAAATTGATCGGCAGATGCAATACAATTCTTTTCAAAACCCCTGATGTATTTTTCTTGCAGACACTGACAAGCTGATCCTAAAATTTCTGTGAGTCCAGAATAGCCAAAATAATCTTTAAAAAGAAAAAAAAGTAGAGGACTCATACTTCACAATTTCAAAAGTTACTATGGAGCTGCAATAATCAAAACAATCTGGTATGAGGAAAAGGATAGACATATAGATCAATGGATTATAATTGAGACTCCAAAAATACAAGCTTAATTTAATGGCCAATTGATATTCTACAAAGGTCCCAAAACAATTTAATAAGGAAAGAGTAGTATTATTAACAAATGATGCTGGGACCACTACCTACCTATTTGCAAAAGAAAGAATTTGGATCCCATGTTTACACTGAATAAAAATTAATTCAAACTGGATTATAGATATATGTGTAATAATTAAATCTATAAAATTCTTAGAAAAAAACTGAACCTAAATCTTTGTAACCTTGGCTTGCACAGTGGTTTCTTAGATACGACACCGAAAAATAAGTGAACAACAACAACAAAAAAAAAACAACAAAAAATTAAAAACAACATAACTAGGATTTTGTCTAAATTAAAAATTTTATGCTGCAAATGATATCAGGAAGAAAGTGAAAAAACAGCCCAGATAATGAGAGAATATATCTGCAAATCTTATATCTGATAAGGGACATATAGCCAGAATATATAAAGAACATTCACAACTCAATAGTAAAAAGATATATAATGGAATTTTTAAGGATTTGAATAGACATTTCTTCAGAAGATATACAGATTGTCAATAAGCACATGAAAAAATGTATAACATCATTATCCATTAGGTTAATGCAAATTAAAACCACCATGAGATACTACTAACTGACCCCCACCCACTAGGATGACTGTAATCAATAGAAAAATAACATATGTTGACAAGGATGTAGAGAAATTGGAACACTTATACATTGCTGAAGGGAATGTGAAATGATGCAGTCATTTTGGAAAACAGTTTCACAGTTAAACATATGATTGACATATGACCCCAGAATTCTAACCTAGATGTATACCCAAGAGGAATTTAAACACATCCACACAAAAACCTGTACAAAATTGTTCATAGCAGCATTATTCATAATTGCCAAAAGGTGCAACAGCCCAAATCTGATGAATGGATAAACAAAACATGGTATATCTCTAAAAAGAAATATATTTCGTAATGAAGAGAATGAAGTACTGATACTTGCTACAACATAGATAGAATGTGAAAACATTCTTAGTGAAATAGGCAATTACAAAAGACCAAAATTTGAGTGCATTTATATGTAATGTCCAGAATAGGCAAATCTACAGAAATAGAAACTAGATTAGTGGTTGCCTAGGGTTGGGGAACGGGGAGAGTATGATGAGGAATGGCTGCTAATGGGGATGTTTTGAATGTTTTTCATGGGTGATGAAAATGTACTAATATTCGATACTGGTGATAGCTACACAACTCCATGAATGTATTCAGTTATATACTTTAAATGGGAAGAAAACAAACTATCTTCTAAAAAGCATTTTATGTTTTCTGTTAACCAAAGGCAGAGGATACCAAAAAATAACTAATTTTAACCCATTTTCTCCACATTTAAAGCTTTAAAATCATATATATATATATATATATATATATATATATATATATAATTTGAAATATGAAAGTTTTCCATTTTTTTCTAATCAACTATTATATAGCAATATTAAAAGTTTGAAATATTCTACATGCTTTTTAAAATGTAGCCTATATATTAAACAATGGATCTTCAGAGAAGGGATACTTTATAATTGTTTTCTTGAAAGTTGAAAAGATGAAAAATTAGAAAGTATGAAACCCATTACAGGAAAACTATTATTAAAGATGAATTCTTTGACTAATTTTTCATTCGTTGGTATATTGCTAATTTCTCCTGATTTTTGTTGAACCCATGTTAATATTATATGTGTATGTGTTTGTGTGTGTGTGTGTGTGTGTGTATATATATATATATATATATATATATATATATATATATATATATATATAAATGTACTTATCTTTCTGTCCATCCTCCACATACATATGGAAGAAAGTATAATTTTATGACGTTTCAAATTTTATGTGACATTTTTAAGGAAAATCATGAAACTTAGATTTGAAGTTTAACAGCAACGAAAGAAGAAATAAGTGAAACTGTAGAAATTTATGAACTTAAAAAATGGTCGCTTTACTGTGAGAAATATTAGTTCTTTAAAAATTTACCTAAGTCATATATGTAGAGAAATGATGACCTTAGGATCCAATCCAGTCTTCTGCTATGTTAGGTTTCAGTTGTTCTTCCTTCCTTCCTCTTTCTCTTTCTTCTCTTTCTTCCTTTCTCTCTCTCTCTGTCTCTCTGTCTCTGTCTCTGTCTCTCTCTCTCTCTCTCTCTCTCTCTCTCTCTCTCTCTCTCTCTTCTTTCTTTCTCCCTCTCCCTTCTTTCCTTCCTTTCTTCCTTCCTTCCTTCCCTCCTTCTCCTTCTCCTCCTCCTTCTCCTTTTGGCCTGCCTAGTATAGGCCTACACAGTGTTTTAAATTTGAATTCGTTGTCAAAATTTTAAAATAAAGTTCTTTCTCATAAATATTTGCAGTTTCCGAATGTATCATAAATCAGAAGCTCTGGACACTTCAGCCCAGTTCTGGATGGAAAAGTTTGCAGGAGCTGAGGAGCAGCAGCTTTTTTAAATAGGCAGTATGTTATGACTTTCAGCATGGCCCCCAACATCTCCTTATTTCCCCAACACCACAGTTGAGTATCAGTTTCTAGTTGCCATTTATCATCTTACACATTTCTGGCTTTATTGAGTCAGCTACCCCTTCTGTCCTCACCTCTGGGCTTATCATATTGCTCTTTCAGTTGCCATGTTCATATTGACCCAACAGTTCTTAGCATTTGTTCTTGCTGCCGCCATCTTCTGTATCACCTGTCATCAAGAATCATCAAATAGTTGGTTGTTAGATTGTTGTCCCTCCAGTTCTTTACTCTATTGGGAATGATGTTATATCTGTTGATGTTGACCAAACTTTATATGACTATATATTTCTCAATGTCTTGTAAACTCAGTCCCTTCAATGTCCTGACGCTAACATAGTCACACCCATGGCCACTGATTCTCCTCTTACCGAAGTAGATAGAGTTAGGCTATGTCCCTCTGGCAGAACCCACACTAAATAAGGATACTAAGGTATTCCAAATGGCACTTAATCTGCCTACAGTTCCTCTCCCTTGTCTTTGGCAAAGGACTACTTTCCTTTTGGTTGTATCTCAGGCAACATCTCTTCCAGGGATTGCCTTCATAACATGCATTTGCATGTCATCCAATTCTTAGCCTTGTTTATTACTGTCTGGGTAAATTTGGATACAAGTAACAGAAAATCTACTCTTGGCTTCCATAAAACTGCAGGGTGGGAAGATTCATTCAGTGACCACAATTTTGTTTTTATTGTGTTTTAGTTCCTTAACCTATGCCTCCTTTTTTACTTTTACTTTGTGCTAAGAGTGTATTCCTCATAGTGGCAAACTAGCTGTGAACATTCCTAGTTTCACCTCCATCTACCATGATATCCATTAAAAGAAAATCAGCATTTAAAAGGTAGAAAATATTTTCCCCCAAATACCCAACAAACCTGCACTTGTTCTCATAGCCTAAACTGAGACACATGACCATTCCCTTAAAAAAAAATGATTGAGCTAGAAGAATGCCACATCTTTGTCATTAAGTATAGGTACTTAAATCAGTTACTGTGGGAAGAAAGTAGAAATTATCCTTCTTTTGGTGATAACTACCTGGAGTCTAAGATTGAAAATTTCCCCCGATCACATAGGTTATATTGAAAGAATGGAAACCTGAATGAAAAGAGTCATGCTCTTAGGAAAGGGGAGACTGACAAATAGTAAGTACTCAGCAATATTAACCACAATCCAGTATTTTAGCCACCGAATGTTCACAATACCGTTCTTCCTATATATACACTTTCAAGAGGGACATGCCCAAAGAACACAACCTCAGATTCATCCGTTCTCTTCCCTCAGGTCCAATTTTAACTCTTCCTGGTTTGCTGACACTATTCATCCCAACATACTGTGGTGGCAAGGGAAGTGAATGCCATATGTAAAACAAAGAAACAAACAGTAGCGAGAAATAAAACAAAATAAACCTCTATTGATAAAGGGGATTAGTGGGATAAAAACAGGTGTTACAGGGTGACAGCAGATAGCATGCCCTCTTGGACAGAAATATCTCAAGTACCTCATGACCTGCAAGAAAAGTGAGATCCTTGGTCAGCCAAATTGACAGTACTCATTTCTACTTGCAGGGTGGGTCTCCTTTGTCCATTTTTTTTTTCCATAGCCATATTTAAAATCTCCTTTCTAATGATGGTGTGGCATTTGCAGACCCGTCCCAGCTGGTAAAAATTTGAGGAGCTAAATTGTTCTGGGTTTGAGCAACCAAAGACTGTTTAGAACCAAGCTTGAAACATTTTGGTAGTACAGCTCCCTTAAAAAGTTAGTAGTTTTTTATATTTTGCTTCCAAAAATTTCCAAGTATGATAAACCACATACAGTAAGTGTTTATCTGGTCAAAGTCTGATTCTGATCATTTCGTTGTCTTAGCAACGAATTTCTGTGCACCGCACATTCCCTTGGAAATTGAACAGCCTTTTCACCTTGACCTTTGTTTCAGAGCAACTCAAAATAAATAAATAAAATAAACCTTAGGTGAAAGACCAAAACTTTTGTAATTACCCCAGATTAAATCCCATCTGCTCCTTTTCAATGAAACACTTAACCACTTCATCAGTTGAAAATGCCTAATTCCAGGCATTTTCAGGCTCATCTTATCCCAATCTTGTTACCTTCTCCGTCTTCCATCATCATGCTCTGTTAGCAAAAACCTTAACTTTGGGGTAAAGACTTGGCATTCTCAATGCTATCAAACACCATGTTGGTGGATTTGAAATAGTTTGAATTTTAGTCCATGGAAGGAAAAGAATATTTTCTTCCATTCTTTAAAGCTCTTCCTTATTTTAACAAAATCTTTAGAGTCCTTTCTATTTTGGGGAGGTTCCAAAAAAATAAAAAATAAAAAATAAAGAAGGCTTCAAAGATGGGTTTCTTGGGTTAGGTACCTTATAAAACTTGAATACAATGGTGACCTTCCTACCAGTGGAAAATGGGTTATTGCTAATCCATAACATACAGTGGCATCACATTTACCAGATTGTTATCTGTTGTTGCTTTAGATGAAAGGCCTACTGAAGACAAGACTCTGGGAAACCAAGTGGTTAATTTTCGAATTGCTATAGTCATAAACATCACCACACAGGCTGTAAGGAAAGGTGTTTTTTTTTGAGACTGTACTTGATTGCTTATAGAAAGAAATCGGCAGCCCAGGACTTTAATCTCTTAGTTCAAGGCAGGTCAGAGACTCACAGAGTTTTTATTGTGCTCATAAAATAATCTCTCATTTATTGTAACTGCAGGAAGGTCCCAAATCCCATCCCAGATCTAAAAGTGAAAATTACAGAATTATAATGTAAGTTGATTTCATTGCCTCACTAAGTATCTTATGTAAAATTTCTAGTGCATTATCTTGTGTGAAGTTTAGAGCATTTCCTTGGAGAGAAGGGAACTCTGTGGCTTGACATAGGGATATCTGGGTAGACATGAATTAATCCAAGGACTACAAATCTCCTTGAACCCTATTGCTAGCAGAAGTAAGCTCCCAAATCAAACACTATTAGTTTTGTTTTTTCTTTTTCCTTTTTCTTTTTTTTTCTGTTTGGAGATCCTGTAGTAACCTCCCATAAAGAAATTGCTTTGCAAGTGGATGTCGATTCCTAAGACCGATCTCCACTAGGCCATATTGCTTGCAGACCGACAATTTGAGTCAGATTTTGGCATAAATCAGGGGACAAGTGCAAAATCTCATCCAAGATTATTTAAGATTATTATTATTTTCACTCATATTACGTTAAAATTGGGGAATATGTATAGGAATTGATTCTAAGGACTTTGGTACACAGGGCGACTTATAGAGATTCTGTATTCAATATGCTTTCTTAAGCAGACAGAAGTAGCTCTAATGTGGCCTATATTTAATGATGTTGAGAGTACAACTTCCCTGGCTTAATGAAGAAATATTCCAGGGCATAGGGAGATAGAAATAACGGTATATTTATAATTTGTAAATTGGTCATCCCCCATTATGTTCCCCAGACGATCCCAGAGAATACTCCTTTTATTCAGACATTGAGAAATTCATTAGTAAGGGAAGTACAAGAATGCCCAAAACTCTGTGATTCAGGTGGTAGACATGAATATAGATCAGACAAAATTGATTATGAACTGATAATTTTTGAAGTTGAGTGATTGATAATAGTGGATTAATTATATTTTCCTCTTCTTTTATATATTTTCAGCATTATCCCTAATAAAATTAAAGAAAATGAATTATGTGATGGCTCTCTTTTGTTGGCTGGGATGACATTGTAAGAGGTCAACTTTAAAATAAGCTCCCTGATTTCAGTGGAAATGTGTGATTTCTGAATGGCAGAAGCCAAGTGGCAGCACTTAACTCCTAGAGAAAAGGTGTACACAACAGCCTGGTCTGTGTATATCATTCTGACAGCAATTTCCTACCCTCACCAGCGCTTGACCGAAGGGTTCATGTATAAAGGAACATAGAAGAACTACAAGGATCTCAACGATGTGGACCGTCTCTTACCAAAGCTATTTGACTGCCATCTTTTCTGAGGGCAGAGGAGACAACAGCAGAAGTCAGACTTAAACCCTGACAGGGCACAATTCCTTGGGAAAACCAACCAACCAACCACCTGGTATCAGATTGATTGCTTTGGACTTCTTCCAACTTGAAGCAGTAAATGATTTTGTCCTTACTGGAACTGACACTTTTCTAGATATTGGCTCTGCTTTTCCTGCTTCCAATGCACTTTCTAGCACCAACATCAGGAGACTTTTGGAGAGCCTTATTCACCATCAAGGTATTCCATACAATATTTCTTCTGAACCAAGAACATATTACAAAGTAAAAGAAGGGCAGTGATGGGGTCATACAATTCACTGATCTCACTATATACTTCTTGGCTCAGAAGCAGCTGCCTTGACAGAAACCTAGAATGTCTTCCTGAAGTATTAGATACAGTGCCAACTGAGAGAAAATAATTTTAAAATCTGGAATGTTTTCCTATACCATGTAGTATTAACTTCTACTAGACACCAGGTATAATATTGTTGTACCGATAATCCATTCTTTAAGAAGAGAAATGAACCACTCACTATTTTTTGTTCCCCCTGTGAACACAACTTTGGGCTCTGTTGGTGGAGAAATCTTATTTCCATAATGAATACTGTTTTAACCAGGAGACATAATTCTTTCATTGAAATGGAAGGTAAGTCTGCTACCTGGTCATTGTGGGCTCCTCATTCCATTGAAACAACAAATATGGGGTTGCTGTGATTTCTGGAGTGATCGATCCTGATTACCAAAGAGAAGTTGGGTTGCTGTTCTATAGAGGAGACAGGAGGACCTAAGTCTGGAACCGGGGAGGTGTCTGGAATGCCTCTTAGCATTTTAATGTTCAGTAGGAAAATTAATGGATGCCTAGACAACCCAAAGAGACAGCTACACCAGGATTTACACCCTCAGCAGTGAAGGTTTGGTCCTTCCTCACTAGACAAAGGATCATTGTTGCTGAGATCTTGGCTGGGGGCAAAGGAAACATGGAATGATTAGTATATAGTGGAAGATATTTATATGTGAGTTCTAGAACGTAGTATATATGCATATATTTAAATGTTAACTAATTTTCTTTTCTGTTTTTTTAGTATAAGGACTAATGATAGTGGCAAAATTTCCAATTTAAGCTTTAGAAGGCAAAATATCCAAGTGGACTTGTGACTTTGAGCAAAAACTCACAAATTGATATGTGATAGGATTTTGTGTTTTCCATTTTAGGGGAAAAGGTGAGAGCATCTTTCGTTATACAAAGAGTGGTTCTTCATAAGATGCATCACATTATTGTCATTTTTTGTTGTATTAAAAAAATGAATATAGGTATGAAGGCTGTGTACAGGTGCAGAGTAGCCAAAGGGTTGAATGTGTTGATTATTTGCTTTCTTTCACGTTTTTACACACCATTCTTTACTTTTCCTTATAGTCTGTGGTTGGGGAGACTGTATATTAAATTTCCGAGGCTCAATTTCCAACTAGTTTCTTAAATCGTGCCCATAGGAGAAGATTAGCAGGGATAATATTAACAGGCAGAAAGAGGGAGACACTATTATTTCATCTATATTTCTCTTTCCTTATGACCGAACTTCTGGAAGCAGATGCACTTCTCCAACAACCAATTTCAGCAGTAATGACAATCCCTTTCATGGTTCCAGCACTGACTGAGATGGTCCTTCCTTGATGACACACCCAACCTCACAGCCTGAGCTCTGATAAAACCAACTCTTCCCTTATAGTCCATACCCTGGAACCGGTAGAAGCTTACTGAAGTTGCTAACCTTTGGTTTGCTTAATTTTCTCTCTTTTACTCTCCTAATCTTTCCAATACCTATGCAGTCAATTCCTTGAATTAAATCCTATTTGTTAGAGCTGTCATAGTTTATGTTTTCCTAACTAGACCTGGAATGATATAATCATTAAAACATTTCCTTGCTATGCCATTTAATATTCAAATGAAAGTGGACATTTCTTCTTGTTAGCTCTCTTGAAAGGAAACTTATTTCTTGGGCGCCATTGGAGACTTCTCTTTCTGTCCCATATGTGCACATTCCATTATATGTTCATTACTAAATCAAATCCTATGGCCAGGGAATGAAATGAGACAAGGAGCTTAGGTCTGAACTTCCGAATCAATACCTGTGACAAGGTTAATGGTATTCTACTTAGACCAGGCCCAGTGTTGGAGCCAGAGATGAGGTTATCCTCAGCCTAATGCACCTGGACTGCATGGTGGAGAAATACGTAGCTGTTAGGATGGGAATAGAGAGAAACGGAGGGGGTATAAGCAGGAAACAGTGTGCTCTGTAAGCTCTCATTACATTGTACTGCACCCATCTCTGTGCTTGTCAGTTTGCTTCATGATGTTTGTTCTTAACAAGTATGAGTCAGAGCCTTTGGTGAGGACATCATGATAATACACAATGCAAACAGACACTTGAACAATAGTATTTGTAGAACTGGAGATTTGCTTGTTCAGGGGTCTTTATATTTTTTTAATCAGCAGACCAGTTTTTCAAAGAAAATGTTACGGGAAAAGAACGTGTGCATGCATGAGTACATTTGTGAGTAAGGAATGTAGACATTTCTCAGGTAGTTTACATCTTCTTTGCTTGATGGAACATTTGGTATTTTATGTTTGAAATTCCTAAATCTCCTTTGTAACATGCTTTGGTGCATGCATTACAAGTTAAAAAAGAAATAAACCTGCTTCAGCTACCCCAGAGCTGAACTAAGGACTTAGTGTTTTGATTCATGGAAAGTTCTTTTTCTTCTGTCAGTGGGGAGGTTGTAGAGAGCTGTGAAGAGCAGCGTCAATCCTGGAGCTAGACTGCATGGATTAAAAACTCACTTCCACCATCTACCAACTGTATGACGTGGTGCAAGAATTACACCCAGAGCCTTAAACATAAGAGGTGCCTTTTGTATTATAGTTACGGGGCAACCCTTATTAAGAAACCCTGTGTTTCATATTTTCATCTTTAAAATGTGGATAATATTAGTAATCTCCTTAGTAGTTGATGTATGGAAAGCTGTTAATACAGTCCTAAGCATTAGCAAATATTAGCAAATATCATCTGTAAATGGTATTTATTATCACCATGCATCATCAAATCATGTTTGGAAATCAGAAGAGGCAGAGAGTAGTCAGTCAGAAAATTCTGTCCACAAATTTTTTCACTGTGGTGATCAGGAGTGTTTATCAAATATTTTAGTTTTCTTGTCTTCCAGGTGCATGGTGGTGTGCCGTTCGAAGCCCCTGGTAGTTATGAATGCTATGTGACTTGTTGGGATCCAATACACAAGTTACTCCCGGGCCAGACTAATTAATTGTTTTCTTTTCCCCCTGCAATAATGATGGGTTAGATTCCGGGTAGTGGCTATGCAGTTAGCTTGGGTCTCAGAAGGGAATGATATAAAACAGAGCTACCGCCTGACCCTCTGAGAAGTTAAGAAAGAAATAAATCTGCTTCAGGGTTGTTTGCTACCTCAGCATAATCTAGTCCATATGACTCATACAGCAACTGACTAGTTCCATGATTCTGGGGGGGGGGGGGACAAAACAAAAAAACAAAAAAACACATCGAGTCTCAGTTTCTCCATCTTCCAGATAAAGTGGGTAGATAGAAAAGATTATCGTTAAAGTTTGAGTTCTAAAATTATATGTTCTTTGATAAGAATAATAATGGCAGTGAGGCTCAGACACTTTTTAAATCAAGGAAGAACAGAAATAAGCTCATTAATAAGCTGTGAGAATCAAAGAAGAACAGAGTAAGGTGAAAGCTAAGGTCAGCTTTTCCCCAAGCACGTCCCTTAGAAATCAAATCACAGAGATGCTTTGTGAAAGAGGGTTCCCTGATCAAATAAGTATGGGAAACAATGCATATGATATCTTTCTCTTAAATAACCTTCAGGTATATTATAATATTGTAACTATTCATGACAGAAATCTTTCAAATGCATTTTATCTAGCATTTACCAATAACATTTTATTGTGGAAATTACTTTTAAAATAACTTCACAATGATGAACTTGGCAGCTGTAATTTTGGTTTGTGCAGTGTGCTTTCCCATGCACACTCAAAGTGCTTTTGGTAATTGTTCATCCTTTTGTACAGGAGTGAGAATATGAACCAGAGTGCCCCATTCCTGTGGTTAGTAATTGGTTCATATATGAACACAAGGCCCCAGCAAAACCAATCAGAGCTTTTGTCATGATTAATAGTTTTGATGACCCCCTGGATCTAGCTGACCCTCACTAAGACACATTTTATACTTCCAAGATATAGAAGCCAGAATTTCCCTTTTGCTCAAACTAATTTAAGTTGGATTGCAGTCCCTTGCTTTTGGAATAATTCAGACTGAAACGAGTCCTCCTTAGAGTAGAGTTTGGAAAATGCTGTTCCAGGATAATGTTTGAGAGTAAAATGATACATTTTCAAAATGTATTAAACAGTAGCCCCAGCTTTCTCTAAGGGAAAAAATGGGTCTATTAGGGAAACTGAAGGTGGGGGTGATGTATTTAGTATGAGAAGACATATTACAGGCTATTTTTTCTTTTTTAAAAGACAATTTGGAAATAGAAGATGATGGAAACCGATCCAAAGTGGTCAACATATACGGAGGGATAATCTTATTTTAATGTCTAATTCATTTACTCATTCATAGACAAATATTAATTAAAGAAAGAGTGCAACATTTACAGACCACAGTGTGCTGGAAACTTGACAAATATTATTTCATTTAATTATTGCACAAAGTCAGGAAGATAGATAAAAATTGCAACCATTTTACAGATTGTGAAACTAAGTTTCATAAACATTAAGTAACTTGCCCAGCTTCACAAAGTAGGTCATGGTAACACTGGAAGTTAAAGACACTCCTAGGTGCCATCCAATGAAGTTGCTCCTTTTTAATTTTTTGCAGATAAAGTAATTGATATAGAATCTCTATATATTGTTTTTCTATCACTGCCTTAACAAATCCCCCCAACTGAACAGCTGAAAACAAAACACATTTATTATCTCACAGTTCTGTAGTTCAGAAGTCTAGTGGGTTAGCCTGACTTCTCTGCTAAGAGTCTCCCAAGAGCTATCTCAAACTGTTGGCAGGTCTAAGTTCCTTTCTGGAGGCTCTAGTGAACAATTCATCCCTAGGCTTGTTCACCTTGTTGGCAGAATTTATTCCCCTGTGGTTGTAGGACTCAGGTCTCTCTTCTTGCTAACTGTTGGCCAGGGGTTTTTCTCGTCTTCTAGAAGCTGCCCTCATTCCCTAGTTTATGGCCCTTTTCAAAGCCAACAGAACATTCAAGTCATTCTCATGCTTGGAATCTCTCTGACTCTTCTCTATCTGCCTCATCTCTGGTGAATCTCTTGACTCTAGCCAAGGACAGCTTTTCCACTTTTAAGAGAACATGTGATGATATGGAGCCCATCCAGATAATCCAGGGTAATTTCCCTTTTGCAAATTCGGTAACTAGAATCACATTTGCAAATTTCCTTTTGCTATGTAACATGACATTCACAGGTTCAAGGGAACTGAGCATGGAAATCTTAAGGAATCCATTCTTCTGCCTACCACGTTCTATCTATATAATGTTGCCGTTGAAATGTTTCAAAATGCAAAATGAAGAAATATTATACACATGGCTCCTAAAATACCCAGTATATTTACTTGCAAACATAAAAATGGTGTATACATATGTATACTGTTATACCATACATGTACAATTATCTAAGAATATACATGACAAATATGCTTTAAAAAGGCAAGTTAGAGTTGATAGAATAAGTAGAAAACAAGAATTCTAAAACAGGTTATTTAATTATATAACATATATATAACATATATATAATATATATAATTTATATATATATATATATATATATATATATATATATATATATATATATATATATATATAACACAAGTACATATAAAAGGCGTACAACAAAAGTGAGAGTTTCATTGGCTGATCTGTTTTTAAGCAAGAGTAGAAATCTGTTGATGTATTTGTGAGAACAAGCTTAATCATATAAGAAGAAATCCTGGGTTACTCCTCATATATAACAAATATTGTGACAGGGTCTGATATATTTAAGAGGTTATTAAAAAGTGAAATTTCTATGTTATATTTATTCACAATTGCAAAAAGTTTGAAGCAACCAAAATGTCCTTTAGTAGGTGAATGAATAACAAACAGTGGTACATCCAGACAATGGAATATTATTCAGCACTAAAAAGAAACACTCTATTAAGCCATGAAAAGATATGGGGGAACTTAGATGCATATTACCAAGTGAATGAAGTCAATCTGAAAAGGCTATGTACTACGTGATTCCTGTTATATGACATTCTGGAAAAGGCAAAACTATGGATTCAGTATAAAGATCAGTGGTTGCCAGGGATTAAGGAGAAGGAAAGGACGACTCGGTGGAACACAGAAGATTTTTAGGGCAGTGAAACCATCCTGCACAATACTACAATGGTGGGTACATGTCATTTATACATTTGTCGAAACCCATAGAATGGACGAGAGTGAACCTTAGTGCAAACTGTGGACTTCAAGCGATAATGATGTGTCAGTGTAGGTTCCTCAGTTTTAACAAAGCTAATACTGTGGTGCCGGATGTCAATAGTGGGGGAGGTCTCGCCTGGGAGGCAGCAGGGGGTATATGGAAACTCTCTGTACTTTTTGCTCAATTGCTGTGAACCTAAAACTGCTATAAAATATAAAGTCTATTTTAAAAAATGAATTGCTCAGGAGTACTTGATAGAAATATTTTAGGAGCTGACAGACTGAATGAGGGCTCCACTGTGGAAAATCCTGACATTTTACCGTATGAGCTCTAGGGATAATTCTAGTTAGACTGCCAGTATTGGTTTGGTGTCTAGTCTAAAAATCTAGATGTCATATAATTGCAGGTTAAATTTATTTTAATTACACATTATATTTTTTCATTTGCACACAATTATGTACTTTTAACTATACTCTTTTTGTTTTTTAATTTATGTTCGCATAAATCTTTACTATGAATGGAGAAAGTGAAAACCTCTTGTTTTTCTGCGGGCTGTATATGATTATGTCATTGAAATGAAAGACAACACTTAAATCAAGAAAACTGAAAACAACCAGATTTATAAGCAGTCTCAAAACTAAAGAAATAAAGATAAAAAACTATCCCTTTGGTTTAGAATGAGGACAAATAAAATGATAGCTTTTTAGTATCCAATGGTAGCCATTATTTATACAAGGGTGTTTGGACTGTTATCAGAGATAAATAAATACAGCTAAAATAATACTCAATTTGGATGTTTCCATAGGGTAGCTAGGGGTTGCAGTTTCAATTTATTCAAAGCATAAAAGAGTTAGTAAATTCTTTGTAGGCAGAGAACAAAAATCTCAGCTGCCATTTGTTTGCTGGTGACTTAAATGCATTGCCTGAGTAATTTGTTGTCACTATCTAATTGACAGAAAATAGTTTGATGCATTTTGATGGAAGACTGAGTGAGGCCAAGAGTCTGAGAAATAAGGGATGGCTTTTATGTGTTATGTTTATGAACTATAATTTAAAGCAGTTGCATGGACAACAACCTTACACATATTTTTAATGTGACTTAAAGGTTGTTAAAGGCACTACAAAACAAAAAAGAGGAAAATCTCATTTTGACAAGACAGCAATTGGTCTACATTAGTTTTTTTTTTTTTCTGTCTGCTGCTGATTAAAGCATAGAATTATAAATTTAAGCCTAATTTAAAACAATACAGAAAGCTATAAATGAATTCTCTCAATGTCAAAGAGATGAACTTGTCTGATAACTCTTTGGTCGGTATTTTTTAGTTTATCCCCTCTAGCCTGACTAAACAATGAAAAATCACAGTGATAACAAAGAGGAAAAAAAAAGTCTATCCTTGAGAGTATTCCACGTCATTTAACTGAGATTGCTTTACCTTTTCTACGTTCTTGGACCATTTGAAATCAGAGGTATCCTCTGCCTCCTGGGAGATACTGTGTAGCAGTACTATGAAGTATCCTTGTTTATATTCGGGCATCTCCCTGGCAAAATTATCCCCCTCTTAACCACTTTAGAGGCCTGTGATACCTCCCTTAATCTCACCCATTTTTTGCTTCAAAGTCTAGCTGAAGGGCCTACTTCCTTCCAACCTACTCCAGCCCACTGTGTGCTCTTTTGTTATTCCATTCTGTTCATATCGTTTGTCACACATAAATCATTTGGCGTTCAGCATTTTTTTCTTAAAGCACATCCTGTACCTTCTTTGGAGTCTCTCCTGTTTCTATAGGCTGAGCCTAAGGAAAAAGCTTTGTGGGAGGAGCATGCTCTGCCACTGTCCATGGTCCTGAAACATACTTGTGGGCTAAGGAGGTTTTTCTTAAGCCTACATCTGGTGACTCCTATTTTCTCCCAGGAATTTTAAATTGGGAAAGTGGTGGTGACAAGGAAATGTAAGGCAAGAAGATATTGGAAGAGACAGATAGAGGAATGGACAGAGGTAGACCTCTAGTGTGATTGCCTGGAGAAAATAAGACCATTGGGTTTGACATAATTTTTGAACAATTGCAGATGCCAGCTTGGGAACCAGAGGGAGATATATCATAGTCGACATAGCCAATGAAGGAGCAGTGTAAAACATGCGTGCGACACGTGATATAGAACCGAGCAAGTGTCGGCATAAGAAAACACATTGATGCTGCTGGTGGGCGAGGAGACCAGACAGGCAGCATATTGTGAATGCACCATCACTCATGCACCATCACTTTGACACAATTCGTGTCAAAGCGAACTGCCATAGGTTTTCTTTGTCTTTTTCTCTCTTGATTAAAAAAAAAAAAAAGTTACTTGGCATTGTAGCAGAACAGAAATACCTGTAAGTTAAGTTTCACATTGGATGTAGCTGTGCACCTCTTCTGTTCTAGCGCTTCGGTAACAATTACATTGCATCCCCATCAAGCCCCAATTGATGGTAGTGGGCAGACCATATACTCTGCAATCTTAATGTAAGTTCCCCCAACTGAAGTGTAACCTCCTCGAGGACAGTGAAACATTTGGATATTAAACATTTTTTTGATATCTCAAAATGCCTCAGTAGTGCTTGGTACAAATTAGGGGCTCAGTAATATTCTTGGAATTAGTGAATCACAACGCCTTGCACAGAGACAGTGCTTAAACAAAGGCTTGTTAAATGAGCAAATGCTCCGTTTGCTTTGAACACTTCCATCCTCGTCTAGGTCCTTTAAAAGTCCAATCCTATTCCCCTTGGGATTTTCAACAAACCTCCCTCTCGAGTCAGTCACTACCTTCGCTGCACTGGGGCCCTGCCCTCCTCCTGCCACGTGTCCATGCCCTCTCCGGCTCACCCTTTCTTCCTACTCTGCAACCGCGGTCCCTTTCTCCCCGCCAGGACCTCTCCCGCACCGGGTCTCTTCTGTCCCGGTCCTCTAGGATCGGGGAGATTCAGCTCCGAATCTCTGCCCGCAGAGTAACGCGGTTGTCATGGACACGGCACCTGCGCCCTTCGGCGGTGCCCCTTCTCCACCGTCCCCTCCCCCCACCTGAGGCGCGGAGCCGGCCTCGCCTCCCCAGCTCCGCCCCCGCCCCGCCCGCTCGGCGCTCCCCAGGCCGTGCGCGCCCGCGCCATCCCACCCGGTGCCTCCCTCAGTCCCACGGAGCTGCGGGGGCCGCGGAGGCGCGCGAGTGAGCGAGCGGCCGCGCCTGCGCACATACTGCTTCCCCTAGCGGCGATCCGAGCTGCTGCCGCTCGCGCTTGGGCTGGACACGGAGCGGGCGGGGGGAGGGGGGGAGCGGCTTCGCTTCCAGCCCCGAGTGAGGCGGAGACCCGGGCTGGCGGGCGGAGCAGGAGGCACCGCACCTCGGCCAGAGGCGGCTGCAGCAGCCGCTGCCCTCGTCCCCGCCGCCACCTCTCCAGCCCTTCTGCAATTACCCCTCCAGCTGCTAGGAACCGGCAAGGAAGAAAGAGGAGGAGGCGAGAAACTCCCACCGACCCACTGAGGTGAGTCCCGGGCAGAGCATCCTCCATCCTTGCCTGCCTCCCTCCCTCGCTCCCTCCCTCCCATCCTCTCCATCCTCCCCTCCCTCCCTGCTCATCAACCCTCCCGCCCTGATCCTTCCCAACATCCCTCTCTCCTCTCCCCTCCTTTCTCCTTTCTAGCCTTTCTTTCATCCCTTTCTTCCTCTCTCCTAGCCCCACTTCCTTCCCACCCTTTCTTTCTTCCCTGTCTTCCTTTCAGCCACTCGTCCAAGAGCGCAGTTCTGCATCCCTTTCCTCTGGTCTCCACCTCTTTTTTTGCCCCCTTTCTTCACCTCTTCCCCGGTGGGAGATCCCTTGCCTGCTAAACTGTCCGGATTCAGGGGCTTCCAGAAAATTGGGCACATATACTGAGAGACACACTCTTGCACAGCGGATACCCTGCAGGTCCTTAAATTATTTGGATTAAGGGTCAAGTTGGATAGAGTACTGGGAACTGAAAGGAGAAGAGGGTCGAGGAAGAATCTATGGATTTGTGTTGTATTCGGGTGGGGGTGGGGAGGGTTGTCACTTAGACGTGTTACCAACAACCCCCCACACCCCTTTTTAGCAGTTTCTTTTATTCTCCTTGGAATTGCATATTCCCAGTGTGTGTCTCACTAATTTAAAATCCAGCTTTCCTTGCTTTGATTGTCTCTGTGAGAAGCCACCAGGAAAGAAGAGAGAAAGAGAGGAAGAGGGGAGGGGAGGAGAAGGGTGGTGGCAGTGGACTCCTGTCCTTTCCCCTAGGCCTCTCCGGATTGATATTTTCAAACCACCCGCCTAATATTTGGCTTGGAGTTGCACCCTTGTGTCCTTAGTCCTGTCACTATCTACTTCAAAGGCAGGAACTCACTAAACTTGAATGTGTGTGCACCACAGTGTTATTTATGGACTGTTTTCATCAGAATACAAAACATTAAGGTAGATTGATTTAGGAAAATAGGGAGCAGAAGTGTGGAAGAGATGCACTTTTGTTCATTATGGCTTAACTTCTAAAGGAGGACAATGGAGACACAGTTTTTGGAGTAACGAGGTTATACTCCACAGGCTTATACATATACCATTTTGATAGCATTAGCTGCATTATAACCTTTAGCAGATACCCTTACCCCCTATCATCTACCTTACAGGCATTGTGAGATGTTTGAAGAGAAATACACTGTGTGATTCTCTTTGTGGTTTATTCCACTGGAAAAGTTGAATTATTAGCTCTGGGACCATTATTAACAATTTAAAATTTCAGTTACTTTTGCACCACTTATTTTCACCAAATGATATATTTCACTTTGCCTTCTGTAGTTTACACTCTAACCCCTTCTGTTATCTATATTAATAATAATTTGGCAGCTTTTCTTTTTGCAAGCATTGCTACTAAAAAGTTTATTTATATATGGCGGGATAGCTATGCCTCAGCAAGGTCCAACAAATAGTATAAACCTGAAATGGAGTCTTTACAAGCCTATATTTTGCCCTGTCTATAGTTTCCTTTAAAAAACAAACAAACAAACATAAAAAGCAAAAAACCAAAAAGCAAACAAAAAACCCCAAAAGAAACAACAACCTCAAAATCTTAATATCTGTATAATAGCTGTGTTTTATGTTTAATGAGTGTGTGGGGGAGGGACTGAAATTAATGGTGGAATCAGTGAAGCTGCCAGTAAGAAACTATGCTATGGAGCAAATTATTGATTTCTTTTCATTTAAATTATTATATGCCAGTAGTGCAATATGCACTTTTGCATTTTATGAGAATGTGAAGTAGGAGTTGAGATGAAGAGAATTACCTTTCAAAGTGATTGAGTGCTGATTTGATGAAGAGCTGATACAGTTAATCATCTGAATCAGTTTTTGGGAAGTGTGTGATATTAGGAATGATTGACCCACCCCCTTCCCTAACTCCCCTTGGTAGTAATGCAATTCCTTTAATGGGTTGGCTGACTCTTAAGCCATGTGGGAGAAGTTGAGTTGAATTATGAGTGTTACCAACGTCCTGATGCAGAATTGCAGTCAGTCCTGCTGTATTTGAATGGTTACATTACTTACTAATGAACACAGGTGTAGAAAGGGGTATGTGTTGTTGGTGTTCCTTTATCTGGAATGCCATAAAGCTAGTAAAAACTTTGCTGGTAATTATATATGAATATGATCAGTTGGTTCTAGTGTAATTTACTTTCAGATAGCTTTTCCCTTCCTACATCTCTACTGCTCTCTCTTTGTGGGGCTTCAGAGATGTGAGTGTGGGGCAGAGGCAGCCCCTCAGCCCGGCTCTTTCTTTAGTGTAAGTTTTGCTACGCAGAATGATTTGGGTGTATGCCTGGATTTTTAATACTGTGCTTGCTAGGGAGAGGGAGGTACCTTTTATTTGTTTCCTTTGTAAACATTCGTCCACTTAGTGAAAACAAAATATATAAGGTTATTAAAGAATAGAAAAGAAAATAACACTTGTTTACTGCAGGGTTTTGAGAGACTTGAGTAAAATTAATAAAATACGAAATAAAAGAGGAGCTAATGTCTCATGAAAGAAGCCTGCCGCTTTGACTGTAATCCTGTTTACAGATAAAGACCAACTTCTGAAGAATTTAATTTCTGACGGTAGTTGACTGGACCTTTAAGAATATATGGTACAGATGAAGCCCCAACGGAACATTTTATATACCCTGTAGGAAATATTCTGGAATGTTCTCTGTCCTTCCCTCCCTGAGAGCTCTTAAAACCTGCCTAACCCTATGCTAAGTGTTATGAGGTACTGGAAAGAAGTAAAAGACACTTTCTTTGACCTTAGCTTACAGTCTAACTGAGAACAGGCATTTACATGAGGTCATATTTCACAGTGGCAAAGAACGAGATCTTTGGAGAGAGCTTTACGATGTGAGTGCATGTTGTACCTGAGTAGAGTGTTGTGCCCTTGCATACTACGTAAGTCTTTTTCCTCATGTACAAAATAGAAACTATGATACAGTCTGATTCATGGGCTTACTTTAAGGGTTAAATGTGTTAAGCACAGTGCTTGGTACAAACAAAGCATGTATTAAGTAAGTGTAATTATAATTAGGAGACACCGTTTAAAAACAATCTAAGACAATATATGATTATGTACAGGAAATAAATGAAGAGCAAGTCAGTGTGAGAGGAATTGCAAAGAGGACAGATGTTTCTGTAGCCTGGGAAAGATTATACTCAGGTGTAGCACTGGACCTTGCACAGAGACTCCTGGGAAGGATTTCATGCAGGCTAGAGACACACAGCTGGAAGGGCAGAGAGGGAAGAAGCCCGATGTGTTTGGGAAGACTATTTCCTGGAATATTTGGCATACTGGTGAGTGTACTAAGAGGTATTAACTATGTACAGCCAGAGTGATTATACTACCACTTGGGATAAGACTTGTGTGGGATCCATTTTATCGTAAGATGTTCAGCTACCCAGGAGAGCTTCTCTTAGCTCTTTGTCTTTCCCAAAGCCCCATCCCAAGACACGGAATCCAAGGTCTGTGTCACAGGGAGGACCCCAGTATTGTTTTTATCCTTTTCTTTAAACTTAAAGGCATAACGAAGACTTTACCTTTCTAAACAACAAAGATTTAATATTATGATAAAATGGTTATCATAACTCTCTCTTATTTTGCCTTAACCCATGACTATTTCAGGACTGTATCTTGGAGAATAATAACCAGGATAATTTTATTTTGACATATACGAAGCCAGTAATTGATAGGGTACTTGTATTTTCAGTAACTTTATTTTTACTTTGTTGTTGATGTTTCCTAATACGGCAGACCCCTTTTTGGGGGTATTCAAGATTATTAATGATTACAAATGGATTGTGCTCTTTCAAGTGTTTTACTGGGAGATTAAGGTGTGATGATGACAGAGGATCTGTCTGGGGAAGTGCAGTGAGCAAGTTAAATATCTTCTCAGTGTGGGGTGGCGATTGCCCACTGGCTACATCTGTTGGTACACCTTTATTTTTGGAGTTCATTAGCTATTTTCAAATATATATCCATGAAATATTTATCCAACAGCATAAGTCACGTAATTGAGTTATTTGATAAAAAATTTCCAGAATATTTTACCTGCAGGTAACAAATGTCAGTGTTTATAGTGCTCATGTTTAATCCATTTTTAAATAGACGCAATTTCATTGTTTTCTCCAAAATGGTAAAATGCTTTCCTTATATGATTTTTGTAGTTCTAATAATATACAAAATTGGTTTCATGAATATTGTCTTAAGATATATAGTCATAACATGAATATGTATCCAAAAGCTAGCAGTTTAACAGACCATACACTGTAGCATTTTTATTTTCTATTTTGAGATTTTTCTCAATAGTCAGATGTTTTAAAGATTCAGCAGGTCTAAATAAAACATTTTCAAATGTGTTACTTCTCATCAGTTCCATATTAAAGCACCAGTGATTTTTGACAAACTTTACTCTTAGACATTTTTATTTTCCTTGTAAGTGAATTTTTACCTTGGAAATGACTTCTAACTCAACCACAAATATGCATTGTATAAGTCTTTGAAATTCTTACTTGTAACACATTATGGAAAGCACAAAGTGATAGTCTGACTTTATAAAGCTTAATTTTATAGGACTTTCATTCTTTTTCGTTTAGAGGCTGTATCCATATATACAACTCTTAGATTATTATTTTTCAGATGTGAAGACAATGTGCAGTAACAAGAGTGAAATAAGCCCTTGGATATTCAAGTTAAGGTGGTGACTAGAGAGATGGAGTAAGCAGGAGATAAAACAAATTAATTTTGTTACATATATTGAGCTGAACATTTATAACTCCCGTTTTAATTAGTGGTTTTCTGTATTGTTTCTGTCTTGCTGGTATAATCCATGTTGTAGTTGTTTTAAAGCATCCGTACATAGGCATATTCAGAGGGTGCCAAAAAATGTATACACATTTAAATAAAGGAAAAAAAACTATTAAAATTATAATACTCAATATATACCAATAACAAAAGATGAATACAAGTCACATTTGACCTCGGCAATGACAAGAGGTGCTCAGGTGGTTACCATCAGCATCCAGACACATCCGATTTTATCTGCAGGTAACAAATTTTTTCAGTCTTTAAAACTAGCTCATTGATAAAAAAACATACGTGAAATCAGATGTTTGTTTCTCAGTGCCTTGCTACTTTTCAGTATCTTGCTATTTTGTGTGCTTGGCTTTTTGGGAAGAGCCAAGTAATACAATACCTGTGGGAGCGCTCTGTTTGGGATAGAACTCCAAGTCAGCTAATATCCTAACTTGCTCCAACTTTCCTACATTAAATGAATGGACGTGCCATCAGAGTTGGAGTAAAATAAATCATTTAATTAATTTATTTATTAAGATCCCAAGGGCTATAGAATAATAATAGAAAATTAATAGGACACTTTTGATATGTTCATGTTGTGTAAATTGGGCTTATGTTCATTGTATATATGCAGTAAATTCAAAATCTTTTTTTTTTTATGACACCTTGATATTTCACAACTAAAGCCATGAACACTTGATGGAGACATGTCAATTCTTCTATAACCAACCCAAAAGTAACAATGACTCCATAAATGACCGAAGGATCTGATGTTCCCGTCTGATTTTAATTAGACAAGGGTTTGGTGAAGATCTAGTCTTCCGAGTGTATCTTAAATTCATAGGGCCTGAAGCAGTTGTTAAATATTATCACTCCATGTTTCAGCAAAGAGGTAGAATTGTCACTTAACTATCTCAGAATGAACTAATTGTCCTCAACTAGTTCTAGGAAAGGGCATCCCACAATTTTTGAGTTTAGTACTTCATTTTTTCTTCAGGCATTGATACCTGCCAGAGTTATTGAACAAAATTTGCTTTTTTCCCCCTCCCAAATTTGCAGAAATGGCATAAAGAAGTATATACAAAACTCACTGACGAAAAAAAAAAAAATATCTGCATTTAAATTTATCCCTCTATTCAATTATGCATTCTATGTATTTTTTATCACATTACCTAGCATGAATTCATTCAATGGGTATTTTTTAAATACCTGCTCTGTGTAAAGCATTGGGCTAGAGATTGTAATTTTACAAAAGCAGTGAATCAGGAATAAGGACACCTGGGTTCTTTCTCCAGGTTTTTAAGAACTGATTTGTTATATGACTAGACAAGTCTCAAACTCTCTGAAGCTTATTTATTAAATATTTATTTTAAGTGACTAGGACTAGATGACATATAGAGTGTTTTTCAGCTGTAAAACTCTATAATTCCATATGTGATTGTCCTTACAAATTTGAAGGCATGATGATTTATTTCTCACTGTGTCCTATTTGTTGTTTCTTTTGAAACGTAAACTGCTTGCTACATGGAAAAAACCTTCATCTTTAGTGCCATATGATTTCCCTTTTCCAAGAAAATTGCAAATTTAGCTTCACAGAGCCTCTGGGCCAAGGAACATTTCTTTTTCTTACCGCCGCATCCTTCCCTCTCGCTCCTTTTTAGAGTCCTTCCTGGACTGGAGGTACAAGTCAACTGCCACCTTGCTTTAGAGACTTGCCCAATGTACAGTGTGCTTGTTTGAGTGATACCACTGTCTTTGAAAGACTGTGTGGCATTTATGCATTTAGAATCAGATGACATTTATTTAAGAAGTTAGGTATACGCTAAGGTGAATGTTGTTGCTGGAGGCACAGCCAAGTCTTGCTTATCCCCTAAATCCTATACCCTAGGGCTGTGTGACCTGTCGCGCTCCAAATTCCGATTACATTTTTTTATACTCAAATTTGTTGAGGTGTGTTTTGTATATAAGAAAGTACATCCATTTTAAGTTTGTGTGTTGACAAATTTACATGTGTAACCACCACTACAATCCAGATAGGGGATATTTCCATTGCCCTAAAATCTTCCCTTTTGTTTGAAGTACCTTCTGTCTTTATATACTAGTGCTGTTTTGTTCTAGAAATGGATATAGATTGAATCATAGGCTGTGCATTCATTTTTGTCTCCTTTCATTTAGCATGTTTTTGAGAACTGTCTGTGATTTTGAGTATATACACTTTTAGAAGAAAACACAGGAGCAAAATCTTTGTGATTTGTGATTAGGCAAAAATGTCTTAGATAGGACTCAAAAGCACTAATCATAAAATTAAAGGAAAAAAGATAAACTAAACTTTATCAAAAATTGAAAAAAAAATTTTCTCTTCATAAGGCATGCGATTTGCTAGATCTGTATATCTTTATTTCTATCTCCATATATCTGACAAAGGACTAGTTATCCTAATTGTATATGGAACTCTTGCATCTCAGTAAGAACACAATCCAACTAAAAATGGAGTAAATATATGAAGAGATATTTCACAAAAGAAGATATGCAAATGGCCAATGAGCACATGAAAAGGCATTTAACTCCATTATTCACCCAAGTAATGAAATTTAAAAACCACAGTATGATACCACTGTACAAATACTAGAATGGGTAAGTTTAAGACCTACAATATCAAGTTTTGGACAGGATGTGAAGCAACCGAAGCAATCATACTTTGCTGTTGGGAATGTAACACTTTAGGAAACAGTTTGGCAGTTTCTCTTAATGCTAAAAATACTCTTACCATACAATCCCAAAATTCCACTTCCCAGGTGAAATTAAAACATATGCACAAATACTTTTATATGAAAATTAATAGCAGCTGTATTCATAATAGCTTCAAACTAAAAGCAATCCAAATATCCATCAAATTCCCATTTTAAAGTTATTCTTTTGAAATAGAAACCAAAGCTGCCAATATGTCTTTTTTTTTTAGAGATGTACTATTTACTATGTGTAACCTGGAAACAGAGGAAAGGGAAAACATTAAAAAAGATTGGTGAAGGTAAGAAATCAGAGGCTAGGTGGCTCCAGGTGTCAGACCTCAGTTTAGCTTCCCCTCTCTGCCCTTCTTTCAGCTCTGTCCCCTCTTTGTCAAGCCCTCATCCTCATCACACCAGCCATACTGGTGTGATGGCTGCTGGAGTTCTAAGCACAGCATCATGCAGCAGTAGTGTCTCTTCCAGAAAAGTGAGGAAACTTTTGCCAGAAGTCTTCCCTAATCTCACTGGCCAGCACAGGCTCACATGGCCATCCCCAATCTTCTCAGCAGCGTGAGGAAAGAAATACCATGCATGATAGATAGGCTTCGACCAATCAGGATCCACCGGCAGGAGCTGCGGCTGGCCCTGGGGCTGGGGCTGGAGCTGAGGTCGGGGTTGGGGTCTGCTTTCCCTGAAGCCCATGGCTGTATGGAGGAAGTGAGAGGAAGGATGAGCTGAGTGGCAGTTCTGTTAAGAAAAAGGAAAGGGAAAGGTACGCTGGGGAAGCAAACAGCTGTGTTTGTTACAGCTTGATTTAGAGGCCTGCCATGATGTTCTCAGTCTTGTGGGAAGAAGGTTGAAGCAGAAAGCTAGGATTGTAGTCACAGCTGGTTTGCGGGAAAGTGTATAAAAACGGGCGACAGAGGGTACCCTAGGAAGACATTTAGATCCTAGCCCAAAGCATGGACTGGAAGAGGAGGGAGTCTAAATCCAAGGGAATAATTCAAAGTGGGCAAGCATATAAATCATGACAAGCAGAGCCAAGCACATGGGGACCCATGGAGTTGGGACAGGAGGCAAAAGTCCGAGCTGGCAGAATGGATTGCAGTTTCCCCATCTGTGAAATCAGGACCTCAGGCAAGAAGATTTTCATGTTTTGCTGGTTAAGGCAGAAGCTAAAACAGTAATTATTCTCTCTCTCTCTCTCTCTCTCTCTCTCTCTCTCTCTCTCTCTGTCTCTCTCTCTCTCTCTCTCTCTCTCTCTCTCTCAAAGGTATTTTCAACCTCCTTAGATTCTAACTGTGTCCAGCATAGAAGCGATACCTTTATTTTTTCTAACTTTCCCCCGTTGCAATCCTGAGACTACATTAGTTCCGTAATAAATTCTAGCTGATTGAATTAAGTCTCTGAACTCATTCTCTTTGAAAACATCCTACAAATTTGTGGTTAAACAAATGTAGCAGTCATTAATCAAAACTTGCTTATAAGTTATTAAAGCCATCCTGTTGGGGGACACATCCCTAGATCTATATATGAGTAAGATGCAGTATTTGACCTCATGAGCTGACAATCTAGGAGGAGTGAAAAGTACCTGAACAGTGAAATACCAGAAAGAACATGACAGAGTGTATAGTACAGAGTGGTACTGACTCCACAGTCGCAAGTCTCAAAGGTCCATGTGGATGCAGAACTAGAAACATTGCTCTAATAATGGATGGGAGAGAGAGGGAGGAGGGGATAACTTTGCATTAGTACTTTTTAATTCAGCTTTGCCTTGGTCTGGGAACTGGGACAGAACAGAGCCAGCAGGACGATGGGATTAATGAGCACAGCTGTGGGAGAGGAAAAGTCATATCCAGGAGAACTGAAGCTGGGACTCTGGTAACTGCTCAGTTGGCAGCTGAAAAGTGGGACTGGAATCAAGGGATGAGGTTGGGATTCAGGAAATAGTTTGATATTATTTGTATAGAGGTATCTCAATAATGCAATAACAGAAGATACAATGTTTCAATAAGCATGTTTTGTCCTTCACACTCGAGTCAATACAGGCCCATTGTAGAACATCTAGAACGTAGCAAGACAAATTAACTTGAAAACAAAAAGTACTGCAGTTCAACTCTCCAGTGACTTTTGGTGAATTTCTAGTTTAGTATTGTTTCCCCCCATAAGTATATCAGAGTTTATTATGTATAAATCCTTTTAAAGCAAAACTGAGATCGTGTGTGTGTGTGTGAGTGCATGCATGCACACACACACACACACACACACATATAATTATGTGTTCTATTTTTTTAAACGAAACGTATCTGAGCATGTCCTAGGATAGAAAAAGGCTCCGTATTAATTTCTCTGTAACATTACATTGATTGGAATTTTAAGTTTCCAGTTTTGGGCTACCCACAGGGATAAAACGTTTGCGCTATATGCCTTCTGATATGGGCTGTGTTTTGGTCAGGAGATTAACTTTGGGGTCCCAGAAGAGTGCCTCCAAAATATAGGTCGTCAGTGTCTATGGAGGAAGGTATATATTTTTTTGTATTTACTTAAATGGTAACATGGTGTTCCGTACCTCATTTTCACTTCCCACGTAGCTTTGCTGGTAACATGAATATATATGCCATTATTTTTTAACTGCTGCCTATTCTTTTATAGTATGGTCACACCATAATTTTTTAATCCTTATGTTTTCATAAACATTTAGTTTGTTCCTGCTATTTTGCTATTTCAAGCAATGCTGTGGTGAACTTCTTTGTATGGATGTCTTGTCCACATGTACTACTGTGTTTTTTTAAAAGGTGTATTGATCATTGTAATTTTGGATTCATAAGGTATATGCATTTTAGATATTTATAGTTGATGCCTAATTGCTCTTCAGTACTAGTACTAACTTACATTCCACCAGCAGATAGGAAAGTTCGTATTTCCCTCCCCTTTTACCAATACATGAAAATTTTAAACTTGGAAAAATTTACCAATGAATAGAAAAGAATGGTATCTCTGTGTTATGTGAATTTGATTCTCTGATTTCTAGAGGTTGAATTTCTTTTCTTTTCTTTTTTTGCCTAATGGCCTAATGTTTTGCTTCTGCTATACTGAGTGTGTTCATATCTTTACCTAGGTTTTTCCAGTAGATTATTTATCTTAATTTATAAGACTTATTTATAGAGTCTCTGGGTATAAAGATTTTTGTTGTTGTTCCTGAACTAATGATGTACTATCATAAATACTGTAGCTTACAGTATATTGTGATATCCAGTAAGTGATGGTTTTCCTTTTTCCGGTTTCTTGTCTATTTTTGTACCTTTTCTTCAGAAGGATATGATAACTATGTTATCAAATTTTGTAAATAACACCCTTGGTATTTTAACTAATGTATTTAATTAAAGATAATTTGAGGGAGAAGAAACAACTTTCTAATTCATAGTTATTCCATTAGCATGTTTCTTCTATGAAGAAAAAAAATTAATGATACTGAAGGACATGGAAAAAAAGCCCTTAATAAATGAAGAGACATTTATTAAGAAGAGACAGTTCATGGTGCAAATGTATGTGTGAGAGTGTATATACACACACACACACACACACACACAAACACACACATACATACAGATGAGATAGGACAATTAAATTCACGAATTCACCCTAGAAAATGTGTTACATATACCTCATTGCTGAATATCACTACAGTCACCTTCTAAGTACTACCCTTGGGAAGCTATGCACCGATGCCAGCGCCTAGTCCACCCTTGAAAGGAGTTTTGGAACTCTTTCTGGAATGGCCATCAGAGCTGTAGTTGTATTACTCTTGATGACCTGAATGTCATCAAACTGTCTTCCTTTCAATATTTGCATTATCTTTGGCTACAGAAAGAAGTCATTGTGGGCCAGATAAGGTGAGTAGGGAGGGTGTTCCAACACAGTTATTTGTTTAGTGGCTAAAAACTCTCTCACAGACAATGCCGTGTGAGCTGGTGCATTGTCATGGTGCAAGAGCCATGAATTGTTGGTGAAAAGTTCAGGTCATCTAACTTTTTCACGCAGCCTTTTCAGCACTTCCAAATAGTAAATTTGGTTAGCAGTTTGTCCAGTTGGTACAAATTCATAATGAATAATCCCTCTGATATTAAAAAAGGTTAGCAACATTGTTGCAACAAGTTCGTGCGCGCGCGTGTGTGTGTGTGTGTGTGTGTGTGTGTGTGTGTGAGAGAGAGAGAGAGAGAGAGAGAGAGAGAGAGAGAGAGAGAAAATGATAAAATGTAACACTCATATTTTTCTTTTAGTTTTGGAGATGCCAAAACAATGTATACAACTGGACACTGGTCAGTGTTGCTCAAGCAGTAGTTCACTGTAATCAGAAATGTCTGGACGCTGATGGTAACCACTTTAAGCACCTGTTGTAATTGCAGAAGTCAAATGTGACCTGTATTCATCTTTTGTTATTGGTGTATATTGAGTATCACAATTTTAATACCGTTTTCCTTTCTTAAAATGTGTATACATTTTTTGGCACCCTCTGTATTATTCTTAATATTTGTCTCTTCCTTAAGTAATCTAAATGCATTATTACATTTATACCGATATCAGTATATTTGTGATCCTTTCTCTTTGGAATAATCACAGTGTATACCTGGATTTCATATAATTCATTCAGTACTTTTGTAGGCCTCTATGAATATTTCACAGTTATTTATTTTTATTTTTTTTATTTTTTGTATGTGACTCTTCAAAGGCATGGCCTATGTTTTCTCTAGATCTTGGAATTGAGTGAACAGTGTTCTGATGATGGTGATAACATGCTTATGATAATGCTCAGGATATTAAACTATTTGAAGTTTATCTAAATGATACTTGAAATGGTATTTTGTCATCATTTTCATATTGAAGCTGTTACGCTCCGTACCATCTACATCCTACATTCAGTGTTGCTTTTTAGGAATGTATAAGTGCTAATACAGCACTACTACGAAACTTGAAGTATCCTGTTCTTGCCCAGAATTTAATTTTTTGGCAATACAGCTTTTTCAAAGGTTAACTTTGGTATTATTTTCATGATCGCTTATCATGAAAAACGGTTGCTTTGAATGGAAACCTTTCACTGATTTTGCAAATTGAGAAAATAAGCAAATCGCCTTGAACTCTAATTATTCATCTAGTCTAGACTTTACACATACATATCAGTATTGATCTGTCATTAATGAACCCATCAACTCAAAATCCTGTGATCTGCAATAAGATATTATAGATGATATAAATTTACTATTGAAAACAGGAATTTTCTCTGTAGAATATTAATTGAGTATGGATGTGAAATTAGTAGTAAATGGCAAGACATGTTTCACAGAATTGAAAAATATTTTTATTAATGCTGAATCACTAAATGTAGTTTTTAAAAATATTGTTAACTTTATATTAGTTCTGTCTTTCCCTAAAAAATTACACAAATAAGTATGAGTTACAATAATACTACTATCATAAGTTTAAATAAATGTATCAGCGAGCAGCACATAACTGTTTTCTGTTGTAGCTTTCTTGAATAATTTGTGAAAGATCTATTTATCTGATGAAATTTTCTTGATGCATGGATGCCTTTGAGAAAAATTTTGCGTGCTTTCGCTGTTATGAGTTGCTGACCTCTTACATCTAAGTGTGGAATTACAATTTGTGGTTGCTCATCTTGACTTGCAGTTGCAAAATTGTTCTTAACTAAAACAAGTTTAACGTCTGAAAAATAAATATTCCTCTTTGAGTATTTATTTAAATTATTTCATATAAAATTGTAAATATGTGACATTATAAAAACTTTTCTCAGGTAGAATGCTAACTTTGAACAGATTTTATTTCTATCCGTATTATGACTGTAAAACAACCCATACTGTTACTTTTTTGTCCTTCATTCAAAAGTGCAGATATTTACTAATATAAAAATACTGAAGACTTCTATAGTGTAAATTCCAAAATGTTATTGGGGCAATTCCAAAATTTAACTGGGGAAAAAATAGTTTTTTCAACAAACGGTGCTGTGACAACTGAATGTTTACATGCAAAAGAATGAATTTGGATCCCCTACCCCGACCCCATAAAAACAAAAAAAGAAACTGAAAATGCACTGTAGACCTAAATGTAGATCTATCTATAAGTACCTTAGAAGGAAAATTGGTGTAACTCATGATTTTGGATCAAGCCAATGGTTTCTTAGTTGTGACACCAAAAACAAAAACAACAGAAGAAAAAAAAAAAGAAAGATAAATTAGACTCCATCAAAATGAGAAAGTTTTGTGTATCATAGGACACCATCAAGAAAGCGAAAAGACAGCCCACAGAATGGAAGAAAATATTTACAATCATATATCTGATAAGACTCTAGTATGCAGAATATATAAAGAACTATTATAACTTAATAAAAAGACAAATATTTAAATAAAAAATGTGCACAGGACTTGAATACATATTTCTCTTAAGAATATATACACATAACAAAGAAGCATATGAAAAGATGTTCTGCATCATTAATCATTAGGTAAATGCAGTTCTAAACCACAATGAGGTACCTTTTCATACCCACAAGGCTGGCTTTAATAAAGAAAGGGGGACACTATCAGAGGTTGGCCAGGCTGGGAGAAATTGGAATCCTCATTAGATTGCTGGTGGGACTGTAAAATGGTGCAGTCACTTTAGAAAACATTTTAGTGCTTTCTCAAAAATTTAAATGTAGTGTTACCTTATGACCCAACAATTCCACTCCTAGGTATAATCCCAAGGGAACTGAAAACATCTATTTACGCAAACACTGTACACTTATATTCATTATTCATTGTAGCCAAATAGTGGAATCATCAATTGAAAAACGGATAAACAAAATTGATACATCCATACATTGGGGTAATATTCAGTCATACATAGGAATAAGTACTGATACTTGTGAAACATGGATAACCTTGAAAACATTATGTGAAGTGAAAGAAGACAGACAGAACATATCACATATTATATAATTCTATTTATATGAAATGTCCAGAACAGGCAAATCTATACAGACAAAAAAATAGAGTAGTGGTTACCAGGAGTCAGGAGACAGGAGGAGTGGTGAGTGAATACTAACGGGTGCGAGTTTTCTTTGGGGGGATGATGAAAATTATGGAATTGAATAGTCGTGTTGGTTGCCCACAACTGGTTGTGCATATACTAAAAATGTAATTGAATTTTATATTTTAAAATGGTGAATTATGGTATGTGAATTATATGTGAAAGAAAAATGTAAGGGAAACAAATCAAATACTTATTTGTAGTTTTATTTAGTTTTCCACTTGGAAAGTAGAAATTACTTTTTGTAATAATTTTATTTTTTATTTTTAAATTTTTTTTAGATTTTATTGGGGAAGAGGAACAGGACTTTATTGGGGAACAGTGTGTAATTCCAGGACTTTTTTCCAAGTCAGGTTGTTGTCCTTTCAATCTTAGTTGTGGAGGGTGCCGTTCAGCTTCAAGTTGTCCTTTCAGTCTTAGTTGTGGAGGGCGCAGCTCAGCTCTATGTCCAGTTGACATTGCTAGTTGCAGGGGGCACAGCCCACCATCCCTTGCGGGAGTCAAACCGGCAACCTTGTGGTTGAGAGGACACACTCCAACCAACTGAGCCATCCGGGAGCTCAGCGGCAGCTCAGCTCAAGGTGCTGTGTTCAATCTTAGTTGCAGAGGGTGGAGCCCACCAATCCCTTGCGGAACTTGAGGAATTGAACTGGCAACCTTGTGGTTGAGAGCCCACTGGCCCATGTGGGAATCGAACTGGCAGCTTTCTAAGTTAGGAGCATGGAGCTCTAACCGCCTGAGCCTCCGGCCCGGCCCTCTTGTAATGATTTTAAATCATACATGTTTCATGAGATGAACTAAAACCCAATATACATTGTGGAGTAGAACTGTACTGTGTTCATGTAATCATGAAAATGAATATTTGATTTTGAAAATGGTGTTTCATCTATTGTGCTCACATCTGCCGTAATATAGCTGAAAAGACATTTTTTCAGTTGCCTTTCTTGGGTCAGGTACCCTATTTAGAATACCAAGATAAGTGAGGCATGGTTTCTACCCTTAGGACCTCTAATGGTATAGTAGGAAAGGCAGACCATAAGCAGATAACTAAAATGGTAAGGAGTGGAGGCATAGGCAGAGTTCTAGATAGCAGTAATGAAGGCGTATTTAAGGAAAAAAAAAATTAAAAAGTTCAAGATTCTTATTTGAATGGGAGCTTGAAGAGCATGTAGAAGTTTCTCATGAACACAAATTAGGAAACAACAGTCCAGGCTTAGAAGAAAGCTGGAAGGTCGGGATGTCACTGTAAATTTGGAGACTAACAAATAATACAATTGGAGTGCTCAGGGGAAGGGTGATGCATGTGGAGGCGGGAGTGATGGAGAAAACAGCCCTGATTAAATACGAATTAGGGGGCTTAGGAGCCATCTGGATGTGAGAGGCTGAGGACCAAGGCAAAGCCAAGGGTCGCTCTGATTTTTTATCACTTGTCCTTCTGGTGTGAAACATAGTTTATGCATAAGTCGGTGTTTGTTTTGGTGATGTTAAATTGAAAGAGCTTAAAGGAATTCCAGATGCAAGCCTTCAGTAGATAGTTATGAATATGTTTGGAGTTCTGAGTTGTTTGTATTCAAGTTAGACATTTTGGAGCAAAGATGGAGGTCACAGTTAAAACCACTGAAGTAGATAGTGTCCCAGAGGTTACAGAAAGTACTATAAGAAATATAGGGTCTGCATCCTCCAGAATACCAACACTTAAAAGACAACAAAAGGAGATAAAAACACTTGATAGGAAAGGGAGGAATCATATGAAGTCAAGGAGATTAGCAATGTGAAAAACAACAACAAATAATGGCAGAGAGAGAAATGTTACCTCTCACTTCAAGCCATTGGTTCAGATTTTTACCCAGAACATAAAGAGGCAAAAGCAGGTAGACGTAACATCAAATCCTGCATCTGTCTATTGCATCCATCCATGAGGTCTCAGGGTTCTGACAGCCAGTGGGAGGAAGAGACTGCGCAAGCAGCTGATGAAGGCTGAAGCCTGGAGGTGCTTCTGTGGCCATCCCTCTAGTGTTGTAGCAATCAAACAGTCTGGTACCGGCAGCTCCTGGAGCTCAGCTGGTGATGAGAAGAGACAGTGCGAGGTGGCCAGATCAGGGGCCAAAAACTGACCGTGTGACCAATGCATGTTCTGCTTAGAAGACTCTCCGTGGTGGGGGTTAGAGTTGGTGTCTGTTCATCCTGATTTCTGATATTTCAGGTGGCAGAAAATCCCTTCTAGCTACATTCTTCATCTTACTGCACTATTGGATTATTGGTGTGGGTACCATTTTAAAAATGAAGCTTGCTAAACTGTGACTTTTGTGACTTTAGTGGTTTGGGCAAAATACACTTCCAGGAAAAGGTAAAGCCATATCTCCAGTTAACAGGGTGCCTCATACGTCCAGTAAAAACAAAGGTATTTTACTAATAATGCCCATACAACTAGTAGACAAAGTTTCTTAGTAAAGAGGAAACATATCTTAATATATCTGGCCCCTGACAAAGAGTTTTCACATTAGTGTTCTGTGCACCGGCAGATAAATCATGATTTTATTGTGGGGACTGGAGAAGGTAGTGGTGAGTATTCCATTAGTTGATTGTCCTCACCTTTTTCTAAGGTGAGAAGAATTTCCCAAGTGTGTTGTGTTTCCAGAGGGGATGGTCCCCAGTCATCAGGGAGGGTAAAGGCTATAGAAAGGCCACTATGTTTGTCACATACAAAGAAGGTCCCAGTTCTTCTTTGCCAAAGTAGCTTCAGGCCAGTGGTTAGCTCAGAAATCTGAAAAAGTATTGAATCGAGCAGTGACTAGGAAGGGAGAAACTAGAAGTTTTGAGTTTCTGAGTTTGACAGAGTTGGATGCTAAAAGGCATAGGAGGAAAGCGTACAAAGGGAAGGTTTAGTTCAATGTACTTTGTTTTATGTGGAGCAACTTGAGTGGGTAAACATCCTGGGTTTCATTAGCAAACCAGTGTCCTAAAGTCGGTAGGAAGCAGAGTTTTAGAATTTTACCACTTTTTAAAATTTTATACATTATCTGCATATTTTCTACCTTATTGCAAAGCCCAAGTTAGAAAAAACTTGATAGAGGGGAGGAAAGAAAGAGGTCAGTTATGCCTTGCTTTATGTAGTGGGTTGCTTAAATCCAGTTTTGTCATTGTAACCACCTTTTGTAAATCATAAGAGGGAAATTATGATTTAAAGAAATCCTTTTGTAAAGTTAATACCGTGCCTTGTTTTTATTTGGTAGTAAGTAGACATTTTCATATGTCTTGCTTACAGAGAAGAAAAAGTGACTTACATATGTTCCTTGTTCCATTCTTTCATTTTGCTTGTGTACAAAAAATCAATTTCTAAGCATTAAATTGCACGACAGGTTACGTTTTTAGTTCTTACTTTGAACAAAAGTGTTGAAAGCATGAGGAGTTTGTCCTCAGATGTGAACAAGAGACTTGGGAAATAATCAAATGTTATGGTTTTGCATTTATATACCTACTAATTAGGAAGTTAAATGAAATTTCCATAGTAACAGAAGTAGTCTTCCTGCACTCTTGTTTTATCCCTGCAATAATACACAACAGGGTATCCAAGAACATTAGCCTAAGTTCCAAGACAGGCAAAGTGTGTAAGTGTTGACACATGAGTATGTACAGCGGAGTGATATTGGATTTCTAAAAATGATATTTGAGTCATTAAAATCATGTTACTATTTTTTAAATATTTTTATTTTTATATTAGTATTTTATGTATTAACCCTCCAAATGAATCATGGTATTTGAAAAGAACTAAAGGACTTTCCTGAAATTTGTCACATACAATGAATTTGGTAAATGACTGCTCCAATCTAAAGAATTCTACCACCATGTCATAGATGTGCTTGAAGATTCTGAACTAACCATTTCTGTTCCACTTCTTTTGAAATGGGCAAGGTTAATAGATCAACAAATGTAGTCCTCTCAACCTACTTCATCTGTGGAAATAAAATGAAACACATTGATTCATATCTCTAGGGCATAATCTGTTTTAGGGCTTAAATTAAGGAAGTGACTTCCTGAGATGATTGAATAAGCTGTTTTGGAGCTTTCTACTCCCGGTGAATTTAGGAGGGTGAGAGAGAATGCTCTCTTGTCTTACTTCCTTCTAGCCTTTGTCCCAAATGTATATTATGATTGCGTTATTCTATAACAGTTAATACTATTGTGATAGTAGAGTTAAATTTTAAAGACGGTTCTGGATGGATTCATTGAATGTAGTTCAATACTTTTAAAATTTCCTGACTACATTTCTCTTGTTAAGTAATTGATTTTTCTTTTTTCCACCATCATTGACTGTTCTTGACATATGTGCTTTCTCTACTCCTTTCTCCTGCTGGTTTTTGAACCATCCAAAAGCCTCCAGGCTGCTGCTTAATTCTGTACTGTCCTCTTGTCACATGATTTAATCCCCCTCCCCTCTCTCTTCTCACCTCTTTTGTCATTTCTCCAATGTTACTTCCCTAATCTTGACACACACCACACACCTGCAGCAGATTAGTTTTTCATTGTTCTAATTTTCCTTGCTGAAAACCATTTGGTGAGCTTCTGTGGCTACCAAATTAAATTTAAATGCCCTCTCCTGCCACTCAGAGCTCCCATGTTCCAAACTCAAGCTCATATTCCAAAAAGATATGCTCATGGTCCTCTGTTGTAACCCTCTGCCCTGGCAAACATAAAACATTGCTCTCTCAACATACCCTTTTCTCCTTCACGGGCACCTGGAACTCATATTCTCCCGTCTACCTGAGAGACATTCTATATGTCCTTTAAATCCATCTAGTATGCCTCCTCCCTTTTTGATAAATCTGAATCTGAGTCCTTAAGATGAGTTCGTCTCACTTGCCTCTTAACTTCTGTTTCCTTTTCTCTGTTTCCTACTTATGTTATACCTTATCTTAAGAGTTATTGGTATATTTGTTGCCTTGGCTCCATATCCCATTACATGGCCTACACACTTGACTATGAATGTCTTTGAAGCCAGGATAAGCTTTATTTATCTGAGTGTTGCTTTCAAAATGTGTCACATAATTTTGTATATGCTCAGTAAGTACAGGAGTAATTTAGTAAACTTATTCAGTACACTTATTTAATTCAAACATATTAACCCTTTTTAAGACATAACCTGAATGGAAGGTTACATCAATTTGGGGGTATTTGGAAATGTCAATTTTGCAATATCTAAAAGTATATTCTTTGAGAATTAGAAAAAACAACAACCATACAGTGAGTTCCCATGAGTTACTGTATTCCATAGTCTCCCATAATTTTTCTAAATCATAACCTTTGCATTTTATCAGGCTGGCTATATTAAAGAATACATAGCTTGGTAATTATGATATATAGCCAATTAATTGGTAAGAAATAATTGAAAATTTAATTTGTGAAAAACTCCTGCAAAAACTGCCTAGAGGAAATACACATGGCTAATTTGATATCAAGTAGGTAAGGCCTCTTTCTAAGCGTAAAAAATGACAGAAATTTAAAAGTAAACAACTGGTAAGTTAAATATGACATACATTTTTAAAAAGTAAAAAATAAGACATAATAAAGTAGTAAACTACATATACCAAAAATTTGAAACATACTGTGCACAAAGTCTTAATCTATTTCATAGTTAGTGAACTCTTATAGATCAGTAAAAAAAAGCCCCCAATACTTTTTTTAGAAAAATATGGGTAAGCTCTTTTTTTTTTTCAATGAACACATTTTTTCAATGAACCCAATCAACGCTTTATAATCAGAAAAAAGGAAAATTTATAACCAAGAATAAGTTGCGATAAATAGAACATAAAATTGGACATTTTGCAATTGTGTACCTTTCTACGTCATTTATTCTTAGATTTGTCCTTACTATACAATGACATAATCTTATATATATTCATTTTTGTAAATAGTAATTTATTATCAGACATAAATGCTAGCAGAGTTTGAGTTTCAAGAAATAGATCAAATATGAAGAGAGAGAAAAACAAGGCACTGAAAAGATATTTCCAGAAAGAATTAAAGGTAGTGACGGTAAGTTCTCATTTTCTATTTCTTCCAGGCTCCTGTATGGCTGCACATTGTCAGCTCTGTTGAAAAGTTGGGAAAATGCCCACTCAATTATCATGATTAGACCTGCCTCACTGTAAAATATCATTGATATTGTTGAAATGTGTCAAAGGACACATAAGTGGACAGCTCTCAAGTACTCTCTTGATTTAGGCATTTATCATGATAACAAGATGGTACCCAGGCTCCTTGAGCAGAGGCAGCATGGATAGATAATTTTCAAAGAACCATACCTGGGATGAGTGGCCCAAACTGATAGGGCACTGAGCAGTGTCTGCTGAAGTGGGAAGAGAAGTTGCCAACAAGTCAGAGATATAAAAGAAAATTCTACTTGAATTTACATCTCTAGCCTCACTTTCCTGAGCAGCTAGGTTTTTTGTAGTTTAATTTGTCAAGAGCTGACTGGTAGAATTAATCAAGTGACAGCATGATCCGTGTTCTGTTTTTGATTGCACATGCATCCCTTTTAAGATGCAAACTCTATGGTTTGTCACTAGGGTTTCCGGGTAGGAGCCCATTCTCAGAAATTTTTTCAGTTTCTTGTTCCTGGATTCTGAGATACAAACTGTTTTCTGTTATCCACGATGAATCGTTTCCACAAATTGAAGCCCGATACTACCAACCACGTGGGTTCAAGGAGCTGATTTTCCTGATTTCCCAACCAACTTTTCTTGGGATTCGTGAATGGGAAAGCACAAAAAAAAAAAAAAAAAAATCAGGAGAACTGGCGGGACTTCCCGCCCAGAACCCCTGTTTGTCACTATCCACATTGATAGCAAGTGTGGGCAGATTCAATCAATCTGTTTCCTAAACAGGCCATCCTAGCTGATAAACAGCCTCATAGTGAGATCTAAAGAGATTCAGATATTCATGATAGTACCATTTTAATATTACAAAATTGTGACAGATATTTTTGGCTAATAATATTGTTTAATATGGAGAAAAAATTACAGCAAGATTTTCTGAGTGATTAAATTGACATATGCACATAAGTGTCTATAAGGAATGTGTGTGTGTGTGGGTGGGTGGGTGGATGGGTGTATGCTCACATTTGCTTTCAACTCATCCCCTCCTAATTTCATTGGCCCCATGGATTTTAGTGGTAGTTACATCTCTGTGTCTTGGTCTTCCTGTTTGTCGTTTGTTCTTCACATGGAGTTCTCATGTTGCTCACCTCACATTTGTCATTGCTGGCTGATTGGCTATTCTTTTCTGCAGAATCTCTGCCTTTTTTGTATGTGCATGTGGAGAGCTGACCAAAAACACAACACTGAAAATAATTCTGTTGGTGAATTGAGGAAGTAACATTTTAACCAAGTGATTTGACCTGCTTGTTCCACCAGTCTGCCTTGTCATGAAATGTCCACCTTTTCTAGAAATTAGCAGTCTCTTGCAGCCAATAATTATAAGCTTACTTTGTTTCTCAGTGTTTTCCTCCAGACCTCTTATGTCATCTCTTAGAATGCCCTGCCCATGCTCTGTTCCTGCCTTCCTGTCACTTCATGCTCTTTCTCATGCCCTTACATCACATTTAATCCCTTTATTCTTTTACTCTTGTAGTGCCAGTGTCTGTGTTTGGATTTTTTCTATACATTTTCCAATGATGGTCAGAGGAATACTGTATCTGACCTAAGGAAACCCAACTTGAGTAGAAGGGGGATAGATTCCTGACACGGTAACTAAGGTATCTGTCCCTTAGGAACCAAATCAGTCTTGGTAATCAGACTTCATTCTTGCTCACATTAAAGGGTTCCTCCAGCAGCAAAAGCTATTTACTGCCCACCCCACATGAACACAGAACTTTCGAACCACTTTTACTTTTTTTTTTTTTTTTTTAATTAAAGTTTATTGGTGTGACAATGGTTAGTAAAGTTACATAGATTTCAGGTGTACAATTCTGTAATACATCAGCTATAAATCACATTGTGTGTTCACCACCCAGAATCAGTTCTCCTTCCATCACCATATATTTGATCCCCTTTACCCTCATCTACCACCCCCTCCCTCCATCCTCTTTTACTTTTACTTTTATACCATTAAATATTTACCATGGCAGTGACATTTACATCCTTGAAGAATATAATAATTGTTTTCAACACATACTTATTGAATCATCCACCATATCTCCCTCTTTCTCTCGAGAGGAAGTTATGTATACAACTTACTTTGTTTGATACCAGTAAATTTTGGATAATAGAGTTTTATAGTTTTATATTCCAAATTTAAAATTTAGGATTATTAACACATGCATGGTTCAGTTCAGCTTTCTTCAGTAAGAGAATGTAACAATTATTGATTCGACTTTTGGTAGGAAAAAAACGGGTGACCATGTTCATGCCAAGAGAGGCAATTGCTATTTAAATTTCATTTACTCAACATATAAGTATAAAATCAGGGTCACAAAACCTTACTTTAAAATACAAGATGATTAAAGTACAAATAAGAGAGAACATAAATTACCATTTCTTTTTTTCAAACTCTACAACTTAAAGATCATGGACATACCAGATTCTGGAAGGATGGTGCTACAGCAATAATTATATAACAAAACAGATTATTTGAAAAAAATCTTCTCAGAGTATACTTTTAGCCATAATGTATGAAGAAGAGGTACCTTATACTTACTGTACATTTATAGTCTAAAACTTACATTTTTTTCTAATCCATATGTTTGTTTACTTATTTTTGAGAACTTGAGCAGGTCAGTCTTGGTTATTCAGCCATGGTATTTAGAATCTTTAGAATTGTTAAGGAGCTAATGGATTGGAATAGTGATGCAAAATACATGGAAAGGACAGTGGATGGAAAGACATTTTGAATGGGGTAAATGGGAAAATACAGAATGTGGCCTTAATGTTGAGGAGAGTTTGAGAGTAGAAATAGTGGGCAGGGCTGGAAATGGTGTCATTTTAGAGGAATGGAGAGCATGAGCAAAAACAATGTCACTCAGTGAATGTTGTCAAGAGGTGAGGAGTCTTGTGTGGTTGATCACATGGGGTCAGAGTTTGCTGGAGAAAGTGATGCAAACAGATTATACAGGTCTTTGAATGCTATTCTAAGGGATTTGGGCTTCATTTTTATGCAAAGGGAAGCTGTCTAATGTGTTCTAATGTCTGAAGCGTGAATGGTGACTGTGCAAAGAGAGAATCATAATTGGGAAAGGTGCTGGCAGAGAAATCAATTAGGAGGCTCTTGCAGTGAGTCAGGTGGCACGTTATAAGGACCTGAACGAGAACAGCAGCCTTGAGAATGGAATAACCTGGAGAAGTGATCTGCTAAAATCAAAGTCAAGATCAATAAGGATAAACGCAAGCTTCTCTTAGGCATGAAAACATCCAAATAATTGTGCAAATAATGGTTGAGAAAAGACTAGCTGGGCAGGCACAAGTACAGCAGACAGAGACCTGGGAGTCCAAGAGAACCATATGGTGAATGTGAGTCAGCAGTGTTGTGTTATTAGAAAACAAAGCTAACACGATGGGGGAATATATTAATAAGACTGAGGCATGCAAAGGCCGGAAGTAGCCTTTCTGCTCGTCATTGCTGTTCAAACATTTCTTTTCCTGTGGACTCTGTTGGCCTTCACATTTCAAATGAGTGTTTAGAAAGTGCAAAGAGGCCTAGAGAAGGCCTGTTCAGATGTGAGGGAAATAGGTGAGTTGGTGGTCCTGGGTCCTTGGGACAAAGTTGTCAAGGCTAATTTACAGAAAACTTTGTTTGACCTTCTGAGGCCCGTTGGTGCCGTGGAAGTAGTTTTAACGTGAACTCCAACTAAAAGAATGAAGCTTTCACAAAAGTCCCTCTTCAGCATACAGCGTTATTCATAGTTCCCTCCCATATTAATCCTTATCATAATAAGTCATAAGGGCTTTATTAGGAGAGGCAGAAATAAGAAGGCCCAGAAATGCTATCTTTACCTGCAAAGCTGGCTGGGCTTGCCTTCGGTTATCTAATCCTGTGACCTCATCATACTTTTATGGACCCCCTAAAGGTAGGCAGTATTTGAACACCCCTGAGCTATGGATTAGACCTATCTGTCCTCTCACTCCTGCATCAGTAAATGAGGCCAGCCATAGCTGCATGGGAATGAGGGGGACCTTATTTCACTTTTTCGTCTGGCTAATGACAACTGATTTAGAACTCCTGCTTTGTGTCATGTTTCAAGGAAACTTTCCCTGAATGCACAGTCCAGGTCCTTGTCATGTGCTTTGAGAGAACCTGTCTTTTTCTCATAGAATTTACCATAATTAGCAATTGTACACTCATTTGTGTAATTGTTCCAGAATGCCTGCCCTCCACACCAGACTGCAACCTCCATGAGAACAGGAGCTACATCTGCTTTTGCTTGCTCTTGCTTCCCAAGAGTCTGCATAAATATTTGTTGCATGAAACATTAATAATGCTTATACCTATATCTCAGAGAGAATGCAGGAATGACAAATCTTTGGGGCAGCTTTAGCTCATTCAGAAGGAGGCAGCACGTCTTAGTGGTTAGGGGTGTAGAGTCTTTGCATTCACATCCTATTAGCTTGAGCAAGTTTCTGAACTTTTTTGTGCCTCAACTTATTGACTCTTAGAGTTGCCATGAGAACCAAAAGCTTGATATTTGTAAAGTGCCTTAAACAGTGTCTGGCACAGAGTGAGTACACTATATACCCTTAAAAACAAATAAAACAGAAGCAAAGTTTTGCTACTTAAGCTGACTCCATCTCCATATGGAATACCCTCCTTGTAAGTCTCCCCAGCCAAATGTGTACTAATCTTCATTGCATTCTTGTTGTCAGTTTTACACTGGAGTCACCTAAAATATGCCATGAATGTCACTTGCTTTACCCAGGGTGGCTTCCCATTATTTTAGCCGATTCACAAGATAAATGAATTTTAAAATGATTTATTAATTTTATAATTTTTATAAAATTTTATAATTTTAAAATAATTTTGTAAACTCAATAGATTATTTTGTTACAAAAAAGCCAAAGTACGTATTTTTGTGGTAAATATGTAAGTGAATCAAATGTGACTCAATTTTCTTAAATATTAACGTAGTCACATAAATTTACACAGAAGATGTTTGATTCTATTAGTTTGCTTTGTGTCGTTTCTGGACACCATTTAACTCGTCAGTGATTTTTTTTTTTTTCCTGAATACTTTTTACTATTGACACTTTTACTGACTTACCACAGGTTTCACTAAAGAAGCTGCTTCAAAACTCTGTCTGGAGAGTAGGAAATTAGTGGCTTTCACTTAATAGATTTCTGATTGGTGTGATTAAATGTGTAATTTTAATGCTATATTGATCAAAGGGTTTTGGTTTATTTACTTGTGATCTGGCATTTTCATTTTCTATCTTGCAAAATGCCCATGAAGCATGGCCTCAAGGAACATTTCTTTGTTGCACTTTATGTGCAAAATTGTAACTATGCTTATCTGGGTGTGTTTTGTCAACATTTTCAACCTTGTAAGTTTAGGACAAGAATAAACTTATACTCAAGAATATGCTTAGTAATGGAGTGGACATGTTCTCCATTTAGCCCAAATCCTTATGGCTTAGGAGTTGATTAAATACATAATACAGTGCCTAGTGCCTCAGCTTAGTAGAATGGTACCTCTGAGAATATCTGAAATTTGTATTTCCCCAATCTTCATAATTTTTATGGAATGCTTCACCTGGTATTTGTGATAATTTGTCGTAATGCTAGAAAACTAATAATGCTATTCAAGTGAAAGGTTTCTGGATTTAAAATGTTTTTCCCCTTAGCTTTTAAAAAGCTTCGCTTTGCATTTCTACAACTGAGATACGCCTCACCTTTTTAGACTGAAAGTACTGTGTTTTGCGTGAATGTTCTCAGCACTGTTAGACTTGCCATGATGACCTGAAGGGTTTTGTCTGCCTGCTGCAATTTCCTAGAGCCAGTATTAGTACCCATTTTTCATCCCCTTGTACGGGCTATTGTCATCAGCCTTTCATTGTTGAAAGAAAGAAATGTTGTATTAAAAAATGAACTGTATGTTATCTGACATAAAAAGGAAAAGATTCATCCTAAAATAGCTATTCTATTTAGGATTCTTAATGTTAAGAGTTTTGCACACTTAGGCAGCAAAATTTACTTTTTCTTTTCGTATTTTTTTATTTGAATTTTTTTGTTCTTTGAATTAAAAGTATTGAAATTAAGTTGCAAACTTTTTTTTAATTAAAATTTATTGGGGTGACAGTGCTTAGTAAAATTACATAGGTTTCAAGTGTACAGTTCTGTAATACATCATCTGTATATCACATTGTGTGTTCACCACCCAGAGTTAGTTCTTCTTCCATCACCATATATTTGACCCCGTTTACCCTCACCCCTACGTCCCTTGCCCTCTGGTAACCACTAAAATATTGCCTGTGTCTATGAGTTTTTGTTTATTTGTTTGTCTTGTTCCTTTGTTGCTTTCAGTTTTATATCCCACATACCAGTGAAATCATATCGTTCTCGACTTTTTCTGTGTGACTTATTTTGCATAGCATAGTAATCTCAAGATCTACTCATTTTGTCTTCAATGACACTATTTCATCTTTTCTTATGGCAGAGTAGTATTCCATTGTGTATATATATATCACATCTTCTTTATCCAATCATCTATTGAAGGACATTGAATGGGAGAAGATACTTGCAAATGCTCCCTCTGATAAGGGGCTAATATCCAAAATATATAGGGAACTCATACAACTCAACAACAAAAAAACAAATAACCCAATTGAAAAATGGGCAGAGGACCTGAGGAGACATTTCTCCAAAGATGGCCAATAGACATATGAAAAGATGCTGAACATCACTAATCATCAGAGACGTGCAAACAAAAACAAACAAAAAAAAGAGATATCACCTCACACCAGTTAGAATGGCTAGTATCAACAAGACATATAACAACAAGTGTAGGAAAGGCTGTGGAGAAAAAGGAACCCTTGTACATTGTTGGTGGGAATGTAGGTTGGTGCAGCTGCTATGGAAGGCATTGTGGAGGTTCCTCAGAAAATTAAGAATAGAATTACCATATGACCCAGCAATCCCTTTCCTGGGTATATACCCAAAAAGCTGAAAGCATTTATCTGTGAAGATATATTTGCTCCAATGTTCATTATAGGTTTATTTATAGTGGCCAAGGCATGGTAACAGCCTAAGCAGCAAACTTTTAAAGAGAATGTCTCAAATTTGTTTTATGTATCTTGAGCTCCTAGATTTGGATCCAGGTCCATTGCACTGGTTAGGTTTAATGAGAATTTCTTAGCCCTAATTTACTTATCTGTAAAATGAGGTAATAATACCAACCTGCAGAGCTGTCATAAGGATTAGAGATAATGCATATAAAATTCACAGCACAGTACTTGAAACACTATCAATAAATTATTAGCTTACAAATGTTAGAATAGAATGTAGCTATTTTAATTTTGGAAATTTTACACACACATTTGTTTATTTTTTTTAAATTAAAGTTTATTGGGGTGACAATTTTTCAATTGTGTTTATTCTAACAAGACAATTTCACTATTTCCTAGTAAATTGGTTGAAACTGTCAAAACAAACTTTTAAAAATATTTTAATGTTTTTTTCATCATGATGCATTTCTGTCTTTAATGTGCATTAAGAATTTTTACCAAGTAATCAGAATATGTACGAGTTTAGTAAATTTAATGAATATCAGGACAGTTTTTTATGCATATTTTACCACTTAAAAAATATAAGTAGTATGTTTTAAAATTTTTCTAATTCCATTTCAACCATTTATAAATGCTCTGTTTTTCTTTTTTGGGCAATATTTTCATAGACTTAGGCTTACATTACCAAATGAACTGTCTGAACAAACTTGTCTGTTTTATGTTGTATAATTGAGGAAAGTTGTATTCACTTTAAGTTTATTTTGTATTTTAAAAATGATATTAAAACTCTGATATCTGATTTTACTATTTAGTCACATATTCATATTTTTCTATTAAAATATATTTGTGAAACTTGGATAAAATATTTGTAAGGGTGCATTAAAAAAATAAAAATGAAAACAAAACATGAAATCTGAAAAAGACAAAGAAATGGTCATTATGGGTAGGATATCCTCTCAATGATCATTAAGATTTTGCTTTTTTACTTTGAAATGTGAAATCAAATTGTCATTCCAATAACCAAGCATTACTGTACCTTCTTTTTGAGGATAATAATATGCGAATTTTAGTGTTGTTTCCTTAATTGAATATTTATCGTTTGTAAAGGTAAAGTAGGCACCTGTAGCTGGCTAGTTATGAAATCATCAATGGGAAATAAACATTTTTGACTCATTTCTTATTTTGATTTCCTTGTTTTGACCATTTTCAACCAGCCAACTTGGTTTCAATAATATAACTGCTTCCATCATTGGACCTTTTTTAATGCATTGGTTTTATACTTGACTAACAAATGAAAAAATCACTTTATTGATGACCATATATGAAAATGTGATTTTGTAATGAAAATTATTTAGTAAGCTACACAATATTGCAGAACGATCTGGAAATAACATACTGTGTCTATGTATTTTACCAGGTTCACTCTATATCTTTGTCATGAAATCAAAATTTCATTAACATCAATTTGGAAATATTACAGAATACAAAATGATTGCTTAATTTAAATTCCTTTCATAAAAATATTACAGCAGAAAAAGGCAACTGTGATTCTTTAACAGGACAGAGTTGGACAGAACTAGTCAGGAAGATCCAGGCTTGGGACCTTTTCTACGGATGGGGTAGTAGTTGCAATACAGCAGTTAAATCATAGATTAAGTCCAGAAAAGTTAGTCCATGACATCTTGATTTTAAGAGACATAGCACACAGTGACTTTCTTGGCATGAAACCTTATAAATATGAGTTTTGTTTTGTAAGTAAAGCAGTTGAAACCAACATTTTTTTTCTTTTTTTTAATACAGGGAATGGGTCAAAGTTGAATTTAGTAGTTCTATCAAGTGGGATGATTTCTGGGATTAGAAAATAACTGTACTAGTTCCTATGTTGGATGCCAGTACATAGAGGGCTTCTGTGGCATAGAAGATATACACAAGTTCATGTAGCTTTGTTGATAAGTGGTTTTTGGTAGCTCAGGGACATATCTAGACTAGGTTTCAGTGACTTGGTAGGAATGCATAGCTTCAGAGCTATTTCATATTGACACTAAGAGGATGGATTTTTTTCATAGGGCCTAGGATGGTGATAGGTCACTTCTTACATTTTGTGAATCACACAAGGAAAACGCTTAGCAAATACGCAGAGTCCAAGATGCCTTACAAATATATATATTTCCTTGGCATCCATTGCTTAGGTTCTGGATGGATTCCTAAGCTCAAATAGCCAGACTTTGGAATAGAAAGCAAGCAGCTGCCAATCATAATACCCCTTCTGTAGGACATCAAGCTTGCTCTGCAGGAAGGAGCCTACTATTCTTAAATTGGACATATAATCATTGTTCTATTTTATTATAACCTAAGAATAGTGACAGGCTAGGGCTATCAAGAAGGAAGGTAAAACGGAAGAGAGTGAACCTTTGTTGAGTGCATACTTGTGAATGGTTGCTTTAGATAACAGTATATCACAATTCTCTCAATCCTAGGAGACTAGTAATATTATGTGTCTAGATGAATATTATAATACCTTATCTAGATGAATATTATAATGTCTTGTATGCAACAGTGTAACTAAGTTTCCATACTTCCTTGTTTAAAGTGTATAATGTCAGTATTAATTTCACAGGCCAGGTTGATTTAGTCAGGTTTTTTTTCTAGTTCCAAATATCTATATGATATTTAAACTGAGCTTCACAGAATAGCACTGCTGCAGGGATAGCCTATTAGCCTCCATACCCATTCTCTCATTCTTTTTTTAGTAACAGGACCCCTGAATTGGACATAGGACAATATAGTATGTCCCTGCCTCCCTTGCAGCTAGATGTAGTCATTAACTAAGTAATGTTTAATACAATGTGAACTGAGTGATGCGTGCAACTTCCAGGTCCTATGCTTAGACAAGAGAGGCACATCTTAACTCCCCCTTCTCTACTATCCGGAGGCTGGATTGAGTTATGGTAAGGGGATCTAGAGCCCAAGATGGAAGCTGCCTTTTGAAGATACCAGAGCAATAAGATAGAAAGAGCATGTATCAATGACATGGAATAACCATATCAAGTATGACTACTTACATACCAAATGTTACATGAAAGAGAAAAACTTTGTTTAATCCCTTGCTCTGTTGGCTTTTGTCATAGCAGTTGACCTCGTATACTAACTACATTGAACATCTTAAATATCAAATATTAAGTAAACATTAAAGTGATAAAATGGTGAAAATAACACTTTTGTACAGTTGGGGAATATCTTTTTCATTTAAAAATTAATACTAAAAGTAGTTTATCAGAAGTGAGTTAGGAATAGAGACAGTGGAAATGTAATGGCTGTGCGATGTCAGAGGGATAGTGGATGGGGGGAGGGGGGTTCACACAGTGTGAGGGATGTAAATGATAAACGTCTTAAGTATTACTTTGTCTTGTGCACTTGAAACTAATAAAATTATATTAAAAAAAAAAAAAAGAAGTGAGTCAATAAATCCACTAGGGGTCAGGGATCTACTAACTCGTGATTCAGGCAAAGGGAGAAAATGTGTGACTGGAAGTGAACTGAAAATTCATGAGGTTACATAAATATTGAAACAAGTTTAAATTAGGCCAGGGCAATAATAATATTAATTAATAATGAATTAAATAGTAATTATAAAGCACTTAATATGTGTTAGACACTGTTCTAAGCTCTTTACATATTTACTCATTTAATACAACACACCTGTGGGGTAAGTATTGCTGTTATTCTTATTTAAGAAAGGAGGATATGTGTAGTTCAGGCACAGAGAAGCTAAGTAACATGTCCAAGATCAGACAGCTAGTTGGGGAAGAAGATGGGTTTTATCCTGGGCAGTCAAGCTCAAGTCTGCTCTTAACTATGTGTATTTATGTAGATAAAGGACTAACTTGAGAAGGGTGGGCAGCTTATGCGGTGTTGTGTTTGTGGCATGAGCACAACTATTATAATTAAATGCACAGGTACATGCTCCCATTTAAATGAGACCTTTTCTTGTGCTGTCCAGTGTTTTCCCTAATTCCCAAATTATGGGAAATTGTTTTTAAATTCTCAGGAGCTTTTAAAACCATGTCTCAAAGAGTAGAACTCTATGACCTACAACAGCTTAGAATTCATGGGAAGTTTTCCTAGCAAATTGTATCCAGGCTTCTGTGATGATAAAATAGAAAATAACTATCCTTTTGAAAACATTTAAAATTTTATTCAAAGTATTATTACAATAGTTCTGAGTAAACTATAGAAACTTCCTTATACTCCTTTTATCTACTACATTACTTCTGTTCATTTATATATCGATGCCCTTTCAATTCTTGTCCTTATGCAAATATACTTAAAATATATTCTAGAGTTAGTGTAAATGTGTTTCCTTTGATTGCTTTACAATTCCCTGCTGCTAACTGAAGTGTGGTTTAAAGCAGACAAATATAACAGATTGAAACCTATTAAGTGTCCCAAAAAGGGAGCAGTCAAGTAATAATTGCACATTAACTCACTGGAATATTATTTACGAGCTTTTGTTGCAAGAACTATATACAATTTTTAGTCTTCTCAGCAACAACACTCTCTACAGTAGCATTTTAAATTTATTTATCTTTCTGAAGAAGATAATGAAGCTTGGTCATTTCTTAACAACAACTTGCCTATGTAATGGTTTCTTCTCAGATTTAAGCCTTAAGGCATGGTCAAGAATGCTTCTAGGCCAATTATTTTTGTAGGAATTTATGAAAGTTTTGGAAAAAAAGAAAATCTGATGCATCTGTTTACTGAAATGGGTGTGTGTGTGTGTGTGTGTGTGTGTGTGTGTGTGTGTTTCTTCAGAACCCCTTCTCTAGTGCACAGTAGGGACAATTACATGATTTCAAATATTTCTACATAGATGACATTTGCAGAGCTTCTCTCAGAAATGATTTCTTTGATGCAAAGTCAAGTTATTGCTCTTGATGACTAATTTTCCATATTCATTATATTAATAAGTATTTCTCCAATATGATTCTCCTGATACATATTAAGGTTAAAGCCATTAACAAAAGAAACGTAAGTTGAGAGTTCTGGCTGAATATAAATCCACATGGATTGCATTTATAGGTCTCTTTCTGTATCCATTCTTTGATGCTTGATAAGGTTCTTATGGATGAAGTCTTTCCAACAGTCACACGGTTCTTTATATGAATTTTTTGATGCAATAAGTGCAGAACTCTGGCTGAAGAATTTTCCACAGCCATGGGCCTCATGATTTCTCTCCATCATAGGTTCTCTAATGTGAAAAAAGGGTGAAGGCTTCAACTAAAGTATTTTCCACAGTCTTTACAGTCATACGATTTTTATCCAACTGTGAATTTCATAATGCATCATGACTTGAGATCTCTGGCTATCAGACTCCCCAACTTTGTTATATGTATAGGGACTCCTGCTTACATGAGTACTCTGACATGTAATGAGGTGGCTTCTCTGTCTGAAAGATTTTTAGTATTCAGGACTTGCATAAGGTTTCTTTCTGGTCCGAGTTATCTTATTTCCAATAAGCCTAGAGCCATGAAGAAAAGATCCTTTTCCACACTGATGACATGTATATAGTTTGTCTCCATTATGAGATCTCCGATGTGTGAAAAGAATATGATACAAGCAGTAAAAAGTTTTCAACATATTTCCAAATTCTTTACATTTGTAGGTTTCTCATTAGTAGGACTGTTGTGATGTTAAGTAGTGAAAACTCCAGTTGCATATTCTTTACATTTATAGTTTCTTGTTTTATTTCTACCAAGGGATGTACGAGGAGTAAGAGAGTTATCACTCTCATTTGTAGAGTTTATCTTCTGCTTGAGATCTTGCAAATTGGTGGATCTTCTTTTTCTTATATTGTGGTATAATTGACATATAACATTATTTTGGTTTCAGGTGTACAAGGTAATTATTTAATACTTGTATACACTGTGAAATGATCACCACAGTAAGTCTGGTTGCTGTTTGTCCTCATACAAAGTTACATGGTTTTTTTCTTGTGATGAGAATATGTAGGATTTACTATCTTGGTAGCCTTCAAGTATGCACTACCATATTTTTATTACAATCACCATGCTGTATATTACGTTTCTATGGCTTATTATTTTATAATTACAACTTTGTACCCCTGACCCCTTTCACCATTTCTTCCACCCTCCAACCCCCCTTCCCTGTAGTCACCATCAGTCTGTTCTCTATCTCTGCGTTTTGTTTTGTTTGTTTTGTTTTTTACATTCCACATGTAAGTGAGATGATACGGTATTTGTCTTTCTCTCACTGACTTATTTCACTTAGCATTGTGCCCTCAATGTCTGTCTGTGGTAAGATTACATTCTTTTTATGGTTGTGTGGCATTTCAGTGTGTGTGTGTGTGTGTGTGTGTACCACGGCTTTATCTATTAATCATCAATAAACAATTACACTGTTTCCATATCTTGGCTATTGTAAATGATGCTTCAATGAACATAAAGGTTTGAATTAGGGCTTTCATTTTCTTCAGATACATAGCTAGTAGTGGAATTGCTCCATCATATGGTAGTTCTATTTTTCGTTTTTTGAGGAACCTCCGTACTGTTTTTCATAGTGGCTGCAGCATTTTATATCCCCACCAGTAGTGAATGAGGGTCACATTTTCTCCACATCGTCACCAACACTTGTTATTTCTTGTCTTTTTGATATTAGCTGTTCTAGCAGGGGTAGAGTGGTATCTCATTGTGGGTTTTATTTGCATTTCCCTTATGGTTAGTGAGGTTGAGCATAGTTTCATGCACCTGCTGGCCATCTGTATGTCTTTTTTGGAAAAATATCTATTTGCATCCTCTGCCAATTTTGAAATTGGATTATTATTTTGCTATTGAATTGTACAAGTTTTTTTTTATACAGTTTGGATATTAAACCCTTGTCAGATATATAAGTTGTAAATATTTTCTCCCATTCTGTAGATTGTGCTTTCATTTTGTTGATGGTTTTCTTTGCTCTGCAGAAGCTTTTTAGTTTGGTGGACTCCCATTTTCTTATTTTTGATTTTGTTGCCTTTGCCTTTGGAATCAGATCCAAAAAATCATCACCGAGACCAAAATCAAGGAGGTGACTGCACACGTTTTCTTCTAAGAGCTTTATTGTTTCAGGTTTTATATTCAAGTCTTTAATCCATTCTGAGTTAATTTTTTGTGTGTATTGTATAAGATAGTAGTCTAGTTTCATTCTTTTATATGTGGCTGTCCAGTTTTCCCAACACCATTTATGGAAGAGACTGTCCTTTCCCTATTGTTTATTCTTACCTACTTTGTTGTAAGAATAACTGGACAGTTAATAACTCGGCTTTTATTCCCTCCTCTTTCTTGATGGTGATTTCTTGCTTAAGTGGGGGGAACTGAGAATGGAACACTCCCTGCTGTTGCAGGTTCAGTTTGGCTTTGTTTGCCCTTACAGTGTGTTCCCTTCTTGACCTGACTTGCGTGTGGCATGAGCCAGCTGCTGCATCCTTCTCTGTGTCACCACCCAACCTCTAATTCCAGTGCTTCCAACCTGAGTAGGAATGACTTTTAAAGAAGAGATGTTCATGCTGATGTTGTACTATAAAGGCTATGTGTCCACTGGTCATGCAAAATATACTAATATTTCAGAACTCAAACCTACTTCTATTTACCCATCCAAAAACCAAGAAAGATGAAATTGTGTCCTGATGATTTCACATTCTCCTTTCTATATCTCAGTTTACTTGTTAGAAACAGTAGAATATTATAACATAGGAGTTAGAAACCTGATTTGGCCAGCAGAGTGTTTTTTTGTTTTTTGTTTAAATAACAGAATTTAAATGCCCTATGGAAGAGATTTGTTATTCAGTCCTTTGCTTCCCATAGTACTGTGTTACTTGGCACATGGGTTAGGGCGGTATTCACAAATGTGGAATATGCTGCCTCCAGAACCAGCATATTCTTTCGCGTCTTGTCTGATTAATTTAAGGTTACTGACTTCGGAGACAAATATCATGTTTTTCAGAACATGGTTCAGATCTCTTCGTACTTTCATAGAAGAGAAGACAAGAGAGAGTTAATATAACCCTAGAGCAAGACCTGTATGTTTACTCTTTTCCTTCTCATACAAATATGAATGATTTCTGAATGTACTCCTTAAAAGAGTTGGAAAAGAGTCCCTTCACCGGCTCCATGATGGCGTACGTGAGGTTGTGTTAATTTGTTCTAATAAAAATACCACACCTGACATTGCAGCTGCAATTGAGGTTATGTCTTGGTTGAGTTTGTAGTCGTTTATGGTCATCTTTCAGGACCCTGATGGGTATTGTAGAGACCAGAATGGTGAATTAAATGAAGATATGATGGGGACCACTACCCCCGGATCCTTTAGAACTTAAGGGTGATACTAATTCCTGCTATCCACCCTGTTAGCAGATACTGTTTTTGATATGCTATATGGAAAGAGCAAGGAGGGCAGTATCTAAGACTTCTACTTGACCTCCCCTTCTCTAATAGGTTTACATGGAAGCCACTGAGCCAGATTGGGATTTCTGTTATTTATATGTATGCTTGTTTCAATGATACCTTCAGAGACTAGTAAAATGACCACTGGCTAGATCCAGACTCAATGGGTCAGATTGGCTGGAACTTCACTTATTATCTGATTCCCATATATTTTCACTCTAATGCAGAGAGGCCATTATGATATCAATGTCCATTCACACTCTGTGTCTAACAGTTGTCAGACTGTGTGGTTTCCCCTTTCTACACTGTATGGTTACCTACCTTTCTAAATACCTCATCTTCAGCTGAGCCCTTTGGGAGCTCTGAAGCTGGAATAGTTCCTCAGAGTTGTTCTATATGATGTAAAGGGACCACGTCTTTGGACTCTAAGATAACTAATCACTGGATGCAGTCTTCCCCTAGGGAGAAGGCATAACTTTGGCAAGGCATCTTCCTTCAGTTACAGGCAATTTCCAGAGAGGGACTCAGATGTAAGTCCTCAATAGACACCTTTCTCCTGGTATCTGGAGAAAGGAGTATTTTGCTCCTGAAAAGGGGATCTAGGCAGCACACCACAGCATTCACTCCAAAACTGGAGCCAAATTGTGCTAGAATGTTATGATATATTAATAAAGAAAAATTTAGATGAGAAAATCAAATATGAAAATGTTCAAACATTGCCCTTGTAGTATCACCATAACATCATTGAGCACAACATTCATTCATTCATTCATTCATTCATTCATTCATTCATTCACTTACTCTTTATACCAGATATCATACATTGTGAGCAAGGTTTGAGATCCTAATATTGTTTGGATCCTCACTGTATTCCAGGAACTCTGCGAACACAGTCCTTACAGCATGAACAAAGTGAGACATATTCAATTCAACTGATTTACCCAAGTCAACTAGCCTATAAGTGTGAGAGTAACAATTGAATCCACCTCTGCCTCCAAAGACTCTTGTGCCCTTCCTCCTAAACCTAAATGGCTTTGTAGAGAACATTAACCACAGGTTCACTGCCTAAAATGCAGAAAAATGGAGAACATTGGATCTGCGATAATATGATTATTTAATCCAATGAGGGACATTTAAATGACTAGAAATAAATATTACTTCAGGAAATGAGAGAACTTTGCAACTTGCTCTTACAGCTGTACCTATTTTAATATTTTATACTATTTGTCAATACATCATGTATCGGCAAATAGATTTTGGTTGCTGAAATGGTTATACTTGATTTTCTGTCTTATTCTTCAGTGCATCATACAGTTAATGTAAAGCTTTTGCTACATTTAGCAAAAGTGGATGGAGAATTGCTTGTCATTCATATGCTGATTCTTCTTCATAACCATTAATGCCTGATTGTGTATGAAACTTTGTTTGAGGGGCTGAGAATATATGTTGGAAACAATATTAATAGACTCCTGTATATTGAAGTGAAATGACATTGTGGCATCATTTGAAGACTAGCATTCAATATAAGTTTACGTTAATTGGTGGGAATATGTCCTTAAAGATCGTTTAGGGGGAAAAGTGCATATGGAGATCCTTAACATTATGAGAGGGCATATGGTACATAATTTAAAATACGACTTTGTACACTGTACTGCAGAGAACCTGGCAGCACCTCAGGGATAATTTGAGGTGTTACCTTCTAGTGGGACAGACACATTTAATTATTAAGGTGGTTTTGCCATGCCCATTGCCAGGAAATGGATATTTCCAATAGCCTAGCCATTCTGAATCCAACTTGCTTTCAATTGTCAGGATTCCTATATGAAGGCCTCTCTATAAAAGGTAAAAAATAGGTCATTAGGAAAGGAGACTCAAGTCACGTCATATAGACCATCAGATTGCTCTAGATGCTGTATTTATCTAGTTAATTCTCCTCTCCAAACAGCCCCACAAAAATTGTTCTTATTTCATAATTGAGGCAAATGATAATTCTTCCATGGTCTTAGTTTTCTCATTCTTTTTTTTTTTTTTTTTTTCTTTTCTTTGTGGCTTTCCCTTGTGCTATCCAGAAGAGGCATGCAACAGAAATCCAGGGAGCCAAATGGATATTAAACCTATTGATATTCAGTATGAGGGTATTTTAAAGATCATTTAAAAATCATATAATTTCATTTCCTCATTTCAGAGATAAACACCAAAGAGCTCTGGAGAGAGGCTGAGGCCAATATCACCAGCTGCTTAGTAGTTGAGTGTAGGACACTTTTTGCCTTAGCTCCCATTCTTTGAGAGTCCTATTTTTGTATGCAAATTACACTGCAACCAACACTTCTTTAAGCTATGTAGATGACCAAAAAACGCTTCCTTTGTCTTTTATTCTTTTTGGAAAATTTGCTTTTCCCTGTTTTCAAAAATGAAATGTGAGAACTGTTGTATAAAGGCATACACTGGAATATAGGGTAGCTGAGGAAATACACAGCAGTCTGCACTCCGGGCCTTTCCTTCAAGTGTGTCCCTGTGGATGGAGTGGTATTGAGTTTTGGGAGGGAAAGGTGAGAGTGAAATTGGCATCCTGCTCAGCAATAAATGAGAGTTTTACTTCAAAAGTTCCCATTCCTGTTGTAACTTTCAATAATTAATATAGGTTTATTACTAATTTAACAGTGGCAATCAGCCACCTCATTTAAGAAATTACTTGTTTTAGCATTTCAGCTGCTCTTTTTTAATTTGAATTGTGTCTGGATATATAATTTTATTTTCATACTATCAAAAATATATATATATATATTTCTGTCAGAAACAAATTTATATCTATCTGTATTTTACATCATGGACCGAATTCTGGCTACAGCATTGACTTTCTTAGTTATGTGTAATTTCAACTTGGCAACAGTATTTCACATTAGGTTTGAAGGTCAACTAATATAATAATTACTCAGAAGATAAGATAAATGCTCATATTTCAAACACAGCTCATTGTGTTACCCATTGACCTTGACTAAATAGAGTTCATGGAGTTCCTTTCAAAGACCGAGCTCAATAAGTAAGCAAATGTGAAAAATGAAAATCTTTTCATGGGCAGTTTTAAAATTTAATTTTTCATTGAAATTTAAGAAATTCACTTGCTTTGATACTTTTTTGATTGTATAAATTGGTCTATCACAATTTTTGCCACTGTCTTTTTCTGAGTGCATTGATTGTCAAAACACATTAACCTCAGGTTTCAAAGAGAATAAGACTCTCGTCCTTGCTTATATCTTAATTTATTATTGCCTTATTTTTCTGATTAAGTTGTGCATTATCTTTTGTATAAATAGAAGATTCTACTGACTCTTTATTAATAGAACAGGCGCTAGGCGTTATTTTTCTAATATTAATGATAGTTGCTATCGCCCAAATGTTTGGGTACCCCCAAAATTTATACATTGAAATCCTTATGTCCAATGTGATGGTGTTGGAAAGTAGGGCCTTTGGGGGTAATTAGATCATGACTGCAGAGCCCTCAGGAGTGAGATTAATGCCCTTATCAAAGAGGCTCCAGGGATCTACTTGTACTGTCCATCATGTCCCCGCAGATTGCTGGCGTCTTCCACAGAGGGAGACGTCTGCAGTCTGTGACTCTGAAGAGGGCCTTCATCAGAAGCTGATGATGCTGGCGCCCTGATCTTGGACTTCTAGCCTTCAGAACTGTGAGAAATAAACATTTCTTATTTATAAGTTACCCATTATGTGGTATTTTTATTATACTCTGTTTCCCCGAAAATAAGACCTAGCCGGACAATCAGCTCTAATGTGTCTTTTGGAGCAAAAATTAATGTAAGACCCGGTTTTATTTTACTATGCTATAAGACCCAGTCGTATAGTATAATATGATATGATATAATATAATATATACGATGTCTTATATTAATTTTTGCTCCAAAAGATGCATTAGAGCTGATTGTCTGGCTAGGTCTTATTTTCGGGGCAACAGGGTAGCAGACTGAATGTACTAGGACAATAGGTTTATATTGAGCATTCTTGATTCTCTCATTTAATGTGTCCTGACATCATTGACAAAGTTTCATACATTTGCTTAGAAACTGAGCAGGGCTACTGGAGGCCATGGTTTAGGACCAGAGATACTCCTCCATGTAATTCTATCTGGTTCACAGGGGATTTGTAGGGACAACTGACCTCCCAGGTAGAATGCACCTCTGTGTGTATTGCCTCCACTAGCACTTTTATTCTTGGTTGCCATGCGTCTGAAAAGTAGAAGGCATGACTGATGTTTTGGTCTAGGGAGTCTTCAAACATACATGATAATGATGGTTTCTAATTGTGCTTGAATTGAAACGAGTTTCTGATCTATTCCTAGTTACATCACTGTGTACTAACTGGGCTCTCAGGATGTGTATGTGTTCTAAAGGTGTCTAGTGCTCGAACCCACCTCTCTGGAATGCAGCCCTCATACCACCCTAGCTATTTGCCAATGTAAAGGAAGCCAAGTGTTAAGCCCTGTTTTATTATATGTAAAATAGTACAATGGAATGGGATTTAAAGCCAGGCAAAGCTACCTTTAAATACTGACTCCCCTAATTATGTTAATTATGTAGCCTCCCTTTGAGTTTTAGTTCTTAAATCTAGAAACTGGATATATATATACACACACATATATGTCTGTCTGTCTGTATGTGTGTGTATATATATATATATATATATATATATATATATATATATATATATATACTTTGTAGATTATTTATATATATATATATGTATACAATCTACTATATATATATGTATAGTAGATTGGTTTTGAGGAGCAAATGATAAAGCAGTATTTGGAAATGTTCATTTTTATTGGAGGCAGTCAATAAAATATTCTAGACTTACCTAGTTTTAAGTATTAAAATAAAATCAGAAGGATCTCTGAGAGTCACCAAATTTACCTTTATTTTCTGGATAAGTATCCCTACATGGATGCAGTCTGTCTGATTCTTCATGATACTCACAGTGGAAAACTCTGCAGCCTTTTTGGCAGACTATTCTAGAACCCAAGTTTCTGCTGCTGCTGAAATTTAAGCTCATTTTTCCTTGCACTGTTCTGGGTGGACATAGAGACTAGGTCACTTTCATGTTTATTATACTTAGAGTAACCCTTGATACATACATTTAAATAATGTCTGAGTTCTTCTTGAGTTTTCTGTTCTTTATAACCTAAAACCATTTCCTGTAAGGAGAGTTCAGGGCCTCAGATATGCCTCTTAATGTTGATGTGTGTGTTTATGTTCTTGCTGTGTATTGTCCTTGGTGATTAGTAGGGAGAAACACTTTGTTTCAGAAACTGGGCACAGAGTGTGATGGGAGAGCGCTGTGTGGCCATTGAAGCCAGTACCCACACAGACGCCTTGGAGGAGCTAGTAGCAATACACATTTGGAAATTAAATGTAATTCACTTTTCACGTTTCCTTAGTTTAAGAAAATGACTGATGTTTATAATTTGCCTGTTTACTTTTAAATTCATTGCCGTCCTAGCAGTCTCATTTACATTCTATTACTTAAAATTTGAACCTCTTACTCCCTGGGAATGAAAGACTCTTATAGAACACATTAAGCCCTTGGAAAATTGTTCTTGAGTTCTGTCTATTTGCTGTCTATTTGCTTTCAGAATGGTGGCCTTGCTTATGGTGGCATGTTCCATATGAACTAGCGTGACTATAAAGTCCATCATATCATTTATTTTTTACTCCTAGGTTCATATGTACAGATTAACTGGCTTCTCTTCAGCTGTGTCTACATCGGGATGGCTTCCTCAAATGGCGTTCACACGTATTATTTTATCAGTGTACTACTGTGGTGCTAAACCTAATTATGTGAAAACTTGGAGTTCAGTAGAATTACCTGTTGAGCTGTGCATAGGGTCTTCCTGGTGAGGCTTGGGCTTGTTTTGTTTTGTTTTTAAATATGAACCTCAGTTCAAATCATTGCATAGAATCTCCAGAATGTTTACACTTATATCTACACACATGCATAAACATTCACACAGAGACACTCCCACATTTCTGACTAGAATATAGTTATTAGCATATTTTGGTTCTGTATATGGTTTTCTCAAGAAATTTAGATAAATATTCTTGGTATGTTTAGATAGTTTCTTAGGCTAGTAAAAGCTTAGTTCACAACTAAACATGCCCATAATTGTTGCTAACTCACCATTAAACATGATACTACCCTGCAGACCAATTCAATCGTGTAACAATGAAAAAAATGTCCCATTGTGAACTATAACTTAAACAGCTATAATTTTATACTGATAATGTCATCTTAGTGAACTTTTTTTTCATCTGACAAAGCTCCGAAGAGGTACTAGAATTCAGGTTTTATGAAATCATTTGTTACCTATTTATGTGTTCATTAATGCAACATGTATTTAGGACATACAGTAGGTGCTGTGAGGATTTAATGTAAGATCCATTATGAATCCAACCCTACAGGGGCTTGTGATGTCATAGGAAAGATAACAAATATAAGGTACCTGTTATATAGAATAGAAGACATTCAGTTCCACATAGAGCTGTAGACACTCAGAGTAACAGGAAGAATTAATTTCCTGTTTGGGGATTCGGGCCAGTTAGGACAGAAAAGATGACAAGCATTGGGACACGAGGGATAGTATGGGGAGCTGTTCTAAGTAGAGAGCAAACTATAAGCTAAAACTTGTATGCAGAAAGACTCAGAGTTTTTATGGAAACGGTGGGAACTGTTCATTTTGTTTGCAGCTTGGGTAATGATTGTAAGTAAGGATGAAGCCAGACAGCGGAGGCTTTGAATGACAAGCTAAGGAGAAAATTTGTCTCAATTGTAGATCCCTTTTTTTAATCATCTTAGAGGTATTGAGTAGGTACCTATATTCTCATTCTATCATCTATCTGTCTATCTATCTGTCTGTCTGTCTATCTATCTTTAGAGTGTTACAGTTCCTCAGAGGTTTAAACCTTAATTTTCATATATGCAGCACTTATTATTATAGATGTTGGAAGAGATTTTGAGGAGTGAGCGTTGGACTAATGAAGATTGGACTTTGCTCTGTAGAGGGTGGAGAGGTAGGGCATGTTTTAGGGTAGTACTTAGGAAGATGAAATTGGATAAAATACATTGGCGTTATTGGGTAAGAAGTAGTGAAAAGAGCTGATTTGGAGTTACTGTCAGAGGCTGTTTCCCTAATATGCCATTGATTTCTGCATTTGGCAGTTTATGATCATTACTTGGAAACGTTTCAATCCGATTGATTTCTAGGCCTTATTCTTTGGAGATTATGATTTGGTAAATGGGGGTGGTGCCAAAGATCTGGATGGTGATTGCAATATTTTGCCAGGTCTGGGAACCACCGATGTAGGTGAGATATAATGAGGGAATGACCTCCTCTCCCTGTGGAAATTGAGGACAGGGGATGTACTCAGGAAATGTTACAGAGGTATGGTTGAGTAAACTTGGCAACACATTCTTTCCAAGGAGTAGGGAAGAATCAAAGCTGACACCAGGCTTTTAAACGTGAGGCTGAGAGAACGGGGATGTCTTCACTGAAGCTGTGGTATTTAATGGTTGTTGACAGAGATGAGAAATTGCACTTTGGTTAGACTGGGGGGGTGGGCAGGAATAGGAGCATTTCCAGCACCTCAGTCCTGCAAAGCAGACCAAGTGTGCTTGGAAGGCCAGAACTGGGGATACAGAGTTTAGAGTTGATGATTATATTGTGTATAATAGTGATTATGAGGATGATGAAAAAATAAATAATTCTAATTATTATAAAACTACCATTTATGTGGCAGACCACTGCAATATCTCATATCATCCTTACAGAAACCCTGGGAGATCTCCAATTGACAGAAAAAAAATTGGGAGTCTGAGAAGTTAGTTTACTTGTGATCAAAAACAAAACAAAACAAAACAAAAGCTAGTGAGTGTGTGATATGTTTGTTTTTTCCCAGTATGCTTAGGTTATTATTAGTTTTTCATCTTTATTAAATTTATTGGGTTTACATTGGTTAGTAAAATTATATAGGTTTCAAGTGTACGTTTCTATAATACATTATCTATATATTGAGATTATCATGCTAAGTGAAATAAGTCAGACAGAAAAAGTAAAGAACCATATGACTTCACTCATGCGTGGTATATATGTTTTGATGACTCCAGCGCCTGACTCACTACTCCAAGAAAACCTTTGTGCCTTGGGAACAAAACAGTGGATAAATATCAGCTACAGAATTTTTTCCTTAGTTGAAAGAGAAAATTACAACTTGGAGAAAGTGTTTCTTTTTGTGTGTGTTTTTTTTTTAACAGCACTGAATGCTTCGGAGAAGTACTTTTGTGTCAGAACTTGGGAAGATTGACCAGCTTTGGCAATTTGGAGGCCATTAGAAACCTTTGAGATTAGAATTTCAGTGAAATGGAGATGGGAGAAGACAGAGTACAAGGTATTAGAAGTTTGTCTTCAGAGACAATGAGATGTTGAATGTAGCTGCTGTATTGCAGTTCGGTGGTTTTATGGAAAGAAAGAAAAAGGGCCTGTCTCTGAGGGTTTCAGTGTGAAAATGTCTACACACTTTTAAAATACAGAAATAGACTTGGAAGAATCTGGTTGTTACATAACTCTAAAAGTCATTGAAATTGGTGGGAAAAACAATTGGAGAATGTGGCAAATATGGATGGTTGGATGGATAATGATGTGACTTTGTCTCTTACAGTCTTTCTAGTATAAAGAAAAGATGATGGATATTGGAAAGGGCAAAAGGCGAATCTCTTAAACCTCTCAATTCCAGAGACCAGAGTGTGAGTGTGGTAGAAAAATAATAGTGAGCACAAAATTACCTGAAGAGCCACAGACAGAAGCTGAGTTGTGACTATATCCTAGAAGTGGAAGGAACTGGAAGGAAATGTTCAAAATGAGCTATTTTCTCAACCTCAGAGCTGGTTGTTTGTGGAGAAGCATTCCAGATTTCGTCTTGTATTTTGTTCCAAATTTTATCCTTTCAATATTACTTATTTCAGTTTTTTTGAAATATAATTAGTATGCCATAAAATTCACCCTTTCAACATGTACAACACAGTAGCTTAAAAATATTTACAAAGTTGTGAAACCATCACCACTTATTCCAGAACATTTTCCTAACTCTGAAAAAAGACCCTGTACTCATCAGCAATCACTTTCCATTCCCCTCTTCAGCCAGCCCCACTCTGTATTGTGTTTCTACAGAGTTGCCTATTCTAGACATTTTATATAAATTGAATCATCCAATATGTGACCTTTTGTATTTGGTTTCTTTTCCTTACCATACTGTTTTCAGGGTTCACCCATGTTGTAGCATTTATCAGCACTTAATTTTTTATGGCTGAATGATATTCTAACATATAGATATATCATACTTTATCCATTCTTCAGTTGATGGACATTTGAGTTATTTCCACTTTTTGATTATTATGAATAATGCTGCTATGAACATTAGAGTACAAGTTTTTTTGTGAACATACGCTTTCATTTCTCTTGGGTATTTATTTACCTTGTAGTAGAATTTTGGTCAGATGGTGATTCTGCATCTTTTTTGAACAACTGCCAAACTATTTTCTAAAGCCAGCGTGCCATTTTACATTACTTCCACCACTGTCTGAAGGTTCCATTTCTCCACGACCTTGCTAACTAACACCTGTTATTTTTCCATCTTTGTGACTACAGCCACCCTAGTGTGTATGAAGAGTTATCTCACTGTGTTTTGATTGTATTTCCATACTGACTAATGAGGTTTAGCAACCTTTTCATCTACTTAGTAGCTCTTATATGTTTTCTTGGGGGAAATGTGTGTTCAAATCTTCTGCCATTTTTAATTGAGCTATTTGTGTTTTTATTATTGAGTTATAGTTCTTTGTATATCCTTGTATTAGACCCTTAACAGCTATATGATTTGCAAATTTTTCCTTCCTTTCTGTGGATTGTCTTTTCACTTTTTGATGATATCCTTTGAAGCACAAATGTTTTTAAGTTTGATGAAGTCAAATTTATCTATTTGTTCTTTGTTTGCATGTCCTTTTGGTGTCATTTGTAAGAAACAATAGCCTGGTCCCGAATCACAAAGATTGACATCTTTGTTTTCTTCCAAGAGTTCCATAGTTTTAATTTTTATATCTAAATCTTTGATCCATTTTAGTTAATTTTTATATTTGTTGTGAAATAGAGTCTGGCTACATTCTTTTACATGTGGATTTCTACTTGTTTCAGCACCATTTGCTTCCAAAAGTCAATTGACCATAAATGTAAGGGTTATTTCTGAACTCTCAATTCTATTTCATTAATCTGTACGTCCACACTTATGCCACTACTATATTGTTTTGACTGCCTTAGCTTTGTGATTTGTATTGAAATAATATTACCTTTTAATATTAACTACCATAGCATTTAGGATTCCAATTTAAAATGTGTGTTTTTGAATTACAGAATAATAGAATCATCTGCTAATTTATGTCCTTGGTCACATAGGCTGAAAAGTTGATTTTTTTAGACTTCATGACTGAAAACTTGATAGGGCATTGTAGTCCCTAATTTCTCTAAACGGAGACAGAGGAGAAGTGCCATGCTGGAGATTGCCAGTCTAAACAGAAGCTGATAGCTCTGGTCGCAGCAATTCTAGAAAACATAAAGTATTAATCAGAATTTCAGGTTTACAATTTGAATATGATTTGTTGCTAATCCTACTATAAAAGTCATACTTTAACCTCAACACTTCTGGGTTTCCTTTACGAAAGTACATGTGTAGCATTAAAAGAAAAGCTTTGGATATATATTTTTTAGCCACAGTAATGCAGTTATGCATCTGTGAAACTTGTTCAGCAGCATGATCTCACTTTCCTTTTTATTAATTTGAAAGACTACATTTAGATTAATTGGAGTTGGGTGTTAAAAAAGCTGGAATCCTAGTTTGATGCTAAAATTGTATTGTGTCTGTGTGTGATAGAGAGAGAACGAGAATACTAATGAATTTATTTTCCAAGACATTGCTTATTTCTAAGATATGAATGTGAGTAACAAATATACAAACAGCATATGCACTCACATACCAAGAATGTGTTTATTCATGGTATAATAATGGGTGAAATGCAGATCCAGCTGTGATCAGTTGTGTGATTCATCCTATTTTGCAGACATTGTTTTCTTATGCATTTGGAGAAAAATCTCATCTAATAAGAATCTATATATTCTTTCCTTCTCTCAATATATTGTTTTCTCTTCTGAATGTGTATTACACATTTATATATGTATACTTATAAAAATATATATTCATTATTCTTGTATAATTTATGACAGGATTCAGAGTTGTTTGTTCTGGATAGACACTCACTGAGCTCTAGGTAATAATATGCGCTTTATTTCCTTAGGACAAAAATTGATTTTTTAAAAATAAGGGTTGTATTTTACATGTAGCCGTGAAGACCATACACGACAAAAAATTGGTTCTATTTCAAATTTTGTTGTGTAGGAAAAGATGTAGTTACTCTTGTCTCAAAATCATCACTGGTCTCCAGTGGGTTGTGGTCTAAAATCCAGAAGTTAGGGGTGGGAAAAGGCCCATATTTGGTCAAATCAACCTTATTTTACTCTATGAGGAATATAGGCATACAGAATTTGGCACTAATTATACAAATAGCTATTTCCACTTATTTTTCAATTTCTGTTTTAAAATGCTGTGCACAATGTGAACAAGTCTTTGAATCATGTATTGTTCTTTAAGGCAACTCATAATTATGCTATGTGGGACTCACCACGTATACTGGTGCAACGTGTACTGAGTTTTCATTAATTTGGAAACAGCATGATTTGCCAAATTCTACATTGGTCATTCAAAGTTGTCACATCAGATGCAATCAGAAGCTAGACTGAATGGTATACTTCTGCTCCCAGGGTACAGTTTTTGTTGATGCAGGGCATGGTCAGTGTTCTTTCATCATTATAACGGGGGCCATCTCCAAAAGGCCTGACCAGAGTGCACGGATGGCAACGGTGCAAGAAGCATGCCTTTCCCTCCACCACAGTTTGGCTCCGCTACATGTACCTTTGTGTATATATCACCTACTTTCAACCATCACCTAAAATAGGAATGCAGCCAACCTTGTTATAAGGAGGTGATAAAAAAATGCATGCTGAGCTGATGTTGTAAAAAATATCCTATTAAATTCCATTTTCTTGTTTTTTATTATGAAATTTTGAAGATTCAACTAATTTTAAATGGGAATCTCAGATTCTAACTCTTTTCTATTTAACATTTCATAATATAACAGGTATGTTAATAGAAGACAGTCTCCAAAAAGTAAATTAACAGTAGTCACTGCTCACTGACACCTTTTATTTGACCTTCCTTCGGAGACAGACAGAGTATTTTTAGCTGGGAGAGAGAAAGATGATAGGGTTTTCTTTTCAAATGGAGGACCTGACACATTCTTAGCTTATTTTAGAAATCCTACTCTATGGACCATGCATATTTGCATTGATTTTCTTGGGACAAAAGTGAAATTAATTCTCACCTCACCATAGTAGTCTAGTTTATAACACCTTTTATTGCACATTAAAGTTTTTTAAAATGGTGAGCTCACAGTTTTTCTCAAGTGTGCCTAAATTTGGCTTAATATGTGGGGCAAAGAGTGAAAAGAACACCCTGTCAGTGCTTCTCTGTTCCTTTGAACGTATGCTGAGTTTTTGGTTTTTTTCCCCCCTCTTTTGCTGTGGAGTTCGAGCTAGTGATACTAACAGCTAATAGTTTATAGGTCTTTGCATCTCTTCATGTATTTATTTCAGTTGAGCTATTTCAATCAAGTACTATTTACTTATTTTTTGTTTACTTTCTGCCTCTTTCACTAAAATAGTAACTGCTGTCAGGGCAGGGATTTACAGTGATCATAAAGGACCTGGCAGACGGTGCTAAAATGGAAACCTTCATCTTGTAGCAGTGGGGAAGAGCAAGGATTTAAGTGGGGGGATGACCTGATCTGATTTACATTTTACTTTAAAGAACAGCTAGAGTTCTGAGAAGGATCTTGGTTGCCTCCTGTTGGGAGCAAGTCTGGAGGCAGGAAGAGGATTTAGAAACTGATACAATAAGAGATGATGATAGCCTGTTTTAAAATATTGGTGGTAGGTTGGAAAGTCCGGGAAGAATTTAAGCAACATTAAGGAGCTACCTCCTTAATGGGAGTTGGTGATATACGAGGTTTGACAATTAAGTTCGTTTACTCACCCTAGAAAAAGTGCTACATACCTCATTGCTGAATATCACTACAGTCATCTTTAAAGCACTCCCCTTGGGAAGCTATGCACCCACGCTAGAGTCTAGTCCAAGCTTCAAAGCAATTTTGGAACTCTGTCTGGAATAGCCATTAGAGCTGTTGTCGTTATATTACCCTTAATGTTATCAAAATGTCTTCTTTTCAATATTTCCTTTATCTTTGGGTAAAGAACGAAGTCATTGGGGGCCAGATCAGGTGAGTAGGGAGGGTGTTCCAATACAGTGATTTGTTTACTGGCTAAAAACTCCCTCACAGACAGTGCCGTGTGAGCTGGTGCATTGTTGTGATGCAAGAGCCATGAATTGTTGGTGAAAAGTTCAGGTCATTTCACTTTTTCACGCAGCCTTTTCAGCACTTCCAAAGAGTAACCTTGGTTAACTGTCCAGTTGGTCCAAATTCATAATGAATAATCTCTCTGATATCAAAAAAGTTTAACAACATAGTTGCAACTATTTCGCAAACTTAATTGTCAGACCTCTTAAATGGTGAGTGTGAAAGGAGGAGTCAGGCATCATCCTTAGGTTTCCTTTTGTGCAGCTGGTGGAGTCATGTATGAGGAGAAACACTTTTTTTTTTTTAGATGAAACACACTGAGTTAAATTAGGCATTTATTTCATGTGAAATGCTTGAAGACTGTGATGAAGAAATATCCCGTAGATCATTGGAGATAAGAATCTAGAACTCAGGAGAGAGATCTGTGTGGGGAATAACAGTGTTTATCAAATCATACAAAGATGGAGATATTGAAGGAGATTTCCCAGGAAAAAATATAAAGACAAGACTAGAGAACTGAGGGTAGAGCCTTGGGGATTTTTGACTTTTATGGAATAAGTGGATGAAATAGAGCCCACGAAGACAAAATGAGGAACAGCCAGAAATATAGGTAGAGAAACAGTTGAGTGGGGTGCCATGAAAAGAATATTTTTGGAAGTTTGTGACCAACAGCATAAGGTGATCTAGAGGAAGCAAGGAGAAGGAAAAGTCTATTAAACTTTTATTGAAGCAGCATTTATTAGGTGTCTATTTTGTGTATGTAGTCTTCAAGTAATCCCAGTTAATGCTAGCAACCAGCTTGCAAAATATTTCATAAAAAATACATCATCACAGTTAATTCCTGATAATCCAATACAAGCTGTGCCTTCTGACCATTTCCATCTTTTAAAATTTAAAACTCCAAAGAAAGCTCTTTTCCAGGTTACAGGGGGGAAAGAAGATAAATGAAGGACCATCGTTTCTTTATTCAGGTCCAAATACATAACTCATAGGAAAACATATTCTTTCCTTTGAAGAAAAATTTAATCTCGAGAAAATGGAAATTTTCATAATGTTGCTAACCAAAGTGGTTCTCCACTTTTATTTTCAGGGAAGTCAGATCTTCTGCATACTGAAATTGTATCTTGATACGCTGCAGACCTAAAAGATGAAATGGTGACACACTCAGATGATTTCTTTCATTTTAGTTTCTTGATGTTGGCTGTGCACATAGATAGGCAGACAGTCATAGGAGATAGTTATAATTATTTGGATGAAAGAAAAACAATATTTTGCATAAAATGATGAGAAAATGTAAATGAAAAAACTAGGAACAAAGTAAATCCATCCCTAGTGTTATTTCTTCTCTTTAGTTTTATACTCAGTGTGCATTTCATACCTGTCCGTTGTGATGAAATGAAATACTTCTAAGTTACATTGTACTGGACATTGAATCCTACTTAACTTCTTGCCATTAGAATTCCTTCGGTACTTAAAGTTCTTACTAAAATGACACATTAAAAACAGAAATAGCATCTTTATGATTTGCTCTAATCAATGAAACCCATGATAAAATGTCAAATGCTCAATACTGACGAATTTAAATGAAAAGATACTAAACCCCACAAATACATATTTGGGTAAATATATAGAAAATACATAAAAATTGCAATAAAGTAGATACTTTGTAGACTACAATTGAGGGAGAAAATGACTCTTTTTGTCGACAAGAACACTCAGTTGGAGAAGAAAACTTATTTGACTGAAGTACCTTGACTTACTCAAATACCTCTGAGAGTCCAGGAGGCTGATTTCATGAAGTTCTGGTAACTCTATCTTTTTTTTTTTAAGTTGTCATCATTTGTTTTTTTCTGGCTTGATGATTCCCCTTTCCCAGTCAAGCAGAGGCAGAGATGGTGGACACATTCCTTGGAATTACAGCCTTTTAGCTGCTGCTTATGGGAAAGCTATAAAAGGAAGGTGGAACCAAGGGCTGTGTTCCACCATGCAGCACCCTGGGAAGAAGTCAAAATCAGGCAGTGGCTCTGAGCCCCAATTAGGCTTTGAGGGGCAGTGCGAACTAGAGACTCCAATCAGGACAAAAAAATTGCTTTACAATTGAGAGAGGCATAGTACCTGACAAAAATCACTGAGTCAGAGAAGACTGGCCTGTTCTTAAAAGATGCCTTTAGACTTGGTGGGGCAGAAGGTAGACATTAAAGAACCTGACCTCAGAGAAGACACCAGATCTTCTTTTTTCCGGACATCAGGTAACACTTATTATGATATTCCATTTACATATAATAGGTTGGTAAGTTCTTATCTCATCTGATAAATTGTAATTGTCTTCAGCGTCATGTTTTTGTTGTATTCTTTGTAGCCATTCCTCACTTAATATAATGGCTGCTACATCATAATTGCTAAATAAATAATTGTTTCATTTTTTTGAGTAAATGTTGCACCTATTTTATATTTAAGTATTACATATCGGCATTTCTAATGCTAAAATTTCATTCATTTAATAATTCATTTATTAAAAAAATATCTACTCAGTATGTCTTGGGAAATACACAAAAAGCAAAATTATTGCTTATTTTACCATCTAGAGCAGGGGTGTCCAAACTGCGGCCCGCGGGCCAACTGCAGCCCGCGATCCATTTTTTATTGGCCGGCAGCAAATTCCAAAAATATATTTAGTTTACTTAAATAAACCAGGTGAGGCAATACGTACTTCACCTCGAGTGAGTGGCCCAGCTGTTTGTGTATTTTACTGCATATGGCCCTTGGTGAAAAACGTTGAAAAAAGTTTGGACACCCCGATCTAGATGATAAGGCAGACAGTAAGTGGTTACTACAGTTGCATTAGGTCTGGTGACAGTTTATATGCACAGTGCATCATGGGAGCCCTTATAGGAGGAGCTTTATGTTCAGGGAGAGGCTAAGGAGTCTATTTTAGCTGAGTGGAAGAATGAGTAGAGGTATGCCAGGGAAATCATGGGGTATGAATACATGTGGGGGAAGTGGTTTAGTACGTGAATGTACTGGGTATTGAGAAAGGGTAGGAGAGGGCAGATGCAGAGGGAACTCAGATCGTGACAGCATGCCAGACTAAAGAATTTGAATTTTATGCTTTGTCTTGAGAAGCACTGAAGCATTTATGAAAGGGTTCCATGTGCATTTCTTTTTGTTTCTCCCTGCTTTATTTTCCACTTGCTTTTTGATGTGCCATCTCACATGTGATTCTAAGAATCTATTAGGTCTTACAACGTTAAGCCATCCAGGAATTAATGGAGGAGTTGATACCACTGCCACAAGTATAATTACCGGAGGCATTTAATGGTTGCATCTGCACTGGAAACTCCATTTTCCTGTTTAATACCGTCTTTGGCAAATTTAAGTTCAGTATCAGTTAGGCTTAAGCAACATATGTATGCTGAGAGTTCTTTTTTAGTCTATTAAGGTAAAACTAAAACATAATTACTTCTCATGCCAAGCTCTTTTGGATTTGAATGTTAATATTTATTGTGGGGCTACCTAGGCCGTAAGTTTTCAAAAGATGTTTTATTACTTTCTAAATTAAGACAGCTGAACTAAAATGTGATTGTGGTTTATAATGATGAGTTAAATTGCAATAATGTCCTCTTAAACATAGTAAGTTGAAATCATTACGTATAGTCCTCACATTATAACAACATTGCCTTATAAAACTTAGAGAATTTATTCTATATCTTGACTCCTAAAAGTGTTAAACCCGCCATATGATGAATAAATTTATATTTACCTGGTTAATGATACTGCTATTTATAATTAAGAACATAGCTTTAGGGCTTTCACAGTTGTCATTTGCTCCTGAAATGTAAAGAAAGGTTGAGTTACTTTCAAATTCATTGGTATTCTGGAGATTTTATTCTTCAGAAATGTTTGATGTAGAATTATAAGAAATCTTGATTTTTTTTTTTTTTTAAATTATGGCAGATGGATGTCTAAATGACCCAGAGGAGATAGTTGTTTATTTTAATCTATTATTTTTTGAAAGGTTTTCAGGAACATATCTCCACCACTGGATCAACTCAGTGTTTTATTCCGCTAGCAGTCGATTTTCCTTCTGACAAGGTAACTAGTATCTCTTAAGTATCCTTTGGGTAAGGTCTTACTATCACAGTCCCAGGTATTTGTTTAGCTGGTACCCAGAAATAATTTTCCTTTAAACATTTCTGGGACATATAGTGAGATACTCTTTTGGGAGACTTTATAAACATGAAAAAAAATTCTTACAAATAATTGCTCTGTAAAAAATTGTATCGTCTAATTTGGATAATGGAATTAAGAACCTGGATGAAATCTGCTGACTCTAAACTGCGTAGAAGAGTAGAACAGTACTTGGAGATCACACTGGAAATACTTGAGCTAAATGTAGAATTGAGACCACTTTTATAAATTGAAAAAGTGATGAGAAATTTTGACAATAAATTTCATTAGGAGCATGTGCATGGAAGTACACTTCAAAATAATAATCAGCTATAAATAAATAAAATGAGACTAACTCACTATAAGTTTAATAAGTGAGAAAGAGATCTAGATATAATAGTGGACTTAAAATTGAAACAAATTAGTCAACTCCTTTGCATAAAATGCATAGATTAAGTGTTATTAGAGTTACAAAGAAAATGAAACAATAGAAAGCTGCTGCCCTCAGGAGACAATGAACTAAGGAAAAGAAATAGAAATAGAAAAGGTTTAAAATCTAAAGTGTATATGCTCTTCTCATTCATACTCAGAGGTATTTGGCCTACTGTTGAGTATCTATGTGATGGCTTGAATGGACCAAATGTCAAATTATTTTGCACTATTTTATATCAGCATTGATAACAACCCAGTCTGGGTTCTTCTGAGCTATCTCCGTCATGTATAGCGTAGGAAAACGTGGGTCATTAAATCATTAGAAGCACTTGACTCTAGAGGATTATGCAACATCATATGCTACTTGATTTTTTGGCTTAAATTATTTCAACATTTTAAAAGGAACTGGACCTGCTTTTTGTTTCTGTTTTAGAATGGTCAGTAGCAGAGGTCTCACCTTAGAAATTTTATCTGTCATTCTGTAGTCACTTAAGCTTTAAACTTTTGTGTTTAGGTCTATCCACTCCCACCCCTTATCAACATATGCAGTCTGTTACATAGAATAAATTTGGATTTCAGAACTGAAAAGGAACCTTGGAGGCCATGTAGCAAATTACCGTTAGAGATATGAATCCCTTTTACAAGATCTCTGGTAAATATCCAGAATGTGTTTCCAATACCTGGAATGACAGGTAACTTTCTAAGGCTTTTCAGATCTTCCTTCTTGATGTTTTATCTGTTCCTTTCTTTTTGTCCTTTCAGTTTTTAACCTAGTTTTGATTGTTATCCTGCCTGGATACCTGCAAATAGCCTCGTAACTGATCTTTCTCCTCTAGTTTTTCTTTTCTAGAATATATTTACACCACTGTCTGAATAAAATTCCTAAAACACTTTGATCATATTGTTACCTTACTCAGAAACCTTCAGTGATTCCCTGTAGCCTGCAGGATAAAGTTGGAACTCATTAACTTGAAATCATCTGGCCCCTACAAGTACAGAGGATGCCAAAAAAAATACATACACATTTTAAGAAAGGGAAAAAAAGCTGTATTAAAATTGTAATACAATGAATGACACTAGCATTCATTTTATTAACGCTATCTTTTGAGCGAACATCATACTACACATGGCTACTGTAACTTAACTTCAAAAAGTAATACATAGATAACATCTCTTAACATTTGTACATTTTTTGGCATCCGCAGTATTTCTGGGTTTAACTTCACTCTTTCAGCTTCCACTACCCACCCTTTTATTGAAATTATCTTGTTCCAGTGCTATTGCTGATGCTCTTTTCTTTACCTCTCCCTCCTTCACTACTACCCTCTGCTTACTTCGGCACTACCCATATTTTAAGACCCAAGTCTTCGTAACTCACTCCAGACCCCTGTCTGGACGCTGTTTCCTTTTCTGAGCTCATAGGGTGCCCATTTTCAGCTTCATTCATTTGGTGCTTAATCATGAGCTAACTTGTGACAGTTCCCGTCTTGTTAATTGAACTGTAATTTGTCTTTTGTACTGATGTTTGATTTTTCACATTTTTTAAACTTGGCTTTCTTCCAGATTTATTTTATGAGACGACGTGGTAGAGCAGATGGTTCTCAAACTGTATTGAGCCAAACCTAAGGGATTCCTGAACATCCGACTGGGGAGGGAGAGTGAGCGGCCTGGGCTGTGGCTCCTCCCCGCTTCACCTTGAATGTCTCTGCTTTGATCTGTTCTTATACCAAACTTCTGTATTTGATTACTTTTGAGAAAAGCTTTGAGACCAGAGGAGTTTGAGAACTATGGGTATGGAGAAGAGGAGCCCAGATTTGGAGGAAGGAGACTGGGTTTTATGTCTAGTTTTAACTCATTCTTGTCACCTGCATTAGTTTCCTCATTTAAAAAATTGTAAGGTCAATATATATCACTTTGCATCACTTCCAGGGTAAAAATCTCTGATGCGAAGAAAAGTAGCTTCATTAAAATAGAATGACTTTTTTTTTTTTAATTTTAAAAAGTTTATGAAAAGGATATATTTATTTAGACAGTTCTATTGTGAAGTTACTTGCAGTGTTGGGTTGCTGTTATGGCCAGAATGTTTCACATGTGGCACATTAATTACATGAGAATTGAATGTGAAAAAGGCAAATTATGTTTCACTCTTTCCTTTTGATAGAAACATTATGTATGGCATTTGTTCGCCTTTTGCTCCTCCTGTCATTTGGAGCTCTTCATTAGCATCAGACCAGAAATCCTTACATAAACTTTAAAATGATAAGAACATTATCTCCAGAAATTACAGAACTTAAAACCAAGATGACTGTTGGTATCCAAGCAGCTTAGAAAACATGAAGACTAAATCTTTGTTAACCTATAGAAAGCCATTCCTTAGAGCAAACTGTTTTCCAAAATCCCTTGCAAAGTGGAAGGCTGCCGTAAAGACAGATACCGGGTTATGGCTGTGTGTAAAGCACACAAGACATACCTTGCTTGTTTTACTTGTCCTTAACCTCAGACCTACAAGTATTTTAAGGACTCCAGTGGTTGGCACCAACAGAGTATTGACTTTGAAAAGTAGAAGAATTTAAAGCCTGAAATATACCTAGTTTCAGCTCTGTCAGGAAGCTGCAGCTTGATGCAGGTTGCAGCCATAGTGAAACAGATCAAAGCCTGAACTTCCACAGATACTTGGCAGACTGTTTCACCAGGTTTCAGCCACAAAGCAAACTGCAAGAGCAGGGACGGAGATTTCCAAGAAGTTAAACAAGAGAACAAGATTTTTCTAACTCATGTTTCAAACTTCTATTTTAAGGAACAAAACAAACAGAAACCATTAACAACACAAAGATATATTAGAATAGCAAGTCTGTTGTGCATCATCGCAGCCTAAGATGTTTGAAGTCTTTCCCATCACAGAAAGCCAGGTGAACACTGTCGGTGGGTGGGGCTGGGACGTGGTAGAGTAAGGGCTTCGGCTGCTGCTGGGGGCAGTTGTTACAGCAGCATTCCACCAGGAGTTCGGATGGCTCCTAAGCAGCGTGGCTCTCCTTTAAATTATAAGAAATAATCCTTGATGCTCACCATTTGTATTTTCTCCTCAAGCAGGTTTGTCTTGTTTAAGGAGAGAATTGCGGAGACATTGCCGAAAACCTGCTTCTTGACAATAGTTTCAAAAATGCTCAGTTTCTTGAGGTCATTGGTCAATCTTATCTTTCATAAACATTCTGGTCAAATTCACTTGACAAAACAAGGAATCATTGATGTCATACTCTGGAAAGAAGCATTACAACCAATATTTCTTTTTTGATTGTGGACCACCTGTATGAGATATTTTGAAAAGAACATACTAAATTTCAAATTTGTGCTTGTGAATATTTTTGGTAGGTCTTTTGGCAACTAAGGTATCTTGTTATGGACTGTAAGCTGGTTCTCCACAAACTTATCTGTTATCAAGGAAGTATTTTTACTGATTTACCCAGCTGAATTCATCCACACTGTTCATAGGCATTCTGTTGGCTTCTGTCTGCCCATAATGCTCTTACAGAAGAGAGATATTGAAAAACAAAACCCCAAACCTGGCATTTCTCCCATTCCCTGGGCTACCATTAGTGACCAGGTGTCAAATGTCATCATCTGGTCTCCACTGAGTTGGTTTGACTTACCTCCCTCAAAAATATGAAACTTCTCTTGAGATCTGCCAGTACCTAATGGCTTTGATCATGTTATGGCGTACCTCCTCACCCGCGCGCTTCTAGCCCTGCCCATGGATGGTCCATATCAGCTTCAGGAAGGTGCAGTTGCCTCTCTTCCCGTGCCCAGCAACAGGGTTTTCACAGACTGCTTCGATAAGCCTGACTATTCCCAGGACAGACATTTGTCTGTCTCCTTGGACTTCTGCTGCTCAACCTTGCCTCCCGTGACCACACAGCTGAGTGACTGTACCAGCAGCACAGAAAGATGGGAAGTCCTGATGCTTTCATTGTACTCCAAACAATATTAACCCCTATAAAGTCTGTTTGGCGTGTAGTACAAAAGCATCTGTTTTGGAGCTAAAGATCTGGTCTTGAATCCTGGCTCTACCAATGATGTATCCTGGCCAAATTACTTTATGTACATTTATTGAATCTTAATTTCCTCATTTCCAAAATAAAGATGACGATAATGATCTCTGAGGGTTGCTGAGAACAGCACATGAGAACATTAGTCTAAAATGGTTAGCCCACTGCTTGGTGCTTCGGTATCTGGACTATGTCACCTCTTTTTTCTTCTCTGTAATTACTCCTTTTAAAAAAGGTGTATTTATGAATGACTTTGGGCATTTTTGTCATTAATCAAACACTTGAAAGATGAAAATTTGTCACCAATCAGTCTCTGAAAACATTTTCAAATCAGATTCATAATTTGTTAGTAGTGGCAATTTCAATATTAAGATAGCCTGTTCTACTTCCTAAGTTAAAACAACAACAACAACAACAACAACAACAACCACATTTACCTGGGGGGAAAAAGAGGAACTTATTAGAAAGTAATAAAGAGGTCTTTATGGGGTATGGACACTTTCTCTATTGCTTATATTTTGTTTTGGGTGGTAGTTACATTAGTGCATACAGTTTGCAAAGTTCAACATACTAAATATCATACTTTTTGTTACTTATACCTTAATTTAAAAAGGCACTCATGTTACTTTATACGAGTATATTATTCAAAAAGGTTACACTTTCTGTTATAGTTTGAATCCATGTAGAGTGTCCAGAACAAAATCTCCTTAAGGCTCCTTTGGTGATGTGTTGTTCATGTGACCAGGAATTAGTATATCTGAAAGTAAATCTATGGGGTGTGCATGCTCATTGATACAAGACTTAATTCATTTTTAGTGTTTGCTTTCTTCTTACGCTCGAACCTATAACTTCACTGGGCATTGAGCCTGTTTTAAAATATATAGGTCAGTTATTTGTAGAATTTAAATAAAAAGCCATAGGCATTTACACTTGCTATTGAAATAAATTATAGTATTTTATTCATAAATGAAGAAGTTCAGAGATTTTCTTGTTCTCTATAAAGCAGTTATGTTATTATGCATCATTTAGGAAGGAAATGCCTACTAAAAACTGTTAAAGCATAAAAACATAACTTCCACTTTAACTTATCTTACTTAAGGTCGTGAAAATGTGAGTGTACAAGTTTGCAGTAGGTTTTATGTTTAAGTTTTCTTTAAGCTTCTATGAGTTCATTATTTTCCTCTTTGATCTTAGTGCAGCTCAATTTAAAATGTTCATGTGAAAACCATAATTAACTTGCTTAAGGCGTGTGTTTTAGATAGCATTAAGATAGTACAGTCACCCAGACGTCCTTATAATTGGACTTCATTGTAGGATTATTGCATTCCACCTCCAAGTGGTTTTCAAATGTTTAATACTTTCTTCATTCTTTGAAGCAATGGTGTATTTTTAGTTTAATTTCATTTATTTTTTCAGATAAAAGTTTCCAATATTGCATTAAAAGATATTTAATTACATCAAAAGCTATTTAGGAATTTAAAAATATATATGTTTATTTAGCCACGTCTCATAAAAATATTGGTTAATATCAGACAAGGCATAGTTTTCACTTAGATTTGTTATTTTAGGTCATTCTGCATTGATAAGATACTGGAAAATAAGTGGCATTTGCCCTTTCAAGCTGGAGGAAGACTATTACAAGTTATTTCAGGCTTGAAGATGTTACAAAAAATAACTTCTGTAATATTTTGATTAGTGGGATGTGGGGGCAGAGCCCCAGAAAGTAGTTTCCAGGCCCTCGGCCTCACATAGACAGGTGCTGGCTCAGGTAGTAAATGGCCATCAACTGTGATTGCATGGCCATCAGCTGTGGCTAGTTGGCCGTCAGCTGTAACCAGGGAGCCATTGGCCACTAATATAACTGCTGTGGCTACGCTAGCAGAAGAATGGGGGCTAGCAAGAAGATGGTGGCTGAGCCTGCAAGCGGCGCAGTAAGTGTTGCGAATTGTGTGGTTCCTGCTTCCTGTATCTCCAGCCCAGCCGCCAGCGAGAATATAGTGGTATGACTCCCCTACCTATGGCTCCATGGGTGTTCCTTTTTGGCCTCACCACATCCTGTGTTCTTATGTGGGGAGCGGGAGCAGAGACCCCGCAGGCCTCCCTGCACGACATGGGAGAATTCTGTTCCTGCATTCTAACTCATTTATTGTAGATAGCCAACAACTATTTTAAAATTTTAAATAATTTGCTGCTTTAAAGTAACATTGACTTTTCCTTATGATTTTGAAATCCAATTAGGTCAGGTATATACAAGTAAGTGGTATTTTAAGGCGTTACAAACTCAGAAGTGCTGGCACTTTGCATGTGTTTATGACACTTTTGCTTCAGGTAATCACTCTGAGCTATACACTTACTTTTCTAAAAATGGGAGCATCTACGTTTAATTCAGTCTCTGTGGTTAGGAAGGTGATACTTTAATGTAAACAATAACTTTTTATAAATACATTTGGTAAATGTAAGTGAGAAATTTTTGAACAGATTAAACAAAGCTCAGACATACTAACATCATCACCTCCTTCCATAGGAATAGTCACTGAGGTGCGGATAACTACCTTGTGGAAATTCTTAGGCGGAATAGTGGGTACAGACAGCCAACATCTGAATGGAAATTGTTAATGAATGAAAGATGCCCCAGTATTTATTTGCAACATCTCAGTAGCTCCATAACTAAAAGTACATATTTCATTATTTATTTTGCTTTATAAATCTGTTTAGAGATTTTGGCCTGTTTTTGTTTTCAGCCATTTGTCTTTTTCTTGTTAATATGTGGAATTTCATTATATTTTCAAGATAATACTCCTTTGTCTGTTATATAAGGTTTAAATATTCTCTGTGTTTAGCCTGCCATTTTATTATTTAAAATAATAAATAGTCTTTTGAAAATAGTCTCCAGTCTTTTGAAAATAACACTTTTAAGATAGTTAATTCATCATTATTTTAATTTACATTTTGTGGGTTTCTTTTTCAAGGTGGGGAATCTTGTTTAGGAATTCTTTTCTAATCTTAAAGACAGAAAAAAACATTCTCCTATGTTTTCTTTTTTAAGTTTAATATTTTTAGTTTATATTCAAATCTATCATTTATCTAGAATATGTATTTTTATGTATGGGTGAGATAGGAATGCAGTTTTGTTTCTTATTGGGTGGATAACCAGTTACCCTAGTAGCATTTGTAATCTGTCTTCTCCCAGCTCATCGGCCGTGTGCTCTCTGCCTGCTATTGACTTTCTGTACAATACAGGTCTGTTCCTGGGCTCTGTGTTCTGTCCTGGTCTGTTTGGCAGTTTTCAAGTCAGTATGTGTTGTCTTAATTGCCAATTTATATTAAGCCTTATTATCTATCTTAGTAAGTGCTGTATTTAATCTTCCCACCTGGTGCATAGTTTCTTTCCTTTTAGTCTTTCTGTGTTTTAAATGTGCCCTGCTGTTTATTCTTAGAATTCTCTTCATTTTGTAATCAGGAACCAGGGTCTATGCCATATGTAGTCAAGCTGGTGTGTCTTAAGGCCCTGAGTCTCCCTCATAGCCTCAGAGGTTCACTACTCTTTCAAGGTTTCCGATATTTAATCCTGTGTTTAAAGGTGCTTACAGGGCCTATTAGGCATCTGGACTCCTCCACCAGTGGGACATTTTAGCATAATCTTTCCTCCCTCCTCCCTTTGTCATTTAAATTAAATATTTGTAATGCCTGGTCTTTTACAACAGAAAGCTGTTTGTTTGGGGTAAAGTCAGGACAATATGGTGAAACCTCCAATCTTTGGTTGTTCTTCAGCATATGGGAAGGATATTTTTTCTGCCGAGTTGCCACAAGCTTGTGGGCCATCTGACACTGGAAACTGAAAATGTAATGGCAGATGCCATGCTTTCAGATATTACTATAGAATTGACCACTATTTCCAGAAAGGGAGGTAAGTGTGAACTGGTCCTTTGGTCAAGAGATGCCCATCGTAGCAACCCAGTCTGCTGATTAGATTTTGGAAACCTGTGTTTTTTAGGATCTGTTTCTTGATGTCAAAGATGGAAAAATTTTAGAAATTCACCAGTTCCACTGTCACTTTTTTCTAGACACTCATGAAATGTCTTTATTTTATTATTGAGTTTATCAAATCCCAGTGTTCAGGACTCTCCCTGGTTCCCAGGAGTCGTTAAGTAAATGTATGTTGAAAACGTAAAAAGAGAGGTGGATGGAGTGCTAACTAGAGAACATCTAAGTGACAAACATTAGGCAGAATTGAAAATAGTTCCACCTTCTCACCTCTAGAGGGAGAAAAATACCACCATGATCATGGAATTTATATAGAACGACTTTGGCAATTTCCCACTGATGCTAATGATAGGAACACACACTTGATTTAATTGTTGGCTGTTGTTCCTCTCGTGGAAAAAGTACACTTAGAAACCGATGTCTTGATTTGCAAGGATGCCAGAGGGATTAAACTCTGGCAGCTGTTAAATATCTTCCCTACCGGTTCAAGAGAATCTTAGTGGGCAGTGAATTTAGCGATGATGTCAGTGCTTTAAGAAAACTAGTAGCAGCTGTACTTTTATATAGCATACACTTATGAGGATCAACTACAGCAACAGTCTTCGTGTTTGCGTGACATTTTGTAAGTGCATCATGATGATACTTAGGAGTAGATGGTGATCAGAAGTTGGTAATTGACCACAATCACCTATGCCTTTGAATATTTTTTAAAGAGAAATAATTTGTTAACTAACGCAGGTTGTTTAACGGCGTCTTTAGTCCTTGTTGGTGAAAATGGATAAAAAAAATAATGGTTGAAATTGGCCCCTGTGGGGACAGAGTCCCAGAGGGCAGTTTCCAGGCTCTCAGGCTCACGTGGAAAGTTGCTGGCTTGGTTATTAAATGGCCATCAGCTGTAATCAGATGGCCATCCGGCTGTGGTTGGGTGGCCATCAGCTGTTACCGGTTAGCCATTAGCCAGTAATATAACTGCCATGGCTACGCTGGGGGGTGGGTAGTTTGGTTGGCAGAGAAGCGGACGGCGGGTTGCGGAACGTGTGGCTCCTGCTTCCTGTGTCTCCAACCCAGCCGCCAGTGAGACTAGTGGTATGACTCCCCTATCTATGGCTCCGTGGGTGTTCCTTTTTGGCCTCACCATATCCTGTGGTATGGTGCGGGGAGCGGGACCAGAGACCCCACATAACAGCCCCACTACCCATTATCTCTTTACCTGCTCTTAGTATTACCAGTTGCTTAAGCAAAGGCAAGAATGTCTGAAAATTCATATTGAAGAAAAAGAAATTTAATTTGAATTCTGATGTTATACTATCAGCAGGTGTGGTAGGCAGCATAAAGGTCCCTCAAAGATGTCTACACTCTGATCCCTAGAACCTGTGAATATGTTCTGTTACATGGCAAGGGGGACTTCGTATGCATAGATGTGATTAAAGTTATGTTGCCATGAATTGGGTAGGTAATTCCGGATCATATGGGTGGCCCAGTAAATTTACGTGAGTCCTTAAAAGTACAGAGCCATTCCTGGGTGTCCTCAAAAAAAATGTAATGATAGAAGAAGAGCCAAAGAGATGCTATGTGGAAAGGACTCCACTTTCCAGTTCTGTCTGGCTTTGAAAATTAAGGAAAGGGGCTATGGGCCAAATAATGTAGTGGTTTCTAAAAGCTGGAAATGGCCTGCAGCTGGTAGCCAGCAAGAACATACACGCAGTTCTACAATCTCTAAGAACTGAAATCAGGCAACAACCCGAATGAGCATGGAAACATTCTCTTCCAGAGCCCCTAGAAAGGATGCAACTCTACCAACACCTTGATTTTTGTCTTTTGAGACTCATGTTGAACTTCTGATCTACAAGAATTTAAGATTATAAACTTGCCTTGCTTCACCCACTAAATTTGTGGTAGTCTGTTATAGCAGTGATGCAGAATTAATACAAATACAGGATAACTGATTTTTTCCTTTTAAATGGACATGGAATCAACGAGAAATATCAAATTTATGAAGACAATTGGTTCTTAAGTAAAACATTTTTTCTTATTTGAAAAAACAAAATGTTGGCTGACCTCTGGAATCTGAACTAAATGATCTTTTTCCTAGCGTGTATTTCCTGATGAATGGGTAATGCTGGCAAATTACTACCTGGTGTATAAGCATAAGGAAAAAAAACTCAGGACCCTAGATTCAAATACATGCAAAAGTTCATTTATGGCTTTGAGTTTTGATGTGGTGTGTACTTGATTTTACCACTGTTTCCTTTTATGTCAAAAAGGAGCTGTATTTAACTTCTCAAAAATGATAGTTGCATAACTTGTTCACTCTGAGAAGCAAACTGTTACTAGGATCACCTCATATTATTCCTTAGATAAGTGTATCCTGGCTGAACTTTCATGTGCAAATTAAATCCCTCTAGAATCATGTTGTTAGATATTCCTCTTGGAAATGTACCTCAGGGAGGGATCACAGGTATAGCTCTGTGCTTATTCTAACTTCCGGTCAGTGATGACAAATAAAATACACAAAAAAGGCTTGTTGTGACGTTGATTTTGCTAGATTTTGGAGTTTGTAATTTTTTCAAGGATAAAAAATGATGGAAAAATCAAACTCCACAGCTTGACAAGTTCTTTGCCATTTTCCATTTTTTCACCTGATAGTGATTAGCCATTTCTATTAAAAAAAACGTTAGTAAATATTCACAAGCCTGTTCAGGATATCTTTAAGGCAGATGGAAAAATAGAATTGAAGGCATGCTCATGAAATTGAAAAGGAACCAGTGGAGGAATCAATTTTATCATTTACTCAATCATTCTCCTGGCAAAAACAAAAACAAAAACAAAAACAAACAAAACAAAACAACAAAAAAACCCCACAGTAGTTCATATGGGTTTATTGTCTTATTCCAAATTATATGTAATTAACTTGGACATTTTTTTCTTCCATAATCTAACTAGTTCTGTTGTTATAATATAGAAAATTGCTGACAGTATGCTGTCCCTACTTTGGTGTGACATCCCAGAATTTAAAAATTAGGAGAATGAAGATACATAGTTGAGTGTATCAACATGATAACCAAATTAAGAGAAATAACATAGACTGACTACAAGCAAATCTTGTAACCTATATACGACTTAAGAATATAGTCTGAGCCTGTTTGCCTGTTACTGGCTATTTGATATTGGGAAAGATTTTAAATTTTAGAGTGCCTCATTTTTCTCATCTGAAAAATGGGGATTATCATTGTACTTACTTAGCTTTGTCATAAACATTAAAGGTGTTAACCATATCTTAATATACTTAAAACATTGCCCAGAATGGATAAATGCTGTTAAGGTTTGCTCTTATTGTTTTAATTTCTAATGATAAATATTTACAACATACACAAAATACAGTTACTTATATAACTAGTGGGTTCCTTTTTATAATTAACTCCCATGTATCCATCACCGAGGTGCTAGAATTATACAAACTACCAGTTTTCAAGTATCTCCCATTTTTCGTCTGTTAGTTTTGTTTTTTTTTTTTTTTCCCCCTGAATACTTGAAAGCACATCATTTCACCCCTACATGGTACAATGTACATCTCTTAAACATAAGGAAGATGGGCTTTTGAGGAAACATAACCACGGTGTCATCCCACCTAACAAAATTAAAAATAATTCCTTGTTTGCTGCTAATAATCAGACCACAATTACAGTTTCCAATTTGTTTTAGAAAACATTTTTGTAGTTATTTGTTTGAATCAGAATCCAAACACTTTCATATACTGCATTTGTTTTTACTTCTCGTAGGTTCTTCTCTATCTCTCTTTCTCTAAGGTCAAGTTTATTAAGGTAGAGTTTACTGTCAGTAAATTTTACTTCTTTTAAATGTGCAGTCCCATAGAATTTGATAATAAATGTCTACAATTGTATAACCACCACCGTAATCAAGATATTCTCTCATGCTCCTTGCAGTCCTTTCTCTTTGCATTACCCTAGGTCCTTGCAACATCTAATCTTTTTTTCTCTTCCAGAATATCATATAAGTGGAATCATACAGTATGTATGTAGCCTTGTGTCAAGCTTCTTTCACTTAGCATAATTATTTGGAATTCTCCATGTTGTTCCCTTCTCAGAAACTTGTTCCTTTTTCATTGCTGAGCATTATTTTATCACGTGGATGTTGCCACAATTTATTTATCTAGTCACAAACTGATGGACATTTGGGATGTTTTGTCATTTCGGTTGTTTTGGGGTGATTATGAATACATCCAATTCTATATTCACCTATAGGTTTCTGTATGGATGTGTGTCATTCCTTTTTGGTAAATGTCTAGTCTTATTTACGTAGGTTTCTGCAAACTATTTTCCAGAGTGACTGCGCCATTTTGCATTTCCCAAAGTAATATGTGAGAGTTCCAGTAGCTCCATATCTTTGCCAGCACATTTTTTTAGTATTTTAAAAATTATTACATTAAATATTAAAAAAGATACAGAGTGGTATTTCATTATAGTTTTCATTTGCATTTCCTAATTATTAATGAACTTGAGAACCTTTAAATGTCCTGATTTTTCTTACCCCTCATTTAGTCAAGAACAGCCTCTCTCCCACACATTTTGTTTTTCTATTCCGTTGACTGGTTGAGGAAACTGAAAATGTTGTCTTACTGTTTTTTCATTGTGGTGTTTAACTTGATCCCCAATCCTTTATCATTCCTAAAGCTGGAAAAGCATGCAAAACTTTATTAGGTGTCAAGTTTATTATTATTATTTTTTTAAATGTAATTCTTCATAGGCTATGTACTTCATACTGCATTATTTCAGGAGGTACAGACCATCTGATTGACTGTGGGTCAGATGCTGGCAGTGTTTTCTCTCCATTGTAAATTCACCCATCAAATTTTCAGGTAACAGTTTTATCCATTTTCCTTTTCTTGAATCAGTTATTTTATTAGGTGTTACAAATAGTTATATGTTCAAGTTTTCCCCTTTCCCTGGATTTATCAGTTGGATAGCTTCTGTAAAGAAATAATTTTTTCACTAGCACTACTTGATTACCCTCAAGTAACATTTGTATAGAAAAGTAAGAATTGCTAACTTTTTGAATAAGGAGTTAGTTTCCTTGAAATTTTCAGTGATAATGGGTGGTGGTGGGAGTGGATATTTTTTTCTCTTATCGTTGTCTTATTCTCTGAGTGTTATTATGAATTCATGTTTTTTATATATTCAGTGTGTTTCAGTGATTCCCGCTTAGTTCAAATTCAGGTTATATTAACATGTTGCGTACGGCGGGGTTTAAATCTCTCGTGAAGATTCTCATGATGCGTACGCAACGAGCTAATGAGATTAAAAAGAAAAGCCAAGTGTGGGAGTGCATAGATTTTCATACGTACTTGGACCTGGTTTCCGGACATTTCTTTCTGGTTCTTTGGGCTGTCCATGTATGCACCATTCTCACATTTATAAAATCATCTACTTCCAGGAAAAGAAAGATAACCTGATAATATTTCATGGGGATTGATATAAATTTATAAATTAGGAAGAATTGACATCATTATGGTAATGTGTCAAATGTGTAGAAGAATACATATTATTTTTTCACTTCTATTTTTAACTCATTCAGGAGTGTCAATCTTTTTTGTTGCTCTTATAAGTCATGTCTTTTTTGTTCCATTAGTTCAAAATATATATTTTAAGTGTATTTTTGTATATATAGAGAGTATTATTTTCTGTATGCTAATTCATGGATTTTCTGTTTTTATGGTATCTCTTGTGGTTTGCAGTAGTTTTTCAATGGATTTTCTTGGTTTTTGAGATATTTATTTGCAGTGAGTGATAATCCTGCCTCTTCTTTTCTCTTTCTCATGTCTCCACCTGCTTGTCTTAACTGTGTTGGTTAACGCTTCGAAGTCAATGTTACATAAATAGTGGTGACAATAGTGGACACACAGTTCTTATTCCTGAGTTCACTGTCAATACTTCTGGCCTTTCCCCATTAAGTAAGACTTCGCTCTTACTGTGACATTGCTAGTATAATACGTAAAGAATGAAAATGTGGAACTGATTTAATACAGATAGTGCCAAAATTATGTATACATATTTTAAGAAAGGAAAACTGTATTAAAATTGTAATACTCAATATATACTGATAACAAAAATGAATATAAGTCACGTTTGGCTTCTGCAATGACAAGAGGTGCTCCAAGTGGTTACCATCAGCGTCCAGACAATTCTGATTATGGCGAATTACTGCTTGAGCAATGTTGACCCAAGTGGCCACTTGTATACATTTTTTTGGCACCCCCAGTGTATGGTACTCAGAACTGGTTGACAATGCAAATGTCATTCATGAGAAACTTTTATCGGTGATGTGATTTCTTGCTTTTTAATTCGCGATGCACCAATGAATGTCCTTACATAGCTGGGCACACTTGCCTGATCTCTGTGCTGGCTGTGCGCGCTTATCACCCCGGCCCTGACCCCTAGTGTGTCAGGCAGTGTGGCCAAACCCACTTGAAGACTCAGTCCTCATTTTCCCCTCCTGGTTATCAGCCTATATTCTGGTTCTTCTTCCCTAAAAGTGACTCAGAAAATAGTGTATTTATGTATATTTGTGACCGATAACTTTCAAACACAAAGAGTTTTAGAGTAAAACGAACCCCTAGAGGGGACTGGAACTCCCGAAGTGACTGCCAGCCCCATTGGTGTCCTGTGCACCCACTTTCTCACTTGCTGTCTACACAGAGTGCCGGGGACCCTATAGCCCTCTGTACACCACTGCCTCTCTGCTCTGCTGTGCAGTACATCGTCAGGTATTAGCAAACTGTCATGGGTGTAGCATTCTTTTGTTTATTTTCTGTAGACAGTGTCAACTGCTTCTTATTTATTGGCAGCGCTATCAGCCGTGTTGTCAGTTGTGTTGCATTTTGGAGTCTGGCTCACTGTTTTTCCCCCTATTCAGCCTCTGGCAAGTTCTCTATTGTTTGACTGCATAACTGTTTTATCCCTCATTTTCATTGTTTATAGTTTTTCTTTTCCACAAAAACTTCCTCTTTTTAGTCATTTAGGTGTTTTTTTAGCAATTTCCCTTTTTGTTGTTATTTTTGTATTTTAAGTGTGAACGTTCACTTCGACAAGCCTTCATCATCTTGTTCATCAACTTTTATATTTCATGCTACTAAATTCTTGTAAAAGCAGATCTCTAGCTTTGGATTGAGCTTTCTAGCTAAAGATACTCGTATATTTGCACTTATGGTAGTATTTTTATATTTATTTGTATCATAAAATACATCTTGAGTTCCTGTTGTTCTCAGTTGTCTTGCAAGTAAACGGAATCTTTGGAGTTGATAATCCTTCCCAAAATTTGATAAAAGCCTCTTGTAGACTGGAAAGAAAAAAAAAAATGTTTTCTGATGGGTATAGATGTTAAATTATCACAATAAATTATTATACAGAAAATGTACTGAGAAAACAATTGCATACTTAACCCTGAGAGGAAAAGCAATAGTAAGCACCATCCATTCAACAAATATTTAGAGTTTCCTGTACTTATGGAACACTTTGAATGTACAGACTGGAAGACTCTTGGGGCAGCAGTAAAGATTGACACACAAAATGTTGAGAAGCAATATTGGTACTTTTCTTGGATAAGTACCACATGGAAGGTACAGAGAATAACATATATAGTCAGAGGGATATGAGGCCTTTAGCCTTTGATGAGTCAGATAAATTAATGAAGGGAAGGTGAATTGAGAAAAGTAATAGTACTTTCCTCATATGTTATTTGGAGGGCTAAATGGGCATTGAGTGAAAGGGATCAGCAAATTACTTGGCATATACTAAATGCTCAATAAATTTTAGCAATTGGTAATGAGCAATGGGTTTAAAATATTCCTAGTTTTGTTATTAGCTTTACACTATAAACTATTAGCAGGGAGCAATGCCATTTTTTCCTAGCAATTGAGGAATCTCAGGAAGATACATGTTTGAGCCTCTAGTAAGCCAAGGCTATTCTCCAAAAATAGTTTGGGGCCTGTGCCACTGCTAGGAAGGTGATTAGTGAGTTAGAGTTCTGTGTAATAAAACACATATTCTATAATTTTAGCCTGTAAAAAAATATTTATCTTATTTTATTTTAAAGGAAGTAGTTCAGTTTTCCTCATCACCATACCTATTAGCTTATAAACTAGAAGTGTATGTTTTGTTTCCTAACTCTTATTTTTATACACTTTAGTAAAATGGTCTGAATTGTATTAACTGCGGTCTTTTTTTTTTTCTTTTTTTTTCTGGCTTAAAGTTTGTTAACCCCAGTTACCATTTAGAAGGTAGGAGGCATATTATTGGGAAGAACTGTTTCTTTAAGACTTTTCCTAGACTAGGATTAGCCAAAAAAAATGAAAAGTTGGGAACTAGACTGAATATTATAAGTAAGAAAGTGAAATATATTATAAATAGCACTCATCAATTAAGGAAAGAATAATATTTATCCTGAGTCGTAGTTGTTTTGCTGTGGCAATTTCCAGGTTGTTTTTCCTCCCCGAGATGACCAGTTTACTCCTAAGAGTATCAGAAAGAAGTGGAAAGTAAGTAATGTCTACTGAAGGCTTAAATCAAATTGACAGAGTTCACTATGTCACTGAATTGCTAGTGTTTTCTAACTTCTCTCTAGAAATTTGAAGACGGATCTTGGCAAGAACAAAAATATGTTCAGTCTTCAAATTTAATGAGAAAGCAAAGATTAGAACTCTTCTCTTGTAGGTATACATGATCAAAGTAAATATTTTCACTGCAGATGATACTGCTTTCTAGATTGTTACTAGGGTATTTGAGTATTTAACTCCTCACGTACCTAACCCCACCCCTCTGCCAGTGGTTATTATCTATTACCACATCATGATCTCAGGTTTCTTTTAAGTGTGACTGCAAGGGAATAAAAAAGGTAAAGGTTTCTTTAAATCCTAATAAAAACGGGTTGCATTTGTTATGCCTGAGGTAACTGCTCCTTGGAGAAGGCTTCTGGGTTTTTTTCCCAGAGACTTTGTTGAAACACATATGCTTTATCACACTATGCTGGTCCATATATGTATGAAAGGACTTTGTTGTTGTTTTTTTTTTCTTTTCCCTATGTTTTTTGTAGTACTGCTCAGAGAATGCAAATATTGTTACATTTAAAACAGTTCTTCAGCTACTGTCCTTATTTCTTCAAATATGATGAAAACCTATTGCAGCCTGGCTCATTGAATGTCTTCAGTTATTCAGGAGCCATTTGATATTTTCTAAAGTGTGGGCAGATGCTTAATATAAAATACTGATGTGGAGAACTTTGGATGTCAAAAAATGATTGGGTGGCAAAATGTCCTTTATTCTTTTCAACCATTTTCTATTTGAGATATTTTTTATAAATACACTACACTCATTTTGAACTTTATGCTTTTGTTTAAAACAAAAACAAACCAAAAACAACATTGTATTTGCAAGGTCTTTCAGGACAAGACCTTTTCTATTTTTGAAAGAGACAGGTTTATCTGGAATATGTAACCCTTTTCCTTTTTTCTTGATAAAGAGCTGCAGTAAACATTATTGTCATGCTTGCTTTTTTAACTCTTATCAGATGAGGGGAAAATTGTATTTTATTTGAAAATGTAATGGAAAATGAGATATTATCTGAACCTTTTAACATGTAAAAATAGCTTGCCTTAATTTTTGGTCAGATGAAAGTGACTCTTCCTGAATAATCAATTTCACCATTTTGGTTTGCTCTAAGCACAAGGACTGAATGTAATGTATTGCTTTATCTCCTGCTCCTTCTGTGTTCTCCTGCAGTGTATTTATATTGCTTTAGGAAACAGGGGGCATATATTTATTATATTTATGCTGGTATATAAATTAATAAGTTCAGCAGAAATAGAATGTACATTAATAAACAAGGCTTTTGTTGTCTATAAGATGCAAACTATTATAAAACTTTTCCATCAATAAATGTGATAATTTGAATTTTTCCTGTGAAATTTTAATTTGAATTACCTCATATTGGATCATTTGACCTAGTATTCTGGTTTATACCAGAACACTATTTGGGAAAGACTGGGTCAAGTGAGACAATACATGTGAAAGCGGGTTGTCAATAGAACGTATTTGTAAATGTTATTTCTGAGGCATTTTTAACCAGGAGTTAGGAAAACACTTTGAGATGGATGATGTGATGTAATGTTTCTGATATTAATGCATTATCAACCCCAATGTCATGGTAGAACATGTTTTAGGTTCATTTATGAAGAGTCATCCTGCAGGGGGCGCAACAGCGAAGAGTGGGTCATAAGATTCAGCTTTAATTTTACTTCACATCATTGCTTTGCTTTATTATATACAGAAATATTCCAGTGACATTTGTTATATTGAGTTCTTTCCCATAAAAATCATAGAACTCTGCTGTTGACTGGATCAGGTTTCTATGCCTAAAAGACCGGCAGTTCTGAGGAGATATTGGTTTCCTGTAGTCTCATATTTTGAGAGAGAGGCTGCGTTTTATGTATGAGTAGGCTGTTCTTACAGTATGTTCTTATAGAATTTTATTGATTGTTTCCTTTGATATTGTCTAACTTTTTTTTTTCTTTTTACTTTTCATTTATCTCCCCCAAAAGTTTTAATGTATTCCTTCTCTGGATTAGAAAGTTAAATCATCTCTTTCTCCCTCTCAGTCACTCTCACTTTCTTTTGCTCTCTCTTGCAAGAGTGTGAACTGATAAGTTGCTTTTTGCAGTCGTGGCAAATGGACAGTTGGTTATGTGCATGGAAAAATTCCTTTTTGTGTGTGTGCGTGAGAAACTGTTTTGATATTAGACTTTTTTTTAACAGTGTGTTTAATTTGTCCTGATCTTTCAAGTTCAAAAAAATACCACCTCTCTCTCTCTCTCTCTCTCTCTCTCTCCCTCCCTCCCTCCCTCCCTCTCCCTTCCCTCACACATGCATACACACACACACACACACACACACACATACACACACTCTTGACTTTATAAGTTTTATATATATATATATATATACATATATATATATATATATATAATTTTTTTTTTTAATACAAAAGAGGAAGTTTATTAGCTTGTGTAACCACAAAGACCTTGGGTTGCATGGCTTTTGACATGGCTGAATCCTGTTGTGTCTCCACCTCTTGGGTTTGTTTTCTTCTCTGTTAACTTCATTCTCAGGTTCTGGGATGTGTTTCCCCTGCTCACCTCTGGCAGCTCCAGCAGAAGGAGAACACTTCCTTTCGAAAAACTCCTACAATATTGCGGCCAATCTCATTGGCTCTGGTTGTTGTTAGATGGGTCACATGTTATTTTTGAGCCTATCACTGTGGCTCCCAGCCTGTGATGTTCTATCTGACTGTCCATGCTTGGTCTCATGGCATGGAATTACCAGCAGGAGAAACAACGATGCCTATTTCTGTTATTGTTAAAAATGATGTACAAATTCTGGATTTTTAAATATAGAAATGTCAGTTGGGGCTCCAAATCTTTCGTTAGAAGCTTCTTAGGGACTTCCCATCTTAAGCTGGAGCTAAGATCTGATTTGAGTTGTCAGGGGAGCCAGAGACAGTCTTGAGATGTTGGAGGAAATTTTAGGTCTAATGACTGAATGTTGGAGGAGAGAAGGGGAAAATGACTATTGTTAGAACGTGGCATTTTCTCCTGAAGGCATACACAGCTTGTACTGTGTAATGAGGTTAATTTTTGTATGAATCTGAAGAACGAGTTCATAACTCATGTAGCAAAAATGAGATAATCAGTGATTGTATCAAGACACTAAGGTGAGCTGATTCTGGATCTAACTCATTTTGCTACTCGGATCAAGTCCTCTCTGAGTGTTCTTTCTGATTTACAAGAAGACTGATGCCTAAACGATCTTTCTAAGGAGCCACTTAGAGGTAAATTCAGTGATGTGTATAACCCAACAAGTATTTATTACTTATACAGCATCTTCAGAATGGTAAGATATGGAGAAGCCAAACTGTACATGGTTTACTGTCCTTAAAAGAGATTATGGCATATCTGGGTAAAGGAAGTAAACACAGGAATAGTTTGACAAGATGAGATTATATTTTTTCACCTTTGTGTAAAACTCTTACCAAGACATTCTAATTCCGGCTTAATATCAGCCCATCAGAACTCTCCCAAAGTCATTTTCTTCCCTACGGCACCTAGATATCATGGTTGAATGTCTCTAATGAACACTCGCCAGCACTTCAATTCTGTTGTCCCCTTTTTCATTATATTTTACTGACATGTTCCTCAACCCTAGAACAATATAGTTTTTCACTTGACCTCCTGAACCTGCGATATATTGCTGTAATTGGAGACCATTTTGGATAATGTTCAGATATTATTGTAGAACATAAGGCTCGGTCTTCAGTTAATGTGTAACTATCAACACATTTTGATCACCTTCAGAATTCTTAAGGACAGCATCTTGCTCTGATCACAGCCTTTTTTATTTGCAGCTCTTGCAGTATGTCTTCACTCCCGTTGCTCAGGCTTGTCTCCCTCAAGACATATTGCTACCCTGTTAATCTTCTCACCCTATCATCCTGCTCTTGGTTTGTCTTTTTCCCTATTCCCTATTGACCGTCTCTCTGGCAACTTGGCTGATGTGCTGACTTACCATCTTCCTAGTGTTCATTACCTCGCCTACTTTTGTGTCCTACCTCTACAGCACAATTCCAACACCCGTCAGTGCTTCTCCTGTCTTCTTGTACCCACATGATGAACACGTCTGAAGAAATAACATACAGCGATACTGGTTGGCTTCACCACAAATGCAGTCATCAAATGCTGCCCTTTTTATTCTTATTCACTTTTTTAGTTCTGAGACACATTTGTTTCATTTTAAAATTATTTTTAAAAATTGTCATGGAAAGGATACAAAATGAGGTGTGCCCTCATATATTTTTTTAAATTAGAATTTGTTGGGATGACAATGGTTAGTAAAATTACATTGGTTTCAAGTGTACAATTCTGTAATACATCATCTATATATCACATTGTGTGTTCACTCCCCAGAGTCAGTTCTTCTTCCATTGCCATATATTTGATCCCCTTAAACTTCTTCTATCCCCCCTCCTCACTTAACCCGGGTGGAAAAGGTGAAGGGATTAAGTACAAACTGGTAGTTACAAAATGGTCACAGGGATGGAAAATACAGCATAGGGAATATAGTGAGTAATATTGTGATGACTATGTATAATGTCAGGTGGGTGTCAGACTTATCGGGGGATCACTTTGTAAATCATATAAATGTCTAACCACTATGCTGTATACCTGCAACTAATATAAAGTGATATTGAATGTCAACTGTAATTGACATATAAAAATATTCAATAACAGAAAAATGACAATGATATCATTTTAAATGAGAAAAAAGCTATTTAATAGTACAGCTTGTTTCCAAATTTTGTAAAATAAAATTAATATATTTTTTAAAAGTATACGTTTTGTTGACAGTAGATAGTGTTGTACAGCAGGTCTCTACAGATTATTCATCTTACTTAACTGAAACTTTACACCCACTGATTAGTAACTCCCCATTTTTCCCCTGCCTTCAGCCCTTGACAACCAGCATTACTTTCTTTGATTCTGTGAATTTGACTATTTTAGATTTCTCATATAAGTAGAATGATGCAGCATTCGTCTTTGTGTGACTGGCTTATTTCATTTACCATGATGTCTCAGGTTCATCCATGTTGTCACATATTTCAGAATTTCCTTCTTTTAAAAAGATAAGTAGTTTTCGTGTGTGTGTGTGTGTGTGACATCTTCTTTATCCATTGGTTTGTCAGTGGCCACTCAGGTTGTTTTCATATTTGCCTGTTGTGAACAGTGCTGCAATGAACATAGTAGTGCTAATATTTCTTTGAGACCCTCATTTCAATTTTTTTGGATAAATACCCCAAAGTGGGATTTCTGGGTCATACACATGGCTTTTCTATTTTCAGTTTTTGAGGAACCTCCATATTGTTTAGCATAGAGCCTGCACCATTTTGAAATCCCACCAGCAGTTCAAAAAGGTTACAATTTCTCCACATCCTTGGTTAACACTTAACTGTCCTGTTCTTTTTGGTAATAGTCATTCTGAAAGGTGTTTTCTTTTTATTTTTCCTTAATTTTATTAAGTGTGTTTTTTCAGGACCCATCAGCTTCAAGTCAAATAGTTGTTTCAATCTAGTTGTGGAGGATGCAGCTCACGGTGGCCCATGTGGGGATCGAACTGGCAACCTTGTTGTTAACAGCACTGGGCTCTAACCAACTGAGCTAACTGGCCACCACCCCCTGAGAGGTGGTTTTGATTTGCATTTCCCTGATGATCAGTGATGTGATTGCCTTTTCAGTATCTGTGGACCATTTGTGTGTCTTCTTTGGAGACTGTCTGTTCAAGTCCTTAGCCCATTTTTTAAATCAGTTTTTTGTTTTGTTTTTTGTAACTATGGAGTTGTAGGATTTCTTTATATATTTTGGATTTAACCCCTTATAAGACATATGGTTTGCAAATATGTTTCCCCATTCTGTAGGTTGCCTGTTTATTCTGTTGATTGTTTTCTTTGCTGTGCAAAAAATTGTGAGGATTTTTAATCTCTTGACATAATTTGAAATTATGTGATTTTTTTTTTCTTTGAAATCTACCTCTGGATTTGCTATATAGACCTATAATGACGTTAGAATCCTATAATCAAAAAGAGGTAGAAATAATGTTCAAAAAAGGAAGGACAGTCAAATAAAGGGCGAATAAAAATACTGGGTTTAAATCCATGACTTTGGAGGGTGTTTTTAAATCTGTGTGAGTAAAACATCTTCTTGATAACAGTTTAGTCCTCAAAGTTACTGGGGAGATTAAGAAGCTTCTTAGTTTGATGTAGTCCCAGTTGTTTATTTTTGTTTTTGTTGCTTGTCCTTTTAGTGTCGTATCCATGAAATCATTACCAAGACGGATGTCATGAAGTTTTCCTATATGTTTTCTTCTAGGAGTTTTACAGATTCAAGTGTTACATTTAACTCTTTACTCCATTTTTTTTTTTTTTTCGGTTTGTTTCTTTTATTCTTTATTCGTCTGTGCCAAATCATTTTCCATGACATTCCCCCCCACCCATCTCCCCCTACTAACTCCCACCATGCCCTACTTGATACTTTGGTTTTAGAGCAATGTATAGTACAGAGGTGGGGAGCAGGGACTCACCATGTAGACTGGGTTCAAATTGTTGCTCTGCAAATTATTTAGTGATCTGATCCTGTATAAGTAATTCAACTTCTCTTTGTCTCGTTTATTGATCTGTAAAATAGGGATAATAATGCTGTCTATCTGATAGATATGTTGTAAGGATACAATGATTAATGTTGGTAAAAAGCACTTAAGATAGCACTTGACATGTATTAGGAACTATGTCCATGTGGGATATTACTGCATATTTTTTTTTAAATCACTGGTAGTATTGAGGCTTTTAGGTCTCATAGCCCTGTTTCCATCCTCCATATCTATTTTGTCAACAACTTGTCCACTTTTATTGCATTTTTTTTTTTTTTTCATTCTCAGAAATGGTGTGTTGAAAGATTGTCCTTATTCCTGTGTCTTTCTGCCACTGGTCTAGTTTTCTGTTTCTCTCTCTTCAAACTAAAGAGCCTGGACCAGAAACGAGGTGGTCCTTGTGAAGTCCTTCCTCTCCCTTACATTCAGTGTACAAGCCCCTATTTATAACACCATACTTAAAATTGTATCTCATATCGCTCTTCTTCTCCATTTTAATTCTTACTGCCTTACTTCAGGCTTTTATTGTTCTTTGCTGAGCTTTTACAAAAATCTTTGAATGGCTTTTTCTCCTATTGTCACCTGCTATCCAATTTATCTTATGTACAGTTGACAGTTACACTGCTAGAGCATTAACCTGATCATGTGCTATTTTGCTCACACTGCTTAGATGGTTCCCCATTGCTTACATTTTATGATAGAACTCTCGTGATATTCATTATTCTTCACCATCCATGCCCAGCCTTTTTTTTCCCAGCCTCAGTTTTGGTCAGGACCCCTAATGAAGAGATGGCACAGATCTAGTCCTCCATGTGATGCTCTTGTCTTTGACGCCTGTATACCTTGCTTTTGCATGTGCTAGTCTTATCTATTTCCATGCCCTGGGAAATTTTGAATTATTCTTCCAGACCTAGCCTGATTCCTCTCTTCGGCGAAGCCTTTCACAAATCATCCATGGATTATAAACATTAATTTACTCTCTTGTCATGGTGTTTTGTGCATGATACTTACCACGCTGGCCTGGAACTATTTGAATTCCCAAAGGGCTCTGCGCATTCTTATATTTCTAATGATGAGAACACTGCCTGGAACTTAGTAGGTGTTTAGTGAATATATGAATTAATTTTAGAAGTATGTATTTAAGAAAGAGGAAGGTGATAGTTTGTCTCAGTGTAGATCAGAGTAAAGATAGGAAAAATGGTAGAGTAAGAAGCGTATCAAAAGAAGGAAGACAACTCAGTACACCAAATTATAGATGTTTCAATGGAAAATAAAGCATGAAGAAATAGATCCTTGGCTATAGGAGAACACTGGGGAATAGCTGTAAAAAAGAAAGCAGTATCATTGAAGTTCTGCTGACCAGTGCACCCCAAGAATTACAGGGGATGGCAACAGAAAGAAAAGGGTGGCCAGGTGAGAGAGAGTAGCCTGCATAGCAGAAGTGTCAGGTATCCTCTAGAGGACAAAGAAGGAACCTTTCCTTGAAGCTGCTTTGCAGGTTTCTAATAACTAATGATGCTAAAAGACATACTTCCTTATTTTTCTCTAAAACATACGATCGAAGAGGCCAGAGCCCAAGCTTCACTCTCTTTAACTTGCTCTTACCTGTATGAAAAACATCCTTGACCTACAGGGAGTCTTCTGTGCAAAAACCTCACAGTTCTCTGTTATTCTACCTGGCTTTTCTTGTGGGAAGCAAACAAACAAACAAATATAGTAGATATAAATTTTCAGATCCTTTGGGTAAATACCAAAGAGCACAATGGTTGGATCATATAGTAAAAGTTTAGTTTTGTGAGAAACTGCCAAACTGTTTCCCAAAGTGACGGTACTGCCTGGCATTCCCACTAGCAGTGAAGGACAGTTCCTGTTGCTCCACATCCTTGTCTGCATTTGTTGTTGACAGGCTTCCAGATTTTGCCCATTCTAATTAGCATGCACTGGTATTATGTTCTAATTTGCATTTCCCTGATGACAAATAATGGGGAGCATCTTTTCATTTGCTTATTTACCATCTGTATATCTTCTTTGGTGTGTGGTGCCTGTTAAGGTCTTGGGCACATTTTAAAATTGCGTTGTTCATTTTCTTAATGAGGCGTAAGTGTTTTTTTTTGCATATTTTGAATAACAGTCCTTTATTGATGTGTCTTGAAAATATTTTCTCCCAGCCTGTGGCTTTTCTTATTCTCTTGATATTGTCATTTGAAGAGCAGACTCGTTAATTTTAATGAAATCCAACTTATCAGTTCTTACTTTCATGGATTTTGCTTTTCGTGGTATATCTAAAAGGTCATCAACTGTTCCTAAGGTCATCTAGGTTTTTTCCTCTGTTCTGTTTAGGAGTTTTATAATTTTTCATTTTACATTTGGGTCTGTGATCCATTTTGTGTTAATAATTGTGAAGGGTATAATGTCTGTGTGATTTTTTTGCATGTGGGTGTCCATTTGTTCCAGCACCTGTTGTTGAAGAGACCATCTTTTTTTCCACTATAGTTCTTTTGCTCCTTTATCAAAGATGAGTTGACTGCATTTATGGGAGTCTGTTTCTGAGTTCTTTATTCTCTTCCATTGGTGTATTTGTCTATTCTTCCCCCAGTACCACGCCATCTTAATTACTCTAGCTTTAGAGTGAGTCTTGAAGTTGGGTATTGTCAGTCTGACAACTTTGTGAAGCAAATGTCATAAATACTACACTACAGAGACAAAACAGGTTGTCCACCAACTTTGTTCTTCAGTATTTAGTTGGCTATTCTGTGCTTGAAGTATTTTTAATGGTGTATTATAATCATGAGCAAAACTTGTAACTATTAAGGATATAAATAAAAATAAAAATAAATATCCAGTCTGCTGCTGTGTGCATATTATACCATTGACAAAAATAGATCAGATCATGGGTAATATTTTTATGAATAAATATGCACAGAACTAAATTTCATTGTATTACTGATTACCCAAAGATTCTCTGAGACCTAGTAATATTGTGATAATATTATTTTATCTGCAGTAAGGCTGTTTTGGATATCCTTGCTAAATGGAATTATATATTTGAATTGAATGCCCTTCTCCAACATTCTTAAATAAAATTGGAAGATATATTAATTGTCAGAAATAGTTGGGGTGGAAGCTGTGTCTGGATTTATAGGACACAGAAAATCAATGTAGAAAAGAATCTGAGAATTTTTAAGTAAGATATTTCAAAGAAAATCTTGAAAATTTACTTAGGCAGTGAATTTTCATTATACTAAAGAAAGTGTCCTTTGCCTTTTTTACCTTGACTTTTTGAAAGAGCATTCTTTTTAGAACCTGGACTGATCAGGTCTTGGAGCGATGTTAATTGAATTTCTAACCTTGTCTTGTGAAGAACAATTGAAGGATTTAGGAATGTTTTGACCTGAAGGAAAGAAGTCTTCAGGGAATAGAACAGAGAGACTGGGAAAAGTAGTCTGTATTTCTCCACATTTCTGAATAGTCATTGTTTGGAAGACAGGTTAGATTAATTTTGTGTTACTTTCAGAATGTAGATTAAGAACTAGTGATACATAATTCCCCATTTATGTTGAGGGAATGGTAATAGTAAGATTTGTGCACTGAATTAAACTGTACCAAAAGGTGGTAAGTGAGCTCTTTACCACTTGGTTATTAACAGTAGGTGTGTGATTAGTTGTGTGGATTGGATTTATGCAACAGGTTAAAATTTCACTATATGCCGAGGTTAAAATATGCAAATTATGTTCAACCTCACTATTGATCATATAAAGAAATACAAAACACAGTGAAATGCTGTTTTCACTTCTCAATTAGGAAAGATTAATGTGTGTGTGTGTGTATGTGTGTGTGTGTGTGTGTGTGTGTGTGTGTGTGTTTATGAATTCATCAACTTCTATGTGAGAAAATTTGTCAAAAGCCTTGAAATGTACCTTTCCAAGAAGGTACATTATTATTTATAATAATGTTCTTCGATGTTGTGTTCCCAGAAGCAGGCCCTGAGATTAGGACTTCATGTGCACATGGTTTATTAAGGAATTGTTCCATGGGTGACTGATAGAAGAGCAGGGGAAGTAGGACAGTTGAGGGGGCATGACTGCAGGCCAAGTCCTGCAAGAGGAATCCTTGGAAATGCTGGAATGTGAGTATTTCTCAGGACTGCCCTTATCTGAGGCTGCTGAGGAGTGAGGAGCTGGGCTTTTACACTCTGCAACTGTTAGTCATTAGTTAAAGGATGAGGTCATGTGCAGGCATAGAAGTTCCATAGCCTGAGAAAGAACCCACCGAAGAAGAGTTGCATGTGCCAGCTGTTAGAAGCAAAATTTCTTAAAGCCACAAAATTGGAAGAAAGTGGTTCAAGAATATCTGGGTGAAACATTGGCATTGACTAGTACAAATATTCACCACGTGCTAAATACCACATTATTTAAGAAAACAAAAATATTTATCAATGGGTATTGAAAAACATGATACTGGTAAAATATAAACATTTCAGCTATGTGGTGTTGTGACACAGAGGACATTTCCATGGCATGGAAGCTCTCTAGTAATAAATACCGTGCATGAAGCTATTCCAGTTTAAAATATACTAGACAGATAAATTGACATGCGTATATGTACAGAAAAGTAAAATATATAATGACCATGTAGGGTTTATCTCAGGATTGCAGGATTGGTTTGGTATTAGAAATAGTGCTAACATAATTCATCACCGTAAAATATTGTGTGAAATGACAAAGTATCATTCTATTACCTGTCTATAAAAAGCATCTCAAAAAAGTCAACACCCATTCATTATTAAATAAACAAAACCCTATTATGTAATAAAGGGAATTCAGTAAACATCTATAAGAAATAATAGGACTACAAAGGCAAGAATCCTTTTATTTGAAGGTGGGTGAAAGTGAGACCTACTATCACTCATTTTACTTACCACCGTACTCAAGATTCTGGCCATGATATTGAGACACAAAAATTTAAAAGTTGTAAGAATTAGAAACAAAGAATGAAAACTATTCATTATTAAATGATAACAGTTTTTTTAATTAAAAAAAACCCCACACACAAGCTATTTGAGCTAGAGAAAAGAGTAAGGTTGCTGGATATTAGATTAACATATAAAACAACAGCACTCTTTTATACCTGAAACAAATAATTGAAGACTGTAAACATGTCCATAAATCTAGAGAAAGTTTTATAAGACCTTCATAAAAAAATTGTAAAACTTTATTGAAAAACATAAGAACTAAAGAAACCAGAAATTTATACAATATTTGTGAATGGGAGAAATCAGCAAAGATATCATTTCTCTAAGGATTAAGCCATAAATTCAATTTTACTTCAATTCATATGGATTGTTCATAGGATGTGGTCAGATGAATTTGATATTTACAGAGAAATCAAAATTCCAATAAATAGTCAAGGTTTGCTTTTCCAGTAATGGAATTTGATTTTACAGCTTTAGTAAAGACAGTGGGATATTAGTGCAAGAATAGTCAAATGGGCCAATTGAACAAAGTAGCCAAGGAATGGACATATATATATATATAAATATGTCAATTTATATATATGTCCATTCCTTGGCTGTTTTATCATATAAATTAGTGACATTACATAGCAATAAAGATTATGGAAAAGTGCGTAAGTAAGTGATGCTGGGACTTTGGCTATCCTTGTGAAAAATAAACTTAGATCCACCATGTATCAAAAAATAATTTTAGATGGATTAGAAACCTACTGTTAATAGTAAACATTTTAGAGTAAACAGAAAATAGCCCTCAAGTCCTGAATTAGGGAAGGATTGCCTCCATAAGACAAACACAGACTATAAAGGGAAAAATTATGTATTCAACTATTTTAAAATTCAGAACTTCTGAATAAGAAAAACTATTTACAATCCAAAAAGTAAGTGAAAGAAAAGCCTTAGGTACTGTGGAAGATGTTTGAAAATGTATCTCATAACAGATTATAGCTTATCTTACATGAAGAATTCCAATGTAATCATGGAAGCAATCTAATAAAAAATGGGCTACGGTTTTGAAAAAACAACCTTCAGAGGAAGAAATCCAAATATATATTAAACTGATACTCAGCACAATGCCAATTGCAAATTAGTATAAATTAATAAGACTGAAAAACCTAGTATGTGTTGATAAAGATTTTGGGAAACACTCATTTCCTTAAATTATTGATGGCAATATAGATTGGTACAGCTGACTTGGAGCACAGATTTTTCAGTGGACTGAAGATATATGAACCTTGTGACCCTAAAATACAGTTTCTAGTTATATACCCTAGTGACAGGAGTCAGAGAGACACATATAAGCATGTTGATTGCAGCAGCATATGTAACAGTGAAAATAAACTATGTTCTCATTTGGAAGGATGCGAGAGTTACCGAGTGGGGATTACCACTTCTAGTCAAGATGCAGTAATAGAGACCAGATTTAGCTCCTTCCTTGAAATATATGAAACATCCATTTTCAAGGCAGTGGCTGTCAGGCATCAGTGTATAGCAATCCTTGAGAGATGGACAATAAAAAAGATGAGCCGTATTTTCTAGGTTACTACTTGTGTACTGACAAGAGTTTTCAGGTCCAAGTAGAGGAAGAGGAATGCAGTCAGATCTCAGTAGACTTCCCGAGTTGAGCAAACCAAGGTAAAATTACGAGTGACGAGTTTGCAGGACATAATACTGGAGAGGAGAGAGCTTCACAGAAAGAGAACTCTGGAGATCTTCAGAGAGTTCTCTTATAATCAGCTGAGTGAATCAACTGATGAATATATACGTATGAAGAAAAGACCTGATGCTGGAGGAAGAATCATTAGAAAGGATTAGGAAAAAATGTATTCAGTACTCACAAAAATTCAGGAACAACACCTGTTTACACCAACTAGACTGGAAAAATGCATGAATTATGAAACATCGCTGTAGGACTCAAGTTGGACTTACCTCAGTATGGGGGAATAATTAACACCAGATTGATGAGCAATTTTTTTTTTTTTTAATAAATAATATCTTTTTGAAAGATTTTAATTGGAGAAGGGGAACAGGACTTTATTGGGGTACAGTGCGTACTTCCAGGACTTTTTTTTCCAAGTCAAGTTGTTGTCCTTTCAGTCTTAGTTGTGGAGGGTGCTGTTCAGCTTCAAGTTGTCCTTTTCAGTCATAGTTGTGGAGGGCACAGCTCAGCTCCAGGTGCAGTTGCCATTGCTAGTTGCAGGGGGCGCAGCCCACCATCCCTTGCGGGACTCAAGGAATCGAACTGGCAGCCTTGTGGTTGAGAGCCCATGCTCCAACCAACTGAGCCATCCGGGAGGCAGTTCAGCTCAAGGTGCTGTGTTCAACCTTAGTTGCAGGGGGCCAAGCCCACCATCCCTTGTGGGATTCGGAGGAGTTGAACCGGCAACCTTGTGGTTGAGAGCCCACAGGACCATGTGGGATCGAACCGGCAGCCTTCGGAGTTAGGAGCATGGAGCTCCAACTGCCTGAGCCACCGTGCTGGCCCTGATCAGCAATTTTGTACTGCCTGATAAATCTTGAAAACAAAACCCAAAAGGCTGAAACTGTTTCAAGTAACTTAACTGTGTCCCAAAGCTCAAGACTGTATACAGAAATACAAACAACCAGCACTCAATGATGTAGAATTAAATTAACATGGTGTGGCATCCAATCACAAATTGTAAGGTGAGCAAAGAAACTGGAAAATATGACACATAATGAGGACAAAAATCAATGAATCAAAACTGATTCAGAACTGATATAGCTGTTAAAGTAGGAGACGAGGACATTATAACAGCTATTACAAGTTTATTTCAGATATTTGAATAGACAAATAAAATTTAAAAGACTCAAACTAATTTCTAGAGACAAAAATATGTCTAAAATGAAAATTACACTGGATGGGATTAATGGTAGATTAGATATGACATGAAAAACAAGACTAGTGAACTTCAAGACATAGCAATGGAAACTTTTCATACTGGAACAGAAAAAAAAAAGCAGCCGGAAGGAAAAACATACATTACATACATGGTAACCAAGATAAGAATGACAGCATATTTCTCATTTGAAAAACTATAAGGGAGAAGACAATAGAAAAATATCTGTTTTTCTAAAAGAAAATAGAATTCAACCTAGACTTCTATACCCAGGCAAAATATATTTTAAAATGAAGGCAAAATAAAGCCATTTTTCATACATACAAAAGCTAAAAGAAACCAGCAACAGCTGGACAGTCTCTGAAAGACATGTCAAATATGTACTCAGGATGAAGGAAAATGACACCAGAAAAAATCTGCATCAACATAAAGGAAGAGGAAGGAAGATGGTAGCTATAGGATAAATATGTAAGACTATTTTTCTTGTTAAATATTTTCAAAATATCATTGAATGCTTAACCAAAAATAAGAACAATGTATAATTAATAAATATGTGAAAGTAAAATGTATGCTAGTAGTGTAACGGCCATGAGAATAGAAATGTAAATATACTATTGTAAAATTTTTATACTTCTGCAGAATTGTATAGTATTGCTTGAATGTGGACTGTCATAAGTTAAAGAAAAATCCTATAAATCCTAAAACAACCATTAAAATGCCCAAACAGTGCTAACAAGTCAACAAAGAAATAAAATAGAATTATAAAAAGTAATCAACAAAAAGCAGAAAAAGAGTTTAAAAGGGAACAAAGAACAGATGGGACAAAGGGAAAACGAATGGCAGTATGATAGGCTTAAATTTAATCATATCAACAATCACATTGGATATAAATTGTTTAAAATATCCCAATTAAAAGGGAGAGACTATCAAATTGTATATAAAACAAGAGTCGATTATATGCTTTAAAGATTTTAAAGATATAACACATTTAAAAGAATGGTGAAAAAAATACCATGCTAACACTAACCAAAAGAAAATTGGAATGGCTATATTTATATCAGAATAAGATTTCAGAACCCAATAATGTTACTAGGAATAAAGGAATTCATTTAATAATAACATAGGGATGTAAAGGCATTATGACCACAAATATGCACCTATGAAAAGCATTGAAGTATATTAATCAAAAACCAGTACACTGCAAGGAGAAATAGACAAATCTACAGTATACTCAGAAATTTTATTACTTTAATGGATAGAACAAATAGAAAATGAGTAAGGACATAGAAGACTTAAAGATTACTATCAACCAAAAGGACCTAATTGACATTTATTTATAAGTCACTCCACCCAACAATAGTAGAATACACATTTTTCTTCCCAAGTGCACCTGTATCATTTACCACAATAAATCATATTGTAAATAAAACAAATCTCAATAAATTCAAAATAATTTAATGCATACATAAATTAGTAAGTTAATAGGTTACTAAATGAATAAGTATATTTCAGGCATCAATAGATTTAATTTAGAAACCAATAATACAAAGAAAACTGGAATGTTCCCCAGATATTGGGAAACTCAATAATTCATACCTAATCTATATGTCAAAGGCAAACTTATTAGGGAAATTATAAACTGTTTTAAACTGGAAGAAAAATACCAGTTCTCTCATTCGATGGGGTCAATACTAGCCTGATAACCAAATTCTGAGACAAATACCATAAGAAACAAAATATTTTTTATGAACATAGATGCAAAATGCTAAACAAAGTTTACCAGTTTGAATTCAACCAAATACAACAATGATACCAAGTAGTTTAGCCCAGAAATGCAAAGATGGCTTACTAGTCAGAAATCAACCTGGTAATCATGTATGTTAATAAGCTCCTAAAGCAGGACTGTGATCATCTCGATGGATATAGAAAAAGCATTTGAACCTTCACATCCATTTTTTATAAAACTCTCAGCAAACTAGAAAAGAGGGATTTCCTCAGCCAGAGAATGAGCATGTACATTAAATTTACAGCTAACAAAAATTAAAAGGGCGGCCAGCTGGTTAAGTGGTTAGAGTGCAGTGCTCATAACACCAAGGTTGCCGGTTTGATTCCCACATGGGCCAGTGAGCTGAGCTGCACTTTCCACACCTAGTTTGAAAACAGCGACTTGACTTGGAGCCGAGCTGCGCCCCACACAACTAGATTGAAAGCAATGACTTGACATGGAGCTGATGGGTCCTGGGAAAACACACTGTTCCCCATATTCCCCAATAAAAATTAAAAAAAAAAAGATTCATCCATTAACAAAAATTAGTAGTAAAGGACTGATGAATGCTTTTTGTTTTTCCTTAAGATCAGGAACAAGACAGTATGTCTGCTCTCACCACTTCTATTTAACATTGTACTGGAGGATCTAACTGGCATAATTAGGGAAGGAAAAGAAATCGAAGATATTCAGATTTGAAAGGAAATTAATTTGGATAAAATGTGATAATGAAGAAAACATGGTGGACTCTACAAAGAATCTACTAACATAATAAGTGAGTTGAGCAAGGTGGTTGGATACCAAAAAATTTATTAGCAATGAAGAATCAGAAATCGTATTTCAAAACAAATATTCATAATAGCATAAAAGCTTTTGATTTAATTAGACATAAATTTAAAAAAATTCATGACTTGTACACTAAAAACTGTAAAATATCACTGAGATAAATCAAAGAAAATCCTAGTAAATAGTCCTTTCAATAAATGGTGCTGGAACATTTACAAATCTGTATACCAAAAAATAATCTTAAATCCATAATTCACACCATACGAGTATAACAAAATGTACTCAAAATGGAATATAGTCTGATATGAAATCTGATTTTCTGAAACTTCTAGGAAGAAAGACGTTATGGCTCTCAGTCACATACTGGATGAAAATCTTTCCAAGTATATATCTGATAATGGACTGTATCCAGAATATACATACATGGGACTCTTGATAATCAGAAATAAGAAAAAATAAACTGATTTAAAATATGGATAAAAGATCTAAACAGACTTCTTCAAAGAATGGCAAATAAACACATGAAAATAATTTTAACTATTGGTCATTAGGGAGGGATATACAAATTAGAATCACAATGTGGTATATGCTATTCAAATAGCTAAAATTAAGAAGACTGATCTTACCATGTTTTTGTAGGGATATGGAGCCAGTGGAACTCTCATACATTGCTTCTGGGAAAGTAAAATAGGAAAAGCACTTTGAAAAACAGTTTGCTAATTTCTTAAAAAGTTAAATATACACCTACCATATGTCTGTGCAAATACTTGCAAATGAATGTTTATAGCAGGTTTTTAAATAATAACCAAAATTGGAAATAGCTGATGTTATCAACAACAGGGGAATGGATAAACAAATTGTGGTATTATGCCATAATGGAATACTACTCAGCAATTATAATGAATGAACTTCTGATATAAACAGCATGCATGAATCACAAGATAATTATGCAGTGAAAGAAGGCAGACAAAAAGGAGTACTTAGTGTATGATTCCATTTATATAAATTTCTAGAAAATGTAAAGTAACTCTTGACAGAAAATACGTCAGTGATTGTCTAGGTAGAAGATGTGGGGATGGAAGTGGAGAGAGGAAGGACATTATAAATGAGTAGAGGAAAGTTTGGGGTGATGGATATGTTTATTATATTTCTTGTGGTTATGGTGTAACATGTGCCACAAATTAGCAATTTGTACAATTTAAGTACATGTATTTATACCTAAAAGAGTGATGGAAGGAGAGCTGACTCTCGGTGGTGAACACACAATGTGATATATAGATGATGTATTACAGAATTGCACACTTGAAACCTATGTAACTTTACTAACCATTGTCACCCCAATAAACTTTAATAGAAATATAAATAGAAAATAAAATAACATGGAAAATGGTGAATACATTATGATTCTGAAGAATCAACAGCATCTGTACACAAAATAATAAACTGGATCTATATGTATCCAACACAGATAAATCAAAAATATAATAATTTCAAATTCAAATAGTATATCATTCATGTAAAAGTTTCAATTAAACAAAACAGTGATATGCATGCCTAATGAATACATAAGTGACTGTTATGCTCAGCAGATTATTTCCTCTAAAAACATGGGGTTGATACACACCCAGTGAAGGGAGTGGTTACCCTTGGAAAGGACGGAGAAGAGATGGGTGAAACTTTAGTTGTTTTTAAATATATTTCTTTTAAAAAAATGTATTTAAAATTTGGTGCATTTAATACGTTTTGAGCATGGAAACATAGATAGGCTACTATTGTGTTCATTTCCGCACTTTCTGTATGCCTGGCACGGTTCACATTTACTCATCCAACAATTTACTTGAGTACAAACCTAAATGGTTGGATTGCTCATAGCATTTGAACAAGTGATAAGGGAGGCACCTGCCCCTGCCTTCACAGAGCCTCTCATCTAATGAGAAAAAATACATTATGTACATAATTAAACAGACACCTGCTTAGTTAAATTTGTGTAAAGCACTGTAAAAGTGAAGTACAAGTGTTGTGAGAACATATATTGGGGGTATCTAACGTCAGGGTCAGGAAAAGCTTCTGTGAATAGGAGGAATGTCTGCAGAGAGGGAAGGCAGAAGAGACCAAATGGTGGGGTATAATGGATGGGCCGGTGGTAGTTCTGAAGAGAGATTTTGAAGAGGGAATCACAATATGTTCATTTACGTAACTTTCCCCAGTAAGTTTTTGTTTGTTTGTTTTTGTTTGTTTGGGTGTTTTTTTGTCATTTAATTTACTGTTGTAGAAACATAGACTTTGATGTTATTAACAATGTATTTTCCATTTTTGCCTTGAATTGTACAAGTCAAGGGTATAAATAACTATTCCTGCTTTTCAAATAGGTTTATTCAGATTTTTGTCATTTTGAGATGAGTGGACAGTGACTTATGAAGGCTGTTATTTTAAGTGTCACTTCACTATTTCCTATCTTCCATCTAGTAGACCTCTGGTAGACACCGAAGTTTAATTGCGTACTAGGTTGCTTGAAACCTGCAAAGTCTGTAAAGGTTTCACCTACAGTATAATTTTGTTATTCTGGAATGCTTCACAGTCAGCACATTTTCCAGTGTGCTGATATCATGGTCTTAGCAACTGTTTGATGATTTCAAAAAGCATGGGTTTATAGGTGAGTAGATAGTAGTGGTAGAACAAATGAATCCGAGTGCAAATATTCCGTATGACAGAGGGTGCCCAAATGGTATTTTCCACCCTGTATACCTTTTTAATAATCCTAATCAGATCAAGATATACAACATAGCACACATTTCATATTTGCTTTACTGGTAACTAAGGGGAAGCTGTTTGAATTTCAATAAATGCTGAACTCAAATACTTCTTTGAACAGCAGTTTCTAAATCAGAATCCCTGGCTTTGTTTTTGTGGGGATATGAATGTTTTATTGTAGGTTGACTATTTTAATAACAAACCAGCTATGAGGACCTGCTTTATAAATTTTGTCTCCTTAATATAGAAGCAACCCACATTTTGTGGCATTCTAGATTCACTATTAGAATACAATATGGTGCACTCTTTAGACAAATGTTCTTTCCGCATGCATGAGGATTGCACATTGAATGTTAACTTACAGTTGTTTTGGGGAAATAATTCAGGTTACTCTTAAACAAGTTTTGTTGCTTGACTTAAGTTGGTGGGGATAAGAGGATGGAATTAAAAAAGCATTTGCCTGACATAATTAAAAAAATAATTTTGGCCTAATTTCAATAGAAGAATAACCTAGTAATTTAGAGAATAAATCAAAGTGGAAAATGTTAAGAAAACCTGATATAGTTTACCCATTTTAACTTCTGCCATAGAGAATTGTGATTTAACTTCTCTCTTGTCATGTTTGCTGTGAAGCATTTCATATTGAAGATGTCATGGATGTAAGATTCATAAAAATGAAAATTTAAATCCCTTGTCAGAGAAGTTAATCTTTACATTCTTGTTAAAAGATTTGTGAGTTGGCAGATTTCTATTTATATGATTTGTTCAGTATTGTTTTCAAAAATTTGTAAGCATGGCAAAATAAAATATCCACATAGAAGAAGCATTCTTGTGTAAAAATTAATACATTTTATTGGACTACAGTGCTATTTGTAATTCAAATTCATTTTCATGATTTTACATCTTTAAACCATAATGACATAATATTCTTTTTGCTTTGGTGTTGACTTCAATAGATTTCTTCACAAATAATTTCTTAAAGCAATTTTGCTCATGTTTCAGTTGGCCACCCAATTTTGCTAAGATGAAAACCACCATTATGTTAATATTATCTAATGTTCAGAGCAATAAATGCTTGTTTACACACACGCTGAGTCATCTCTCCGTGCAAGAAAAATAAAACGTGTAGTGAAGCTGCAACCTAAGGAAGGTGTATCAGCCTCACAAACATTTCTGGGGTTAGTTATTTGGGATATATTGTCACCAGGCTATTTTCAGTTAGACTATTTCCAAAGTTTCAGAATGTGGACAAGACATATCCTGTGGAGTGTCACAGTCCGTTTTTGTTTTAATAGGAAGAGACAGCTACAGGTTTGCCTTGTAAGGAGAAAGTAGGGAATTCCTAGTCAAGAACTTGGTCAAACGCATATAATTCTTGATGTGTAAAAAAATATATATATAATAATAATTATGATGATGATGATGATGATGATATAACAATGGTTGAATCAAATCTAAGGTATTCTAAACAAACTTCCTGTGCTTGCTTTTCCGTATTTCAGGTAATGGATCCTGTGCTTGGCTTTACTTTAAATACTTTAGATAACAAAGAGTAGATGATAGGGATTATGACTGACAATAAGAAAAGGTAACATATATGGAGGGTTTACTATGTACCACATTCTTTTTTAAGTAATGCTCATGGTTTATGTGATTTGATCTCCCCGGCAATGTCACTGTGTAGGCGTCATTACTGCCATCCTCATTTTATAGTTGGGAAATGAAATGCAGTCAGGTTAAGTAACTGTCTAGGTCAGAGAACTGGCAGGTGCAGGATCTGGATTCCAACACGAGCAGGCTGATTGCAGAGCAGGACGTCCTCTCTTAACAAACAGCAGGCTCGACTGCAGCTAATCAATAACTTGGTTTTATATAGCTCTAGTATTCAGCAAATTGAGACGTTCTTCTTAAAATCCCAAGCTTTATCATATATATATATATATATATATATATATATATATATATATATATATAATTGTAAAAGACATGAGTTGGTAACTAGATGGATATTAAACTGCACTTTTGCCTATTCATATTTTGAATTTTTCATAGGAAATACAGGGTAGATAATCCCATTTATTCTAAACTATATGAAAATAGAATGAACAAAATAGAGAGATACTAAACTCAATTTACCAAGCGATCTGCTCTTGGAAATATTGTATTAGGAGACATAGGGATTCTTCCAAATCTGATAAAAGAGATAATGCACAGAGATGGAAAATGGAATATATAATTGTGTAATTATGAAACTGATACATAGTGCATGTATAGCTTTCAAAAATAAGTTGAACATTAAAAACAGTGTCTTCTCTTCTCTTTTATATTGTACATTATTTATTTTTACTTCGTCACAATGTAAGGATAACCTGGTGTTGAGAAAACAAAGAAAATCACTATTTCAGGGCATTTTTGTGTGCTTACTAATTGTCCTGACTAGAAAGCACTTGCTGTTATATAGGTTCATCGTTCTTATATGTTGTCAAAAGTCCTTGATCTAAAGATATAAAAATCTTATTTTAATACTTGCGAGCATTTTTCATAGGAGCAAAATGGTTATAATCAGGGAAAGATCCAGGTTGTTTGCAGTCTGGAAAAAACATTCAATTTGGAATATGAAAATAGGTATAAATGTAGATATTTCTATTTATAATGAGAAAAAAATCACAACCAAATGCAAAATTTAAAAAGCTGATAACACAAATCACAAAATTCAGAAAACTAAATAATATTCTTATTAACTACCTAATTTATCACAATTATACTTTTTTCTCTACGTCTTTTGGCTGCATACCTTTTGATCACATTTTCATATACAAAATTGTATATTATTTTTTATTAGAAATTCATTGATAATTCAGTCTTTTCTCTAGCATAGTTGAAGTTGTGCGTGTGTGTGTATTGTCAGTTTAAATATCTTTTAGCTTTACAACTAATTACTGATAATGTTATGTAAATTTATGAGATTGTTTTCAAATTTGGGCAGATTCTATAAAGTCCTTTCATGTATGAGCTGTTAGAGTTCAAGGAATTTCAACTTTTCCTGAGCAGTGACTAAAACTAAATACTCTGAATTTATGACACTCATTAGCCAGTTTGTGGCTGAAGAAAAAGCATAGTTAGTGTTTTCAGTAATATTTATTGATGACAATATTTTGTGTAAAATTGTCAAGAAATTGAATGTTTTCTCAGCATTTCCATGTTATTGAGAGCTCTTTTTTAAATGCATTATCAAATCAAAGTACTGGTAATCACATTTACTTACAAAATAATTTTTTGTCTTCATAAATTTAGCTTTTGGTATAATCAGACAAATACTTGGTATATTTTGTTTCTTAATGTCAGACTAATTATTTTTGACTTGATTTTATTGCTTATGCTTATATTTGTCTAGTACATAATAAATTTTCACCTAAATTTTCTCATAGTTTTTATAAAAGTATCATTTAAAGATGATGAAAAAAGTTAACAAACATGTTGAGTCCATATGACTCTTGCTTTACTGAAATATTCCAAAATTTCATTTACAATGGGGTACTTAAAATTTATTAAATATTTTATTTCAATAAAAAAGTGGGGAAAAAAAGCACATTTTTTTTTAACCTTTTTTTTTTTTTTTTTTTTTGGTTAGGGAAACAGGACTTTATTGGTGAACAGTGTGTACTTCCAGGCCTTTGTGCTGTTTTTTTCCCAAATCAAGTTGTTGTCCTTTTAGTTTTAGTTGTGGAGGGCGCAGCTCAGCTCCAGGTCCAGTTGCCGTTGCTAGTTGCAGGGGGGGCAGCCCACCATCCCTTGCAGGAGTCGAACCGGCAACCTTGTGGTTGAGAGGACGCGCTCCAACCAACTGAGCCATCTGGGAGCTCAGCGGCAGCTCAGCTCAAGGTGCCGTGTTCAATCTTAGTTGCAGGGGGCACTGCCCACCATCCCTTGCGGGACTTGAGGAGTTGAACCAGCAGCCTTGTGGTTGAGAGCCCACTGGCCCATGTGGGAATCGAATCGGCAGCCTTCGGAGTTAGGAGCACGGAGCTCCAACCGCCTGAGCCACCGGGCCGGCCCAGCACATTTTTAATTATACAGAATTTGTTATAGAGCATATTCCCGGCAGGAGAGCATTATTTGAGGACATGAAAATGAAAATATCCTCTATTAAAGTTTTACACATCTGGTTTTAGGAGGAATTTTTCACCTACTTAATTATGGCTTTATACATTAGAAACCTTGGTTCTCCTCCACTATAACCATATGTACAGTTCTCCCCCATATACACATATACACTTCTTGGTACTACTTCCGTGTGCTTCTGTAAGGTACATCTGTATCACTGTACAAACTCTGGCCAGATGCCTTCCTGTCACGGTGCCAGTTGAGTTCATTAAGTGGGTGGGACGGGAATTCTTCATTTTTACACTAGGAAGGGTAGGGAGTACGATGTGTATAGTAACTTGGTGATACACACAGGTGACTGTGAACTATGTAAGTAATCCTGTGACACCCAACTAAAAGTTTCCACAACTTAACTTCCCCTTAGCTACTTGCTAAAAACATTCTGGCTTTGCCATGACCCTACTGTGAAGGGAAATGTGTCAGAGTTGGGGAGAAAACTGGGTAGAAAGAGACATTCTGACTGTGGCTGCATTCATACTGCAATACCAAAGCTGAGAACTTGCAAGAGAGCCCCTATGTCACAAAATCGAACATTTACTGTTTAGCCCTTTACAGAAAATTTGGGTGATCCTGCTCTAAACTCTGCACTCATTAAAAATAAATAAACTAGAACCGTATTGCGGACTTGTAAACAGAGCTTTGATATATTATTAGATTAAGAAAAGCAAGTAGCTGAACAATAGGCATAATAGAAATATTTTGTTACATCTCTTTTATAAGTTCTGTAACATATGTTCCCTTAGTGGGTTCCTCATCTTCCATTCTTGTTTTATTGTTTGTTTGTTTGTTTGTTTTTCCCAAGTTCCCAGTACATCTATCTCCATTCCCTTCTTATTTCTGTAACTCAGAATTGCCATTCAGCAAATTAAGCTATGAAGTAAATCTGAGCAAGGGTACATATAAGGCCCTATTCCTGTCATAGCGCAAGTGTTCCCGAGTGTCTCATGGGCAACACTTCCAGAGGCTCAGTTTGCAGCCGGAGGGGAGGGATGTGCACACAAACGTGTATATGAGTATCAAGTTAAGTGCTGACCACTTTTGAATAGAATGAGCATATTTTTTCCTTGTATCTGCAATAGCAATGCTAGCCTGACATCAAATCGCACTGCCTTAATTCCTGAAGAACCCTGTTTAACCTTGGCCACAGTGGGCCCTGCTGACATTATTTGTTGCAGTTTTCTAATTGTATTCCTTTTCTGTTTTCCACATGGTGATTTTTGCTTTACACCTTCTGTTGTTGTGACATAAGATTTGAATCTCAAGATTTTAAAACACCTTATTTAAGGCTCCTTAATATTGTGTGTGAATGGACATCATTAAGAAAGTGTTTGGATATAGCATCGTATTTCAATAAGTTTGTCGTGAAAAATACCCCCTCTGCTTTGCCGCTCAACTCGTATTAAATGGCTCAGATGATTCTGCCTCTCATAATCTCACTGATTTGAAAGCAGATGCATCTTAAGTGAGAGCCAGAAAATGTGCACAGCAATACAACACTTAGAGCCAGACTTTAACGTTTTCTTCATTGCAGATAGGGGGTCTCCTTATAAAGAAAGGAACATAATATTCTCTTTTTTACTGACGCACTTGATTTTCAGACTTTTGAAGCTACTTTTTGCCATTTAAATTATAGCAATCTACAATAAGTATCATGAGTAAAATGCTACACTGATTTTTTATTTTCTATTAAGCGAAAAATATTCTGTGTGCGATGAGTTCTACGTTGACTTTGTTGTGGTCTATGAGGCTGTAGCCATAGCAGCAAAATGTATGGAGCCCAGATTTGCAGAAAACCTATTTATGTCACTGTGTGGCTTGATATCCTTCAATAGTTTTCACTGCCCATTGGTAGTTTCCAAACTCCTGACCACAGCCTATGAAGCCCATTGATTCTAACACCTTCCATCTCTCCGACTTCCTTCCCTCTGCTTACTTACTGTGTGGGTCCCATTCCTGAATTCCTTCCCATCCCTAGATGCAATGTGCTCCCTGATGCTTCTGTGCCTTTGGAATGCACTTTGTTCTCTGGGAAGTCCTGGTCCTGCTCACCTTTCACCTGTGGAATACCTACATGCATGTCAAGACAGTGGAAATGGCAGTTTATAAGTGAAACCTTCCATGCCCCACAGGCATTTCTGTGCCTGTTACCCCTAGTGGCACATAGCTGAGTACAGGGCAAGCACCTAAGTCTTACTCATCTCAGTGCCCATTGTGCCTCTCACAGGGTACTTGACCAGACAGACATGCTCAGTAACATCAGATGGGACAGAAATAGAATGATTACTGAGAACTCTGAGCCAAGACTATTCTTGTAGCAAAGAGCCAGGCTGGGAAAGGTACTATTTATTTATCCTCGAGAATGGGCATAGTGGCAAAATCTATATGAAGCAATCAGAAGGTTAGATGTTACGGTGTTGGTGCCTGTGGGCAGCCATGGACACCAGTGATGAAGGAAATCAGGTTGGGAGCCAGACTGGGACAGTATCCAAATCGGGTTATAAAAAGTTGAGCAGTGTTAAAAATGAACTTTTGTGCACTTGACAGATCCGTTGATCGGCAGAGAATAACAAATCACTAGTCTGCAGCCTTTGCAGGCAGGGATGCATCTGGAAAGCCCCCTCCCCATAACCTCCTTTTCTTAAAATAAAGAATATGCCATGGTGACTGGTGACACTCGTGACTGCCTTATGTTTTCTACATTTGTGGGTGAATAGGACTTTGGTGAAGTTTCCCTGTTGAATGATGCCTGTGTGTGAGAAAAAATAAAAAGAGGCTCATCTCATTTTCATAAATGATGTTATGCTCCACTCCTTAACCCTGTGTGGACAGCATAATGTCAGAAAGTTTTAAAAGAAGGAAAAGGGAAAGGGGAAGGGGAAGAATTTGGAGCTCAGGGAAGAGTGGAAGGAAGGACTGTCAGAGGCTGCTGAGTGAATGAATCACCTTGGTTGAACCGAGATAATGGCTGTGTATTTGTCACTGACTCAGGCCCCCCTTGACGGCCGTGGTCATAGAGGCTTCATGAGGCCCCCAGACAGAGTACAGTGTCGTTGGCAGTGCCAACCAAAAACCTTGTCTGCCTGTTACATTACAAATCATGGCAGGAACACAGGATATTTGATTCACTAGATTTTTGTCTCATGATTAGACTGGGATTATGGGTTTTAGTGAGGAAGACCATATGTGGATAAGAATCACTATAAAATCAGGTTTACTTAATGTATATACAGGTGGTTACATACGGAAATATCTGTAGACGTGTATATACGTGGGTTAGTGTACTCACATGTGTCCATGCTCTCGTAGTGGAAAGGGCTTAGAAGCAACGAGCACACCTAGCACCCAGAACTTGATTTCTAATACTGTTCTCTGATGAAAGGAACCAGGCCTCCTGGGAGAAATGGCTGATTCTCGGACTGAGCCAGAAATAGATGACATGAGCTTAGAGCATCTTAGAGCCAGAAAGTAAGGAAATAAATAAAAACACAATAATGGGGACACATGTCAAAGGGACACAGAAAAAGCCCCCTGTGGTAAAGCTGGGGCAATTTGCACGACAAAATAAAGTAGTGTTGAGTCATAATGCGAAGTTGTGATATAATCCAATTCTACTTACCCCTGGTTACCTATAGTGATACAAATATGCACGATTGAATAAATAAATGAATAAATGGGGGAGAGTAGACAAATACCTGATGCGGAAACTTTTCTGATAATTTATGTACCATAACTCCTTGAGCATGGCCTGCACATGGTGACTTCCTTCCAAGCTACAGTATAGAACAGAAGAGTAACTTTACAGAGAACCATGCCAAACACTTCCACAGCTAGGTGACCAAGTTTAGCATCAGTAATGATAAATCTTACTGATAGCTTATGGCACTTTATGTTCATGGTCTTCTTCTAAAAGAAACATTACTCCAGTCTATTCATGAGTAAACATTGGACAAATCTTAAGTGAGGGGCATTGTCCAAAATCCCCGACGAGTACTCCTCAGAACTGTCAAGGTCATTAAAAATGGGAAAGTCTGAGAAGCTGTCACAGCCCAGAGAAGCCTAAGGATACCTAACAACTAAATGTAATGTGGGATCCTGGATGGGATGCTGGGACCGAAAAAGGACATTGGGTAAAAACTGAGGAAATCTGAATAAAGTATGGACTTTAAAACAAACAAATAAATCTCCTTAAGAACGGGAAAGTCTTGTTTTATTCTTCCAGACGTCCCCAATTTTCAGTATGAATCTGAAGAATTCATCACCTTCAGTCTTGAATAAATACTAGTGATCCAGTGGCTAGAATTTCTTTCATTTCTAAAAGTCTTCTGTTTTGTTTATGAAATCCCCCTGTATATTCCTCCCTTTTTTATTTTCTGAAACTTTCAATATTTCCAGGATGCATTAGGCTCTGAAAACACTATACAGAAAGAATGCAGCCTCTTGCAGTAGAGTAAAAGCTCCTTAAGAAGGGGAGATAATTAACTTAATGATACTTTAAACTGATGAAAATATGGATGTTTGATACATGACGTTTTCAACATCCTTCTAGCAACAAAACAAAACATTCATCCAAATAATAATGATAAAACATTGTTTTTTAATTGATGTCTTAGTTAGGGAAAATTGAATACTTAATATATTTCCTGACTCCTTATTTCAGTTTGTTTCTATGCAAGCAGAGTTCAAAATGGACGTTTCTATTTGGATGACTGTTTATCAGGATGACTCAGAGACCTAGACGCTTTGTATCTCACAGTTCAGCCATCCCCCAGGGCCCTGTGCAGACTCCCAAAAGGAGGGGGGGGCGGAAGGGGGGGAGAAAGAGAGAGAGAGAGAGAGAGAGAGAGAGAGAGAGAGAGAGAGAGAGAGAGAGATTTTTGGTAGCCAAGGCTGTAAAGGATACATCACTCCCACTCGAATATAAACTTAAAACCCAAAAAGGAAAAAAGAAAAGAAAAAAGAGAGACTACCTTGAATCGTAGAAGGAAACTAATTTTTAATGAGGCATTATCCTTTCTTAGAACAGCATCCGTTTTTATCTGCTCACTAATTCTGTAACTCATTGATGACTGACTAAGCTAGGGCAAACATTAGAATTCAATAAATATTGTTGAAAAACCATCTTACTAGGTATAATTGTTTTAAAATAAGCCTTTTAGAGGTTGTTATAGGAGATGGATGTTCATGAATCATAGTGTACCAGCATTTTGTTGTTGTGACAAGAAAAGCCTTTGGTTGTTCTAAGCTAATATGGCATGGTAGCTATTATATATGGAGAGGATGTTCTGAACCCTGTATGTGTACTTGACATTTTTCTGAGGGTGGTGAGAAATTTGTGCTCATCTAGTTCCTGTGCACTTGTGACAATCACATTTTGTGGGAGGCTTGCAGGGTGATTCATACAGACTTGAGCATATACACCTGCAAAAGCAAATAGCCCAGGAAGAGCTTAAACCTGTGAGTTAGAAATGAAAACAGTGAGCCAGCCTAGTCACCCTTCTGTGCTTCCAGGCTCTTGTTAAGAGTTTCTCCCATGCCGGTCCATCCACTCCTTCCATTCCAAGTAAATGCTGATGAGAAGAGAATATCATTCTGAAATACCATAAGCTTGAAATTGGCATGAATCCAGACATAAAACGTCTTCAAATCAATACAGACTTATCAAATTATTTTATATGTGCTTCTTAGATTGGAAAAAAATATATTAAAATTATTAGAATATAGACCTTTAATCTTAAAGTAATTCGTTTCCACTATTGTAGACAAGCATGCAAAAAGATGGGACACAGATATCCAGTTTATAAACACACACTGTTTTATTCAAGAAGTTGAATTTTTAATAACTGACACTAAATGAGAAGAAAGGAAAATCAGTTTAGGTTGAAAATACCAACAAAAGGGCTGCGAGACTAATTTCCCTATGTTTTTACTTTGTTTTAAATTTTGCCATAAATGATATTAGAGTTTGGACACAAACTGTACCAATCTGTCATTTCAGGCACATTCTTAGTAGTATCTCTATAATTTGACTTTCATCAGCTGTGAAGAAATTCTAGAGCCACCTGGAAGATTCTCTCCTTCTCCCCTTCCCTCTCCCGGTCTCTCTCTCCCTCTCCCTCCTCCTCATCTCTCTCTCTCTCTCTCTCTCTCTCTCTCTCTCTATCTCTATCTCTATATCGCTATCTTAAGTTAGGGGCATTGTACAAAATACAATTTCTATGTAAGCAGAGTTCCATTCCTCCTCTTTTCCTTACTGTCCTTCTACTGTATTTCACTGGAACTTTCCAAGGATGTTTTACTTTTTTTTTTTTTTTTCCATAGCAAATGTGAGGGAAGCTCTAAACAAGTCTAGTTTAAAAAAGAAAAAGATTATTCCCTAATTTCTGGGGGAGGATAGACAGTTTTAAACAGAAACAAGAAAGAGATTGGAGGTTCAGCTGGAGATGAAAATAGCTATGTTCATTAAGTAGAGCTATGTAAACAGCTGTAAATTTGGATAATAAGCAAGGAAAGATATTTGAATTTCATTATGCTTTTTTCCTCCATAGTTAGCAAATATCTCACCTTCTAAAATTACTTCAATTGTGGTTCACCACAATAATCATGTAATTAAAATTGAAGAATGTTTACCAGGTGAGAAAAGTTGATGAAATGAGCCAGGAAAAGGTTTTGAAAAATGTGAAAAGAGGAGCAATTTAGGGAATATACTACAATTCAGAAGATATTTTAGAAAAGGTAATGTGGGGAGAATTTCAGTCAAGTACATACTGCTGGTTCAAGAGTAGCCTGGAGAAGCTAACTCACCAGGACGTTTTTGGTGGTGAGCATTCATTCATTCATTCATTCATTCATTCAATAGTGATTGAAAACCTGCTGTGCTTTGGTTTCTGTACCAGATCCTGGGAAAATAATTGCTGGGAACACAGTTTCTGTACTCAGAGCTTATACTCTAGAAGGTGAGATAGAAATAAATCACAATTAACTACAGTTATGGTGAGAAGTATGGCATACTGTGGAACATTACTGTGTGGGGTCGGGGAAGGCATCTCTGACCAAGGCTGGGCTTGGGATTAGCAATGTGGCACCTTGTTCTTGTTTTAGGAACTAGGTATGCAAGCAGTTATGGTGGCACATAATTATTGCTCTTATGGCAGCATGTGCTACCTGCACTGAGAGTATAGTAGGAGTTCCCAGTTCATTCTAGATGAACGTGTCAGGGAAGGCACACAAAGGAAGTATAAACCAAGTTCAGAGGGATTTGCATAGCAAAAGGTGTAGGAAAGAACTTGAAGTGAATTCAGTATTGTGAGAGTTTAACCATTGGTGGAATGATATTATAAAATAAAATACACAGAGAGGCAAGTCAACAAAGGATCATTTGGATCATGTAATAGAGGCTCAATTAATACGTTTGATGAATGAGTATTGAATTGTGATATAATTGCTGTAACAGAACTGGAAGATAATGGCTCTTAGTCGTCTTAAATAAAATACTTGCATCTCCTTTAATAACCGTATGAGGGGGTACATCTGTATAGCAGGCTATGAAATCCATATATTGAGGCCTGATTGAAAAATAGAAGAAAACAGAAAAAAATATGAAAAAGTAGTTACTGTGGAACTTTTATTTCAAGTACATAGATACGTGTTTGTGTTGCCTGGGTGGAGATGGAAAATGGAAAATGTCTTTCTTATTGTGGATTGGTGTCAAAGAGTCCTGAAAGTCACTGTGATGGAGAGAACCAGTTTCCTGGGCATGTTTACGTTGCTGCAGAGGAAACTGAAAAAGCATGAGGCGTCCAGGATCTGGGAACATAAGGCTCTGTGGCTCCTGAGCATGAATAAAAAATCATTGGCCTCAGCGGCGAATGGACAACTGTACGCGCAATGCAAAGACCTTGCCTTCAGTCCCAAGGTGACGGCAATGTCAAGTTCTCCAACATCTTTGGTGTTACGATGCAAATACATTGAGAATAATGGTTATCTCAGTGTAGGTATTTGTCCTTTAGAATGTTTAATTAAGAGCTTGATTCCCCAATTATGAAACCATTGGTGATTCTCATTGGCTCTCAGGCAGGTTTTGAGATTTCTGGGCTTCTTTGATGAGGTCTGTGTTCTTACTGGCCCAGTTTGGGGGCATAAGGGAAGGAGCGGTTGTAGGTGTGTGTTAAGAGGGACATTGGACTAGTTGTCTGCTTCATCTACTTCGATTAAAGGTGAGAAAACACATCTCCTATGAGAGCTTCTTCCTCTTTTAGGTCTGTCAGCCAGAAGATTTATCTCAGCATCAGTGCTTCAAGCAGCATTTCATACAAGACAGCAAGTGGTCCTTGTGAGGTGGCCGGCATATCTTCAATTTTAATAGGATGTGCTTTGTACTTAAATACAGGAAGTCACAGAGGGGAAGCAGAGTCCCAGAACTGGGACTTCAGATGAGGCTTTTCAGGACGGGTGTTATGTAAACTTGATACTCAGCCTTAATTAGAAGTTAGTCCAGGGAACAGAGAATGGAACAGGGGAAATGAAAAGTGAATGTTTTTGAGAAAAAGAACTACATGTGCATAGAACTGGTAACATTTGTACATGGTAAGTTCAAGAAGTTGAGAATGGCTTTGCTATGACAGTGACACAATCAGACTGATGATATAAGAGAAATATCAGGCTGACAGTATAAATTTGGGGTCAGTCATGACAGGCAAATGAGCAATAGTAAGAGTTTTGACTCTTTCCAAAGAGCAATGAGAAGCCCTTAAAACGTTTTAAGAGGCAAAATGAGATAACCATGTTTGAATTTTACAAAGCTCACTCTAGCTGTAGCATGGAGAAAATATTGTAAGGTGTTAATTGGGAAAAAGTGAGCTGTTGGGGGATTTTAGAAGAAATCAGTGTGCAGGAGACTAGAGAAGTAGACTGGTAATGTAAACAGGAATAACGATCATATTTCTTAAAATGAAAATTGTCTTCCCATTTTTTTGATGTGCAGTCTCTCTCCTGGGAGTGCATTCCATAGAAATAAGCAAAGATCTTCAGTGATGCTTATTACAGCGTTGCTTGTGGTAGCAAAACCTGGAAACCAGGATGTCTGTCAGCAAAATATTTGGATATGCTGTGGTACATCCAAACTATAGAATATTATGTAGCATATTGGTTTTCTATTGCTGTGTAATGATATTGCCACACACATAGTAGTTCAAAACCATGAACATTTATTATCTGATGGTTTCTGTGGACCAGGAGTCCAGTCATGGCTTAGCTGGATCCTCTGTTTCAGGGTCTCATAAGACTCCAATCAAGGTGTCAACTGGAGCGCTTTCCAATCAGATAGAGAAGGATTCACTTCCAGGCTCACATATTTGTTGGTGGCATAATGTTCCTGCCAGGTGGAGGACCTCAGGCTGTCAGTCAAAGGTTGCCCTCAGCTCCTTGCTGCATGGTCCTCTTTATAGGGCAGCGTACAACATGACAGCTTCTTCAAAGCCAACAAGGGAGAATGTTTGTCATAACAAGACAGTTATTTACAATCTGATATATATAATGACACGTACGTAATCACATACACCTATCTCTTTGTTGTATTCTGATGCCTACGAGGTCTGAGACAATTAAGGTCACGAACATTGTTGAACCGATTTTGCTAACCTTTTTTGGTATCAGAGGGATTATTCATTATGAATTTGTACCAACTGGACAAACAGTTAACCAAATTTACTATTTGGAAGTGCTGAAAAGGCTGCATGAAAAAGTTACATAACCTGAACTTTTCACCAATAATTCATGGCTCTTGCATCACGACAATGCACCAGTTCACACAGCACTGTCTGTGAGGGAGTTTTTAGCCAGCAAACAAACAACTATATTGGAACACCCTCCCTACTCACCTGATGTGGCCCCCAGTGACTTCTTTCTTTACCCGAAGATAAAGGAAATATTGAAAGGAAGACATTTGGATGACATTCAGGACATCAAGGGTGATACAACACATCTGATGGCCATTCCAGAAAAATTGTTCCAAAATTGCTCTGAAGGGTGGACTAGGTGTTGGCGTCAGTGTGTAGCTTACCAAGGGGAGTACTTTGAACATGACAATAGTGATATTCAGCAATATAGCACTTTTTCTAGGATGAGTACTTGAACTTAATTGTCTGATCTCATAGAAACAAGTCACATCCTGCCTACAATCAAGTAAAGTGATTACATAATATAGAAAAACCAGGAGGCAGGAATCTGTCCACCACAAGTTATAAAAAAGAACTAATTAGGTATTTATTTATTGGCCTGAAGTGGTGCCCATTATATAGTGTTAAATTTTGGAGTACTTACTCTATACAGTGTGATCTCATTTTTATAAAAAAGAAAAAACAAAATTGCATCAAGAGATAAACATTGTTGATGTTTCTATGTGCTGGGAAAGATAGTGGAAGGGTGTAATCGAGATTGTTTCCATAGTTTTCTAAGTAAGACAGTGATAGAATGAGCTTGGTCTAAAATTTTTTACTTTTTCTTTATAGATTTATGCATTTTCACCAGTTACAACAAACATGGATTGAAATTTAATTTTCAAAATGGTTAAAAATTAAAATACAATTGCAAACTCTAGAGAAACCACAAAAAAAGTAAAAAGAAGAAGAAGAAGAAGATGACAGTTGATCCATACATAAATGGACCTGTACAGTTCTAACATGTGTAGTTCAAGAGTCCACTGTATTTTCAGTCCGTGGTGAGGAATCTATGTATTCAGAGAGCCGACTAGTACTTACATGTAAATACATTTTCAACTGAGCAAGGGGTGGGGAGTCAGCATCTCTAAACTCCACATTGTTCAAGGATCAAATATAAAACTGATGTGCTAAGAAAGGAGAGACGCTGAAATCATGTAAAATTCTCAATGAAAACCAAAGAAAGGAAGAAAAAAAGTGGAACACAAAAAGAGGCACAAAGAATAAGAGAAACAAATAGAAAAGAATAATGAATATGGTAGATATTAATCCTGCTATATCAATAATCACTTTTGATGTCAGTGGTCTAAATACACCATTTAAAATACAGGAATTGTTATAATAGATAAAAAGCACTATCCAACTATATGTTGTCTGTACGATACCAACTTTAAAGACACATATAGATTAAAAACAAATAAATGGAGGAAAATAAGCCATGTTAGCTCTAATAAAAAAGAAAGCAGGAGTAGCTATATTAATTTCAGATAGAGCAGACTTCAAAATAAGGAAAATTATCAAGGTTAAAGAAAGGCATTATATAATGATAAGGGGGTCTGTTCTCCAAGAAGACAACAATTCTTAACGTGTATGTACCTCACAACAGAGCACCAAACTATGTGAGGCTAAAACTGATGGGACCACATGGAGAAACAGGTTAATCTACTATCATAGTTGGAGTCTTCAACACTTCTGTTTCAGAAATGGACAGATTCTGGAGTCAGAAAATCAGTAAGAACAGAGTTTAATTAACACCATCAATCTATAGACTGCTTTATCCAATAACAGCAGAATACAAAATTTTCCTAAGCTTACATGGAACATTTATCTAGATAGACCACATTCTGTTCCATAAAACACACCTTAACATTTTTTTTTAATTAAAGTTCATTGGGATGACAGTCGTTAGTAAAGTTACATTTTTTAAAATTCAAGTTTATTGGGGTGACAGTTGTTCACAAAGTTACATAGATTTAAGGTGTACAATTCTGTACTATATCATCTATATATCACATTGTGTGTTCACCACCAGAGTCAGTTCTCTTTCCATCACCATATATTTGATCCCCTTTACCCTCATCTACCCCCCCCACACCCTTTACCCTCTGGTAACCACTAAACTATTGTCTGTGTCTATGAGTTTTGTTTCTTCATTTGGTTTTTCTTGTTCTTTTGCTGTTTTCAGTTTTATATACCACATATCAGTGAAATCATATTCTCTACTTTTTCTGTCTGATCTCTCCTGGGTATCTACCCAAAACATCTGAAAACATTTATCTGTAAAGATATATGTGCTCCGATGTTCATTGCAGCTTTATTTACAGTGGCCAAGACATGGAAACAACCAAAGTGCCCTTCAATAGATGATTGGATAAAGAAGTTGTGGTATATATGCACAATGGGATACTATTCTGCCTTAAGAAAAGATGAAATAGTGCCATTTGTGACAACATGGGTAGATCTTGAGATTATAATGCTAAGTTACAATTTAAAGCAAGAAAATCATACATTATCTGTTCTCAGGCTACAATGGAATTAAATAAGAAATCAATAATAGGAAGACAATTGGAAAAATTCCAAAATATGTGGTGATTAAACAATATACTCCTAAGTGACACATGGGTCAAAGAAGAAATCTCAAGAGAAACTTAAAAATATTTTGAACTAAATGAATACAGCTTATAAAAATCTGTGTAAGGGAGGAAAACCAGTGCTTAGAAGGAATTTTTAGTATTGAATGCATATATAGAAAAGAAGAAAGGTCTAAGATCAATTATTTAAGTTTCCACCTTAGAAAAATAGAAGAGCAAATTAAGTCCAAAATAAGCAGGAGAAAATAGTAAGAATTAGGCAGAAATGAATGAAATTGAAAAATGGAAATCAATAGAGAAAATCAATGAAACCAAAATCTTTCTCCAAAAAGATAAATAAAATCAATAAACCTCTAGCTAGGTTAAGGACAAGGGGATGACACAAATTTCTGATATCAGAAATGAAATAGGGGATATCACTACAGATCCCATGAAATTAAAAGGATAATAAAGGAATATTATTAACATATCTGTGCTCACAAATTTAATAACCTAGATGAAATGGACAAATTCCTTGAAAGACACAGTCTGCCAAAAATAACGCAATAAGAAATAGATGATCTGAATAGGCTTATATCTATTTAAAAAAAAATTAATCAATGATAACATTTCGAAACTGAAAGCACCAATCTCACATGGATTCACTGGTGAATTCTACCACATATTTAAGGAAGAAATTATACTAATTTTCTACAATCTCTTTCAGAAAATAGAAGCAGAGGAAATGCTTCCTAACTAATTCTATGGGGCCAACATTACCCTAACACTAAAACCAGACAAAGATATTCCCACGAAAACTGAGGACAATTATCTGTAATGAACATGGGTACAGAAATCCTCAACAAACTAGTATAAAAAGAATTATGTACTATGAAAAGTATATAAAGAATTATATACTATGGCCAAATATGATGTATCACAGGTATGCTAGGTTGGTTCAACATTTGTACATCAAATAATGTAATTGATCACATCAACAGACTACAAAACAAAAATCATGTGATCATATCTATAGATGTAGGAAAGCATTTGACAAAATCTAATACCTATTCATGATAAAATTCTTAGTAAACGGGGCCGGCCCGGTGGCTCAGGCGGTTTTGCTCCGTGCTCCTAACTCCGAAGGCTGCCGGTTCGATTCCCACATGGGCCAGTGGGCTCTCAACCACAAGGTTGCCAGTTCAATTCCTCAAGTCCTGCAAGGGATGATGGGCTATGCCCCCTGCAACTAAGATTGAACATGGCACCCTGAGCTGAGCTGCTGCTGAGCTACTAGATGGCTCAGTTGGTTGGAGCTCGTCCTCTCAACCACAAGATTGCCGGTTCGACTCCCGCAAGGGATGGTGGGCTGCGCCCCCTGCAACTAGCAACGGCAACTGGACCTGGAGCTGAACTGTGCCCTCCACAACTAAGACTGAAAAGGACAACAACTTGACTTGGAAAAAAAAGTCCTGGAAGTACGCACTGTACCCCAATAAAGTCCTGTTCCCCTTCCCCAATTAAAAAAAAAAATTCTCAGTGAACTAAGATAAAGAATATTTACAAAAAATCTGCAGTTGGCATTATACATAATAGTGAGAAAATTGAAACTGATACTAGGCACAAGACAAGGATGTACCCTCTTCCCACCCCTTTTCCACATCGTACTGGAAGACCTTGCTAATGCAATAATCCAAGAAGAGAAAATAAAAGTTACACAGATTAGAAAGGAATACATGAAATTGTCTTTGTTCACAAACAATAGTCATCTATGGAGAAAATTCAAAAGAATCAACAAGAACAAAAATCCTGAAACTAGTAAGTAATTATAGCGAGGTTTCAGGATACAACGTTAATATACAAAAGGCATTTGCTTTCCTATATACTAACAATGAATGAGTGGAATCTGAAATTAAAAACATAGTACCATTTACATTTGTACTCCCAAAATGAAATACATATTTATAAATCTAATAAAATATGTGTAAGATTAATATGAGTAAAACTAGAAACCTGTCATGAACAAAATCAAATAATTAATTAATGGAGAATTATGCTAAGGTCATGGATAGGAAGACTCAATATTTGCAAGATGTCTGGTCTTCCCAACTTGATCTTTTAGATTCAATGCAATTCCAATCAAAATCCCAGCAAGTTATTTTAAGCATATCAACTAACTGATGCTGAAGTTTGTATAGAAAGGCAAAAACCAATACAATGGAGTGAAATTAGGCTCTTCGACAAATGGTGCTGGGACAACTGGACATCTACATGGCAAAAAAAAAAAAAATGAATCTAGACAACAGACTTTACATCCTTCACAAAAATTAACTTAAAATGAATCATAGACTTAAATGTAAAACAAACTGTAAAACTCCTGTATGGAAGTTTAGGAGTATCTTTATATAGAAGATAACAGGAGTAAACCTAGATGACATTGGGTATAAGATGCCTTTTTAGAGATGATAAGAAAAAATACAACCTATGAGGAAAAGAAATAAGCTGGGATTCATTAAAGTTAAAATGTTCTCTGAAAAAGACAATATCAAGACAAAAGATAAGCCACAGACCGGGAAAATATATTCACTGAAGGTACATCTGATGAAGGCGTGTGATCCAAAATACACATGGAACCCCTAAAACTCAACAATAAGAAAACAAAAAAACTCAATTAAAAAATGGACCAATCAGCTTAACCTGCACCTTATCAAAGAAGATATGTAGATGGACAGTAAGCAATTAAAAAGATACTTCACAATATGTCATCAGAAAGACGCAAATTAAAATAGTGAGATACCAATACATACCTATTAAATGGTCAAAATCTGAAACACTGACGTCATCTGTGCAGGTGAGGATGTGGGGCAGTAGCAACTCTCATTCACTGCTGGTGGGAATGCAAAATAGTACAGCCACTTTGGAAAGCAGTTGGGCAGTTTTTTTACAAAACTAAACATATTCTCACCGTATGATCCAGCCATCTAGCTCCTTGGTAATTTACCCAAAAGAGTTGGAAACTGGTTTCTTCACAAAAACTTGCACAAGGATATTTATAGCAGCTTTACTCATAATTGCCAAATCTTAGAAGTAACCAAGGCGCCCTTTGGTTGTTGAATGAATTAATGAACTGGGATACATCCAGACGATGGGATACGTATTATTTAGTGCTAAAAAGAAACGAGCTATCAAGCCATGAATAGACAAGGAGGAACCTTAAATGCATCTTGCTAAGTGAAAGAAGCCCATCTAAAAAGGCTGTATATTGTGTGATTCCAACTATATGGCATGATGGAAAAGGCAACTATGGAGACAGTAAAAAGATCAGTGGTTGCCGGGGGAGGGGGATCTGGGGAGAAGATAAATAGGCGGAGCATAGAGGGCTTTTAGGGAATTAAAAATGTTATTATAATGATGGATGTATGTCATTATATGTTGTCCAAACCAATAGAGTGTACAATACTAAGAGTGAACCCTAAGGTAAACTATGGACATTGGGTTATTCTGATGAGTCAGTGTAGTCTTACCCTTGGTATATATATAAAAACAAAAACAAAACTATTTTGGTGAATGATGTTGATAATAGAGGAGGCTATGTATATTGGGGATGAGGGATATATAGGAAATCTGTACCTCCTTTTCAATTTTGTTGTACACTTAAAACTGCTCTAAAAATAAAATCGTAAAAAATAAGGTATATCTCGGATTAAGGATTAATTACACTTTTGCTTAAAACTCAAGGTTATTAGTAGTTTCCCAATACTATTATGCAACTATTAATGCAAGACACATGCAGTCTTCTACTTTTCTTTTTCTGTTTTAAGTATCTGCAAGATATAAAAATGCAGGGCATAAGGATTGTCTCTTATTTGCTCTATAGTGGGAAATGTTCTCATCTTCCAATGAATTAGTGAGGTTTTAACTTGCATCATTTTCTCATTTGTAAGCATATATAAATGAAGAATAAATAGAATTTTTTTCAAGTTCATGAATCCATGTATATGCACTGAATTAATTGAAACATTGATTTGAGTTTCCTATATAACAGGAAGAATGCTTGGTTCCGGGAACGAAGGTGGAGGAGACTGCCTGGTTGAGGGAGGAACATATAAACACATAATTAAAGTAAAGTATAAATTGTTGTGCCATGTACTCATATCTTTTTCTGGAGTAGTGTATGAACCAAGAAACACAAGACAGTATACTTTTGTTGAGACTTGAATGATCAGTGAGAGCTTGTCAGCTAGACAAGAGAGAAGTACACAAAGGGAATGGTTTTTCACAGCCCTATGTATGTAAATAGGCGTGTGTCTTAGGAGTAGCACCTTGGTAACAACTATTATTTCACAGATTAAATTTTTTCTTCATTAACATGAGGTAGACCTCCCGTGTTATATTGTAGCACTTATCTGTTTAATCTTACTTTTTATTATTGGTATTGAAATGGAGTTCCACTCTAGTATATTTTCATGATTAATCTTTTGTGTTTCAAATGATTTAGACATTTTTCACATACGTAACTCCTGGTTCAAACGTATTCAATTGATTATTTATTTTTGGAGTTTATTGTTAGTTTACTTAGTGTTCAAGTACACATTGCAAAAGTGTTAACATTTCTTGGTCAAGGTTTTTGACACTTCATGTCTTAAGAACACACTTTTCAATGCAGACATTCTACTTAATGAGGGGAAATGTACTGCTTCTTGAATAGCCTTGACACTGCCAAATCATAAGGATATTATAACATGTAATAATGAATTCTTTGCTCAATAGATTGAGTATATATTTCCATAGTATATATTTATTGAAAAATAGAATATTTGTGATTGTAAGTCATTCTTGAGAAAGCCCTTGTGGAACTTAGTTGATATTTTGACCTAGGATTTTCCTATTTCAAAAACACATTAAAAAAAAAAAAAAATCTAAAATTGGTGAAGTTGCCTGAAGCTGGTGAAACTATCAATAGTGAAACAACTCAGTTTTTCTTTATAAAAGTTTTATTGAAAATCTAAGTATGCTTTTAAAGATTAATAACATTTCTCTTGAGTGTTTTCCAGACAGAATTATTTTTTGTTCCATAAAGCAATTCAAAGTATTCCTGCTGATTTCTCATTTCAGCCATGAATATCACTTAATTTGCTCTTAAGGTATTTTCTCCAGTGGACCTTTTCTTCTGTAGCATTTAAGCTGACTGACTTCTTTTGATCTTCACCAACTTTTAAAATTAATTTTATTTTCTTCAACTTCACAATACTATTTCTGTTCTTTTAGATTTTTATTTTTCATGAGTTTTTCCTCTCTTGTGATAGGCAGCAGCTTCAACCTCTTCCCGACTTCTCATAATTGTAGTTGTGCCTCTTCTGGCATTGCACAGCAATCTAACAACTCTGCGTTTGGAGTGGTCGTTTGTGTACATGGTGAAAAATATAATAAAAATTGGTGTAAGCTGATGACTCTACTGCTGAAAATCGCACATATATTTTCTTTTGCACTGAGAAAAAGGCCAGATTTTTGCCGTTGTGCTGGAGTCCTCCTATGACCTGTCTCCTTCCTTGTACTCAAATTCCATCTTCCCCTTTACTCTTCCTCTATGCTCCAGCCTTTGTAGTTGTCCAAATATTGTGAGAACATATTATAAATTTTATCAGGGAGATAAATTATTGTAAGTTGAATTTCAGAGGTAAAATATATGAAAATTAAAGTTTTTAATTGAACAGCTATAGTGCCCACTTACCATGAAAACAACTGTCCATGCAGGAGAATGAAGAATACTTGTTTCCTAAACTGGTACGGATGCTATTTCAGATGTTTTGATCTTGGGCACATTTTGATTGACATCTTTAACATGAGAAGAATCTAGCTTTGAGTTGATCAAGAATAATACCAGAGGTTGGGGTAAAGAAGAACTGGAGTCAGGTACTGAAAGCCTCAATGATCTGGATGAATTGAACCAGGGTTTTGATAGGCGGTAGAGGAAGGAAAGGCTGTTGAAGGGAAGCACACTGGGTATCAGTTTGTATTAATCTTTTCTTTTTATCCCTAACTTTCTGTATTTTATGATGTTTTGACTTCTTGGTGCCTTGCTAGTCCTGGAGAGACTGCCCCCTCACCACTAGCTAATTCCTAGATAGTAAACAGTGTGCCTGGGAGCATGCTTTTTATATGTAAACCAGACCATCCGAAGTCCCTGACTGCAACCACCTCCTTTGTCTAACTCGCACACACCAGGCCCATATTTCTCCTGCGCTAAATCACCCTGGGGCCAGGTACTGGAAAACTAGGGACCACCCCTATATTTCAGAGCCCACTGAAACTATTCAAAGTATCCAATCCTAAACTTTCTCAGGTTTACCTATCCTGCCTCATCCATTCAAGCCTCTGGAAATCACAGTAAAGGCTCTGGGCCGTACTCTCCCCTCATCCCCTTTCTGCTTCCTGGCTAACCCTCCCCCCACCCAGCTCCCTTCCCTTTAATGTAGCCCTGCATTTGTGTATGTCATGCCTCCTCTTCTTGGGAACTCTGGATAATAAAGCTTCTTTCAACAGCATTGACCTCTCCATGTCACAACTCAGTCACCTCTACCTTAACTCCCAGGCACATTTACAATAATGAGGAGACACTCTATGTGTCTAACCACAAAGAATTAGGCAGGAAAATTAAGTAAAATAACTTACCATGCAGCTATTTAAATATGGAAGGAAACACATTAATATTGAAAACTGATCTACAATGTAAAAGAAACAACAAGCAAACAGGTTGTTTAAAACCGCGTACATGCTGGTCCCAATTTTAAAGAAAAACTCAAATAGTCTGGCATGAAATACACCCAAGTGTATTATTTAGTGTGAATGGAATTGGAGCTAGCTTTTCTTTTTGTTTATATTTGTAATTATTCTCCAATTATTATGAATCATTTTGTGTAATTCAAAGTCTGGTTTAAAAGTGGTGTCACTTACCTGTTTCCTCTTTGGGTATTAGAACCTTGATCGTTATGGTGGCATAGGAGCCACTGCTTCTAGGTACACATATTAAACAATGCTATGTGGGTGGGAATTCTCCTTATTTCTACAACCATTTTTTGGGGGGAGGGGAGATAGATGAGTTTGTCTCTAAATTGAGAATTGTGTATATTTTACTGTACACTTAAAAAGGTAAAATTTGAGTAACCTATCATATATTTAGATAACAATTTCCACTTCTTCCTTTCTGAAAACTGATGGAAATCCTTCGTCGTGCATTCTGTGGACCTGGCTGTGTTCTCTTTTTTCCTAAGCAGTGGGATCCTGCATTGTGTGGACCATGGCTGTTTTTGTTTTGCATTTTATCAGGGCCCTAAGTTTCCTTGGCATATTTCCTCAGCATTCCCTCTATGCATAGTCATTTTAGTGTTTTTTTGTTTTTTCCTTTCCGCCCATTGCTGTGCTCATAATGCTGTCTGCCTTGCGTTATCTGCTAATTTTGCTTGTATCTGTCTGCTCAACCAAATAACTCGGTCTACTTAGGTATGTGGTCCTGCATGTGTTCTCTCTGCCAGGTGTATGCTTGCTAGGATCAGCGTCCTGTAGACTCACAAGGGGGACATTTTACATTCCTTTTGTGTGGGTAGGGCATTCCTACTTGGGCAACAAGCTGAAATGGCGTTCCCACTGCTCAGTGTCATGGAACCACTGCATGTCTCGCAGGCAGCTGTACCTTAGCATTGTTTTCTGCTTACCCAGAGGTTTGTTACATAGCAAATATTTTAATATATATTCGTACAGTGCAAATATTTTAGATAGTAGAGGAGTTGGTGGCACTCTTTTTTTGGAAATTTAGGAGAACTTTAGGTGGTTTTGTTCTATAAATATACAAGAAATCCCCACTCTCAAAGAACACGAAAGGCTTTATTAAACTGGAAAAATACTTGGGACATAGGATGTTGAGAGCAGCCTAATGCCTTTCTCTTATTACCTTATATACTCTGCAAAGTAGAAAAAGACAAACAAAAAGAAAGAAAAGAAACAATTGGCTCCAGTCTTAAACACTGAAGTGCTAGTTGGTTATTTTCTAAAATGGTTCATTTTCTGAAGAACTTACTCCTTCCTCCTCCTGGTCTTACATGAAGCAATATATGAGCTGGTTTTTCTAGTTGTTTGTTTTGCAATCGTTTGGTTGAAATAATTTTAGGTAAATTACGATTTCTAGAACATATGGTTCCGTTGAGGATAGATTTGTTTTATATCCCTTAAATTGTTTTTATGAATGTAATTCACATATTTTTAAATCTCCTCTTTAATTTTCATGTTTCAACTGACTAGATAGTTAAGGGTATATATTTCTTGATTGTGAAACAGTTGCAGTAGTCTTAGATGTATGTGTTTTCTTTCGACTTTAGATTTCAGGCTAATTTAGTTCTTTCCCATTAAATATTTTAAGGTCTTTTTTACTACAGCAGGAATTAGAATAATTATCATTATTTATAAAATACTGCTTAATATAAAAGTAACTCTAAAGAAATTATAATCCTTCTGTAAATTGAAAGTTGAAAGCATTTAAAATTCATGAGTATAAAATAAAATATGCTTCAATAAAACAATGTGTGCAAAGCTAACTTGATTTTAGAATAGAACTTGGAATGCTGTGTTTACATACAAGCAAGTCCCCCAAACAGAAAATTCTAATTAAAAATAAAATCCCTAAAAATAATGATAAATATATATCCTCTAATTAGTCAGCAAATATCTCATGCGGATCAATAGTGCGTTCAGTACTACGTTTCTGTTTTGCTGTTTACCTACACTGGTAAATCCACCAAACTCATAGTGGCAAGTGCAGTGTAAAATACAATTCATGTGTACCACTAATTTCAACACAAGGAATGCTATTTAAAAGCACATGTGGTCTAAGACATAGCATATAGTTAACGGTTATTACAGTGAGCATGAGTAGTATTTCTCACTGTTGGCATTTGAGTGGGGGTATCCTTTGTTGTGTGGGGCTTTAACACTGTACACAATTAAACAACCCTGGCCTTGTAGAACTTCACAATGATTGGGCCATCCAAAATGGCTCCTGGAAAATATTACCGGAGTGACACAGCCACAGTTGAGATCTACTGGTAGAGAGTAGGGGCTGGTAAATTTTTTCTGTAGAGGGTCAGATACTAAATATTTTCAGATGTGGGCCATACAGTCTCTGTTACAACTACTCAAGTTTGCTACTGTAGCATGAAAGCAATAATAGACAATAGAGAAAAAGAGTGACTTTATTCTAACAAAACTTTATTGACAAAAACAATAGGTGGACAGATTTAGCCTGTGGGCTGTAGTTTTTTGACTGCTTCGTATGTACCACTAATTTCAGCACAAGGAATGCTATTTAAAAACATTCAATAATATGTCAGTTAGGAGGGTTTTGGTTGCAAATAGTATAAAACCATATTTACAAGCATATGTTGTTTTGTGCACTTTGCTTTGTAGTGTTTCACAGGTGTTACATTTTTTACAAACTGAAGGCAAGACCCTCCGCTGCCAAAAAGATTTCAACTTGCTTTATTATGGTCTGGTACTGAACCCTCAATACCGCTGAGGTATGCCTGTACTGTCTCTCAAGACAGGATGGTTTCAGTCTTGGCTAAATGAATATATTATTGTCATAAAATACCAAAATGCTTTTCTTCCTTCTACTCTGTTACGCTCTGCTGTTATCATTATCTCCCTCACAGTCACATGTGGATGCAGCAGTGTCACATGTAGTTATAGTGCTGCGTACGGGAGAGTAACGTGTCTGTCTGTTCTCCAGGAAAACCTTTCCCAGAAGTCCCCAGCTGACATGCTGCTGTCAGATCTCATTTAAGGACAAACCCCAGCTTGAACTAAGAAATGGCAAAGTGGAAATTCCACTTATGAAGAATTCCATATACTTTCCATAGAACACTTAGGATTCTCTTTCTTAATTAGAAGGATCCAGCCCTAAGCAAAACCTGTGAATACACACTATTTGAATGAATTGAGACTATGTTTAAGAGAAAGAATAGCAGGCTTTGAGGGGTTGGTGGAGGAAGATGTCTGCAGTATTTTCCATATTAATTATATTATACTTCCAATATTATTCTGGTGTCAATGCTGTTGGAGGCCATTTGTTTTGTTTTCCTCTTTTCCCATCTCGTCAAAGGGAACATTTTATGCATCTCTGTCTTTGGTCAGAAGAGAGAGACATGTGTGGACCAAGGTTCAATCTATCCATTGATTCCAGATAATCTCTTTTTAGTATTAAGAGTTCATATAGAGCTATGCCCTTCTGTTATGAGGTCAGTACTGTCAGTGTGTAATAGACAGTATTTAAATTTGATTGTCCTTAAGGAACCCCTTAAATAAGCCCCCAGGTCATCATACATAGTTAGTATATCATCTGTTTTGTGTTATAAGAACTGAAAGTAATCTGTTGAAAAGCATTCACACTGAAATGTTAGAGTTATTTATTTTAGTGCTAAAGAGAATACAGAAGACCATCTGGTTCTTTCAGGCTGATAAAGGTGCTGCCCTACAATTTCAGATGAAGCATGTTATTTGCCAAGATAATCATCTGGGTGGCTGGGAAGTAAAGCTATAAACAGAAACTGGTTTTCCCACTTTGTGTGCTGTGTTTCCTGCATTACATCACGGCATCCCTGCAGCAAAGTGCCTGCTCAAAAGGCCTTATGCTTGTCAGTAGGGATGACTCTATTTCAAGTTCTGAAATTTTTTTCCTGGAGCTCTTCCTGAATTTTGAGCTCTTTAAGCTGTCAGTATTGGGGTTGAACAAATACCCTTAGATATAGCTAGATTTAGTTTAATGACTTTTGAAGAATGACACTACAATCATTTTTGGGTAAATTTGTTTAAGAGACCTGTTTCACATCTCCCTCACATAACATCAGCTGGGAAGGGGTTGCCTCTTTTATGCCAATCATAAACTTCTGTGTTTATTCAAAAGAAATATTAAATTTCCAGTCCTGTGCTCAAGGATCTCAACATTCTAGTGAGAAAGAGACACATGCATTAACAACTAAAATAGTGTATGATTTATACCACAGTAGAGGAAGTCTGATGTACTCTGAGAACAATGTAGGTCTGAGCAGGTCAAGAAATGATGCCTGACTTGAGTCTCAATGATAACTCAATGATCAGAGTAGGTCAAGTGCAGAAAACAGAGAAGGGGCTTCTCTGTAAACAGAGTGACAGGGCCAAAGGCTTGTAGGCGGCAGAGAATATGGAAGTTTGGAGAACAGCTAGCAGTTCACTAAATCTGTAGTTCACAAAGACTTAAGATGCAAGGTGGATGAATGCTGAGAACTAAGTCTCTACTGGAGGTCAGTAAATGTAATTGCAACTTTATCCGTAGGCAATGGGAGTCATCAGAGACACTTCAGCAGAGAGCGACATAATACAATTCATATTTTGTAAAAACCACTAAGGCTGCAGAATAGAGGAAGGTCTAGAGGGGGCTAAGATTGAAGGCAAATGACCAGTCAAGAGGCTGTTTCAGTAGTCTAAGGAAGAAATGATGACAGCCTTAATTAAGACAGTGTTGATAGAGGAAAAAAGAAGTGGTATTTGTGAAATATTGGAGATCTAATCTATTAAGAGTTGATGAAATTTTTGGTGTAGAAGGTAAGAGAAGGGAAAGAAATAAATGGTACCTGCATTTCTGACAGGGCTTGATAGGTAGTGGTTCTGTTCACTGACCTAGGAATACAGAAGTTGGACAATTTGGGGTGAAAGATGATGCGTTCACTTTCAAACGTGTTGCTTTGAAGTGTTTGGAAAACTAGTAAATGATTGCCTATAGGAGGCTGGAATAGAGGCAGGAGATCTGAGCTAGAGAAATAAATTTGGCAGTTTTCAGAATAATATAACCACTAACATGAATGAGACTACTCAGAGACTGTGTGTAGAGCAGAGAGAGACAAGGGAAAATGATGGTGTCTAGGGTACCAACATAAAGCGTATGGATATAGAAGAGGAGGCCGCTAAGAAGACTGAGGACAGGATACCAAGACTGCAGAGGAAGACCAGGAGAGACTGGTATCCTTAAAGCCAAGAAAATTGAACAATATTAACATTGTCAAATACCACTGAAAGGTCAAATAAGATAAGTAAAAAAACGCTACTGGATATTTTGAGGTGATCTATTTATGTTTATTTTGATAAAGAATATGTGATCATTGTTAGTTGAATATATATATATATATATATATATATATATATATATATATACATATATATATATATAACACACACACACACACACACACATGCACTTATATATACACACACACTATATATACATATATACACTTGTACATATAAATACATAAAGTGAAAAATATACATATATAATTATGTATAATTTAAGAATTGCCCTAAATCCCACCATGCAGCATAACTACTTCTAAATTTTATATGTATGTATATATATATGTATATGTCTTTCCAGACTTTTTTTATGCAAATATATTCTGTGTCTAGATATATGTCTATATATAATAAAATTATTTCTTACTATAAAAATGAGACTCTGCATGCATTTGCTTGTCATTCTTGCCCAGAGAGCATAATCTTCACATCTTTCCTATTTTAGTACTTAAGCTGGCAAAGCACGTGGTGTCCATTGAATTAAGCATCTAGGGATCACTTGTAACCTCACAAGGCTAATTTCGGTGCAATGGTGAGGGCAATAGCCAGACTGCTGTGGGATGGGGATGAGTAGGTAGTGAGGAAATGGAGTGAGCATTATCACCCTGTCAAGAAGCCAGGTTGTGAAGGGTAAGGGAAGCCTAGGAGAACAAGAGAGGAAGGAGTAAGATGGAGAAGGTTTTTGTTTCGTTTTGTATTTTCATTTTTTTAGTTGGACAATTCTCTCCACTGACTGGAAGGAGCCAGGAAACGGAGATTACTTGATGATACAAAGGAGAGTTTGTAATGGACAGAGTGAGGGTTTAGGAGGCAGAAAAGGATGGGGTGTAGGAAAAAGGAAACAAGCTCCGATTAGGCAAAAGGGAAGGACATGAGAGTGGAAAAAATGCTGATAAGTTTGTTGGTGGGTCACCTGAGGTGATTCTGTAACTGCAGAAGGAAGATGGCCGATACCCACAGGTGTTCAGTCTTCTGATGAAGACTTATTGAATTTGCATGAAACAAAGAATTGCCATATTGGATTAGATCCGTTCTCTGTCCACTTGTATACTGAGAATGGTGTCAAGAGATGCCTGTTAGAAAGATCTAGACTTTTGTGACAAACTGAAAGGTCAGGAATGGTCCCCCAGTGCTTTAGTCACCTTAAATAACCCATCAGGAATTTATTACCCACCTATTTCTGTGAAGATCCTGGAAGCTTTGTGTTTTAATTTGTCTGACCCTCAAAGTAAAGTATTTCACCTAGGGAATTGCATTACTTGTTGGGAAAAGCACAGATTTAGTACAAATCTTGGTTGAATTCCATTAACCTTAGGAAAGAGACTTAGTATCCTTGTATTTTAGTTGCCTTATCTGTAAAATAATAATGATAATACACTTTGGCCAGTGATCGGGCGTGTTCAATGAAATCTTTGTTATTATGAATGTAAATATCATGAACTGCATGGAAAGGACTACTACCTTGAAATATACAGATTTGACCTGGTACATTTTATTTTTGTCTTTACAGAAGTATATTACTTGAAGTATTTCTTGGCCCGAAGTCTAAAATTAACTGCCATAAATGAGCAGAAGGAAACCTAGAGTATTGTTTCCCCTTCTCACATATGACTCTTGATATCAAAAAGCTTCATAAGGTGATTTACCAGGGGGCATATATGCTGAGTAACACTGGTTCTGAAATATCAATCCTCACTATAGAAGACTTCCAAGCAAATATAATTGCTATAGTGCGTTATGACTTTTCAAGTCCAGTAATTCAATCGAAAGGGGTAAGGCTAGCACAGGGCAAATCATCTCCCATTAGCTGTAGCTGTCACCAGAGGCATAGCAGGAGTTATTTACATTAGACCAGATGGCTCGATAAGCCACTTTAAAATGGGAAACTGAAAGAGGCAGGGTATTAGGTTTATATATTTTTTCTATGAGTTTCTACTTCATTCACCAGCAGGTGTGTGGATTTAGTGTTGACTTTTAAAATAAAATACAGTAACCCAGTAGAGATTGCTTAAAAAAAACACACAAGTCTGTAAGTACTAAGTATTTTTATAATCACTTAACAATTTAAAATAGTTCTTATCTAAATATCTGCTTTTATTTCGTTATATCGTATCTTAATATTATGATTACTTTGTCCTCTTGACTTCCCATCCTGGGGTTACTTGAATGTTTTTTCATGATCTTGCTCATTTTTGTTTTAGCATTTTTCTGGCAGCAATTCAAAGGAGCACTGATTATTTTGCCATTATTCTGTTGCACAATATCACTCTGTCAATACATGTGGAATTTGGTGCCATTGGTTACCTCTCTATCACCTGATCCAGGTGCCCTATTGAAATGGAAGAATAATGGCCCTACAGATGCCTATCCCCAGCTGAGCCCACCCTCGGAGCACTCCTCTCTTGGCGGATGCTTCCTGCTTTTACACACTGAAGAGTAAGAGCAAGTCTTATCTCACCAATCCGCATTAAGCAAGTCTGGTACACTTTGATGTTTTCCACAGCACCTGCCTGGGCCTCACACATTGGGTGGTTAGTACACATGCACTGAATGAATGAATGGATGGATGGATAAATGAATGAAGGAAGGAAGAATTGGAGCATATGGGATTAACTTCTCTGCTAGAATACTGAAGGTATTCTGAGGGAGGAAACCCCCTTTTTGTTTTGTTGTTCAGATAAGTGTCATCAAAAGGGGTGCATTCTGAGTTGAAAATCTCCTTTCTCTGCATAAGATTATTGGTACTGAATTTTAACTATACTCATTTGTGTGTGTGTGATTGTGAGACTTGAAGTTGGCAAATAATGAAGTCTATGAGTACTCATAACATTTTTATTAAATTCCCAACATTGTTCTAATCATTGTGAAGGAGGCAGAGTCCCTGTCCCTGAGTGTATTAGAGAGGATAAAACTTCTATAAAGCAGATAGAGAGCAACACAAGGCAATTTGTATTTAAATTCAATATTATGTGGCAGTCATTCTAATTAGGTGGAATACCAATAGAATTCAGAGGAAGAAAAAGTCACTGGGCCTTGGGGACAAAAAGCAATTTGGGTCAATGAGGAGGCAGAATACATCCTAAGAGGTACTGTGGGCCAACTTGCAGAGCTTGTACAATCCTTTGCAAAAAGATCCTCATGTGGAACTTGGCAGTGAATCAAATATCAATGCAGACCTCACTAGTGTGCCAGAGGAAGCTCCAAGGTTACTTTTTCCTCAACAAAAATGACACCTGATTTTAAAACATAGTAAGATCTAGTGAGCCACTTAAAATAAGTACTGAAACTATATATTTTTTAAAAAATAAGTAAATTAAAAAACACCTGAATATAAATTAGTTCTCTAAGCCATACCAAGATATCATTTAAGGTCTCTAGTAAGTACTGGACAAATAATATGTTTAAAATATTGTACTAATTATTACATTCAAAATATTTGAATGTATTAATAATACATTCAAAATATTGAAAGATATTTTTAAAATTATTACTCTAGGAAATGTATCCCACTATTGAAAAGATAAAAAAATAATACTAATACGTGAAAAGAATTAGGTAAATACTTGCATCATATTTTATGTGTGCATAATCAAACATTTATGAAGGAACTGACACCCTATTGTATTCTACAGATGACAGAAAAGAAGTGAAATCTTGTATGTCCTAATGAGTTTATAATCTAGTGAGTTATGTAAAAACTCCTGTCAATTTCTTAATAATGAGCCAGTTAAGAGTACAGTAAGTTCTTCTGTTACTGACTGTAAATCCCGTAGTAAGTTAGGGGTTATGGAGAAGACGGTGTGAAAATGTCAGTAGTGGGTCTTGGAGGGGAAAACGGGAGGTGTTCCTAGTGGAGACTTTGGGAGGTGGCCTGAACCATGTGTTACAATGGGGTCCAAACCTTATCCAAGTAGAAGACTTAGGTTAAAGCAATAAGATCCAATAGACCCTGGTCAGAATGTGGAGTGCCACTCTTGTTACTAAGGGGACCTGGGACTTGTTGGAGGAGAGAGTCAAGCAGTTGTTTTGGCCTCCAGAAAAAGACTGTTTCAGATCAGTAGTTGGGACTGAATTATACTAAAGAACTAAATAAAGATAAGAACAGCCATTTGGTGGTTATTTTGCTGTAATCTGAATATGAAATACCGAGATTTTGGTGAAGATTAGAATTATATAATAATTTTATGTGAAATTGTAATTTACAGGAGGTTAGAAGGACACAGAATAAATTAATTGCCAAAGAAGCTGTGTTCCTATTAAATAATTTGAAGTTACTTTTGGACTAGAAAGATAATTCCTCAAAATGTGTTGTCTGAAATATTAAGAGTTCTTATTTTCAGCTTGTGAAATCTGTTGTCCAAATCTGAATTGCAGTGTTGTTGAAGGATAATAGACAGGCAGAGCAATTTTAAGCTTTGGTCAAGTATATTTTGTTTAGAAAAACTGAGTCCTTTGTGGGACTTTGGAAACCTAACGGTGCACGTAGGGTAAGTACTGCCTACGTGGTTATCACTTATGTTCACATCCACGTGGAAAACAAGCCATAAATTAGGAGTAGATTGAGTCTGTTTATGCTCCAAAATGAATTTAAATGATGAGGCTATGAGTAAAGTGAAAAGCAATGAAACAAATTTGACAGATAGTAGCTTTCATTTTGAATTTCAAATTACTGAGTTCCTATTAGCATTCTGCAGGAGGAGTGAATTTCTATTAAGTGAGCATATAGTTTTAAATGTTATGAGTACGGTCTTGTAAGTATAAAAACCCATTTCAGTAAGATATGGACATGGTTGTTTCTTTTTTAATCAGCAAGCTCTAGGCTATGTATTAGTAGTCCAAACTTGCTATCCTGAAAGTCTTTCTTCGTATGCTCCTTTTACTATTTTTTACTTATTTATCTATTTTTGTTGAAGTTTTGTTTATTTGGATGGAAGAAGTAAGAGACTCTGAAGAGGATATAATAGTGTGATACTTATTTAACATATGCTTTTTAAATTTTAATTAAGGTATTCTTAATACCTTAGAAGTATAGGCATTTTATGCTTAGATATGAAATATAGTTACAACCTTTTGAAGTTATTAGAATGACATTTTGTTCAGCAATGTTTCTTTGGGTATTTTATTAAAAGTATGGGTTTAGGTATTGCACATATTTTAATACTTGAGGGTAGTGTTAAACTTTGCTTTCATGGTAGCGGAGATAACCGTCCTGCCCCCTTCCTCTGCAAGTAGCAAAGAACAGTTGGAAATTACACTTTACTTCAGTTTTGAATAAAAACTACTTGCATTTATGTCACCTCTCAGTTCACTGAGCCCAGGCTTTGAATGGTTGTTATGTAGAGGACAGTGATGGGCTTCCCGCTGCCTCTTTGTAGTCAAAGTAGGAGGAAATGAGCTGCAATTCGGCAAAGCTATGGAGGAAAGTCAAAGTAGGATGTGCCAACAGTTAGGCTGCCAGCCCATGCCTTCCCGTACTGAGTCTACCCCCAGAAAGAGTACCCCATACCCTTCCTCCCTGCCTCCATTTACACCTGGTTCTGTTGCAGGAAAGTATATTGCGGTGGGAATCAGGGTGCTCTTAACTCTCTAGGGATGTCTGCAGGATAATCAAATGCCTCCTCTATTTTCATGTCTCAACTTCTACTCCTACCTGTGATGCCTGTGTGCTTCCACATATACTCACCTCCGCTCCAGAAAAAAGTCCCTCTTGTAATAGGGGACATGGATCTTAGAGGTCTCTTCTTTTGTTAACAACAGAAGATCAGAAGTATTACTGTATTTCAGATTAAATATTTGGAGGATTTCTTTTTCTAGCTCATGTAAGTTCAAGTTATTTAGGGACAGTTTCTTTGGAAACAGTTACGTATGGGTTTGCTTTTACAACTGCAGCTTTTCACTCTTTCAGTATGTCCAGTAAGTATTCTAAGTCTCCCTACTAAAAGCAAGTAAAATATGTGATTCAAAAAAATTAAATCATTGTGAAAAAATGTACTTGCTTTACATAGAATCTCTTTTGTGGGCAAAACAGACTGCATTACTTGTACAGATGTGTAGTGTTGATTTGAGACAATGTGTGGTGGGGGCCAAAAATATGAATTTTCCTTCCACTTTCTAAGTTCTTCTAGTTCGGCTAATAATCAAATTAACAGAGACAGATTAACAGGAGAAAATGTTGAATGTTGATTATATCAATGCACATTCGAAGGTGCCATAATGTGACTGGAAAAGGCATTGGGCAGTTGATGTTTATATGCCATTATGGACAAAGGGGAAAGGGAGCAGTGATGGGATTTCGGAAAGGGAAAGTTAGGCAATTTACAGGTAGGTAAAAAGAACAGAACACATGGAACACACGTGGCAAGCAAATTCCTGTTGGGCAACCCAGAAATAATGGTTCACATGGGGATCTACTTACAGCCCCCTCTTTGGAGCCTTTCTAGCTAAAGCTAAGGTGAATATGAATGTTAGGAGTCCCTTCCTGCACCAGGCCTTTCCATCTTCATCTCTGAGGCTCAAAGGTTCTTTCTGAATCTTTTGTTTCTTAATAGCCACCTTAAAATCAATGTCCCAAAAGGCACATTTTGGGGAGGCAAAACTTTGGACCCCTTCAGTGTCATTTCATCCTTAGAAAGAGGAAAGGCTGGTGATGTGACTACACATTTTAATTTGTTCTTTTGCCTTCTTATTTGAGTCAGTTTTGTTGTTCTACGCAGAGGAGTGTAAATCTGGATATGTTTTAAATGGGTGTTCCCTTATTCTTCATGGACATAAAGCATAGCAAAAAAGATATGTTGATTTTGAAAATACTAACCACACTAATAATAACTAATATTTCCAGAAATGTTTTCTATCCACTAAGTTCTTTAAACTTAGAATAGTCATCATGATTTTCCATTTGAGGAAACAGAAGCTCAGAAAGGTTACGTAATTTGGACAACATCATGGAGTTAATAAATTGTAGGGTTTCAATTCAAACAAAAGTCTGTTTGACATCACTGTGTGTCTGTTGCCGAATAACAGATAGTGACAAAAATCTCAGTGACATGCAACAGCAAGCGTTTATTTCTTAATCCTGTGTGTTTGGTTTGCTTGGGAGTTGGCTGGCCAGACGTAACTCAGCCGGGCTTGGCTCCAGCTTCAGCTTGGATTTGGGTTCGCTTCATACTTGTACGTCTTTCTTTCTTTTTGGACCAGTGGGCTATCCGTGGCTGTTACTGCAGAAGTCAGAAGCATAAGAGGGCGAGTCTAACCAAGCAAGCACATTTCAAATGTCTGTTCACATCATATTTTCTAACATTCCATAGGCCAAAGCTCAATATCAATGAGCTGGGGAAGTATTCTCTTTTCATGGAGGTGAGGAATAGGGGAGGGAGGGACTATTTACTGAATAATAATCCAGTCAGCCTCAAAAGCCTATGTGTTTTCCTTGCTCTTCATAGTTATTATTGAAAGTACAAGTGAGACGACATTGTTGGTTGAAAGTCAGTCACCTTGTGTGTGTTTGTCATGGGGACCATATACCAAACTGTCATTCCTACTTCCTGGCTGCAGTTGCCTTATTTCTTTGATCTAGAGGATGTTTGACTCTTTTTCTCTTCTCTGCCATCATTTGTCCTTATTTGCACTGTGGAGGCAAAGATCATCAGTAGGTGAATCTAGAAGGCTATGGTTATGATCATTAACCTGGAATGGAATCAATTTTCTTCTGTTTTTATGCAGTTTCAAATGGCTGAGGATGGGGAAATGTTTCTAATACAAGGTCTAATACATACAGCAGAAATCAATCCAGTGTGCCCAAAATAGCAGGACACAAACACTTGTAGCAACAACAGATGGCAAGCTTATACCAGCTCAAATATTGCAGCCAAAGGAGCTTCTTTCCTCTACTTCATGCTCAACAGCTGACGTGAAGCTAAGCCGCACCTCAGAGGTAATTCAACAGGAATCTTAGCTATCAACTTTTTGGGTTTAGAGGTAGAGATTTTGCAGTGCCCCCTTCGATCCGCACTTCTGGTCTTTGTGAATTGGGGTGTGAAACCACGTTGTGAAAAATACGATAGAGATCGAATCCCAGTTTTAGTCCAAACCGTATCAAAAACTGCATGGCTAGACAAAGTGCATTTAAAGTTCCTGTGACTAGGTTTTCCCCTTCAACAGATTAATACCATATAACCTTCTTTGCTTTTTGCTACTAAATTTCACCTGTGTCACAAGAAGTGGCTGAGAAGATTGATCCCCAAAGGAATAAATTAAGTCAAATGATTTGCCTGGTGACTCCTATCCTTTCATCTTTAGATGTATAGGGCCTCTGTGACCTTCAGGACACAAGTTTCTGTCTATCTGCTTCCTGGATCACAGTTGTCCGGAGGTCTTTGTTCAGTGTCTCCCATTTCTACTTGATGCCTGCCAGATTTGTGCCTCTGAGGTGACTGCCCCAGCATTTTTGTTCCTTGCCTCAGCATGTTTGCAGTATCATTTCTTCAGTTCCGCATTGGAGCATTCATAAAAGATTTCGTGTGCCTTTCTTGACCCACCAGCTCAAATGCATAAGTGTGCCCATGGAATAATGGTCATTCCTTGCAATGCCTCACCCAGCATCCTTCACTGTCATGTGAAAATCGCTTCACTGCTAGTGATCCAGCTTTCCTATGGGTCTTCTTGTGCATCACTCATTATTCCATCAGAGCTTGAAAAAGATCTCCAGGGAACGTCTCCAGAAATAATCACTGTGTCATAAATGCTAGACCAAAATTACTTAGGTAGATCTGGCTTCAGCAAGGATGAGGATATTCTGTGTATGTAGTAAGCCTCTGGCATCTGCCTCCTGCCACAGCACAGGGAGGTGTGCTGGCCAGCAGCAGAACGGCGTGCATGTCACAGCTGCTATATAGCAGTTGGTAGTGTGAATGGGAAATATGTATTTTTAGGTTTTTGGAGGCTAGGCAGCGTATGAGTGCCAACTATTGTTGTGAAGGAACCCAAATCTTTATCAGTCTATATGGTTGGATTGCTACCCTTAGTTTATTTAAAACATGGCATTTTGAGAGAGGTAAAATACCAGCACGCTGTGTCTTTGCCTTTTTTTTTTTTTTTCCTGAAGCAAATTTGTTGGGTCTATTTGTAAAAGGATTAGCTGTAGCAGGGCAGTAAAGAGACATGTGCCTATTGTGATAGGCTTTCTTTGTAGTGTTAATTCTAACAGAAATAATCATCTACATTGATTTATAAGGATGAAATTGAGTGGAGACGTTGATTCAAAAGAAGAGAACAGCTATGAACAGTTTGATTTATGGTGGTATTAAAGCAAATGAATCAGATTCAGTTTGTACAATCTAAGGGTGCTTTCCAGTGGTTAGTTGTTGAAATACGTTCAGCCCAGAGCAGTCAGTTTCTCGATGAGAAATGCTCCCCCTGATAGAATGTATAATTTATTCTCTTGAGGCCAGGACCATATTTTGTGTTTGATGTGTGGGAGGTTGCTACCTGCACATCAGTGATTCTTAGGAGAGGACTGCCTTAGAATGAAATAAATAACCTTATCAAACACTAATGTTATGGGACAAGAATATAAATGCAGCGAGTAATCAGAGCAAGTAAATAGCAACAAGCTAATTTTTAGAACCATTGCCACTCAGTTTGCAAGATAGCTTTCCTATTAAAGAGAATGAAACTCAGCTGCCACACGGAGTATAATTCTGTTAATGGTCATGCAATGTGAAGAAAACAAAGTAGCCTTTCGTTCTGACATCTGGTGATCCTAATGGGTTTCCAGTGCTTCCTGAAAGTCTTCGTGGGTCTCCTCAGAGTGACTTCAGTATCCTTTCCTCAGTGCTCCCATAGCCTTCTCTGTACTCCTTGATTATAACACGGGTCACACTGAGGCATAGCTGTTACCTGCTGTGGTTGTCTCTACCTTGAAACCATAAACTACTCCAATAAAAGGTCCAAGTCTTTTCCAGCAGATAGATATAGATGCATATGTGTACTAAATACTGAGTATGTAAAAATATCTTGGTGTCATTCGTGTTCCAAGGGTTTGTCTAATGTATTCAGATGCCTTCTGGAACCCTTAGCTTCTAATCTGATTCCAATATTGGCACAGTTCTGGTTCTGATTTCCCCATCGCTAACTTGACGAGTTTGAACTAGACACAATCTTCAAGTAGGTTCTAAGTTTTGGTGACATATTCAATTTTGAACCCCCAATGTCACAGATTTTTTTTAGTGATCATTATTTCTAACTGACATTGTGTGTTTCCATAGGGAGCATGACTTCGGCAACTTCACCTATCATTTTAAAATGGGACCCCAAAAGTTTGGAAATCCGGACACTAACAGTGGAGAGGCTTCTGGAGCCACTTGTTACACAGGTAAGGGATGTGTTGACACACTTTGGTTTGTCACGTGTGTATGTTCCTGTTGTGACATGTGTATATGTTCCTATTGTGACATTTGTACATTCTTGTCATGACTCTCCATAGAACTTAGAAATGCTTAAGAGTGAATAAATCACGCTGTGATGATGATTAATTAATGTATATTACTGCTTGAACTGTGGACAATTTTATTGCCCAACGAGTTTTCAAGTGGCTTTTAAAAAACTCTTCATATGATTTTTGAAATTAAGTTGATGAAATAATTAAAGAGGGGGGCTTGGTGAAGGGGGCGCTCATTTGCCGCAATGAATTCAAAATAGAAATAAACCATTCCTAGTGTACTTTCAGATGCTAATGCACAGTTCCAAAGAGCTGTATTGAATATTGAAGAGCACAGATTCTTTATTGAATTACTTTTTATTTAGTTCACAAGGGAGAATTCATCATGTTGAAATGATGAAATGTTCTGTTTTTGTGTTGTCACATTTCCAAAAGATGACTGTCAACAGAAAAAATATTCTCAGGATTTTTAAAAGTTAATTTTAGTGTCTTGTGAAGCATATTCTTTGCTATATTAACTTAGAAATTCATGAACTATGAAAATTCAAGATTTTTATGGTATATTTGTAGAAATGCTAAATGAAGTAGAGATGCTTCATATTGGTTTCCTATATGTGCTATAAGAAAGTACCATAAATTTAGTGGCTTAAAACTTCACACATTTACGTTCTTATGGTTCTGGAGGTCAGAAGTCTTAACATCAAGGTATTGGCAGAGCTGCGTTTCTTCTAGAGGCTCCAGCAGAAAATGCCCCTGTCTTTTCTTGCTTCTAGAGCTCACAGGACTTATCTGGCTCCTTCTTCCATATTACAAGCCAGCAATGTAGCAAGTTCCAATACTTCTCTGATTCTGACCTCTGCTTCTGTCCTCATATTTCCTCCTGCTTCCGTCTTATGCGGACCCTCATAATTACGTTGGACTCATTCAGATACTCCAGAATAATCTCAAGATCCTTAACCAAATCTCATCTGAAAAGTCTATTTTGCCATTTAAGATAACACAGTCACAGTTTCCAGGGGTTAGGTCATGGACATCTTTGGGGTCATTATTCAGTTTACCATAGTCTGCCCTCTATCCAACCCCCCACATTCACATCCTTTCTACATGCAAAACATATTCACCAGATCCCCAAAAGTCTCAACCCACTATAGCATCATCTCAAGTCCAAAATCTCATCCAAATATTATCAGTTTAAAAGATCCAATCTCATTTAAATCATCTAAATTAGGTATGGTTATAATCCATGCTCCAGCAAAATTCCTCTGTATCTGTGTACCTGTAAATCTAGAAAGCAAATTATATACTCTGAAAATGCATTGGTGGGACAGGCATAAGATAATAGGTGTAGACATTCCCATTTAAAAATGGAGAAAGCGAAAGAAGAATAAAAGGGTCACTAGTCTTGAGAAATTTAGAAATCCAGCTGGGCAAACTCCATTAGATTTCAAAGCCTGAGGATAATTCTCTGTGGCTCGAAGCTCTGCCCTCTGGGCCCGGTTCTTCATCCTAAGAATTGTATATATACATTTTTTTTTTTCCCCAGAAAGATGAGCACCTATGTTTACCTCAGTGTTTCTTTAGCCCATTTCCTGTCTGTAGAATGTTGAGCGACCAGCAGCCTTTTTGAATTTTATTCTTGCTGTGCCTCTTCCAGTCCAAACTGGCAGTGTTTCTATCTACTGATACAACATTCTTAAAAAAACAACAACAAAAAACTTGTGGTTCTCCCCTCTATGTCCCTGGGACTCACTCTACTAGAAAACAGGCTGTTTCACAGAACTTTTCTGGATAATCGCAACTACTTTTTTCGCCACTGCTGAACTGACACAGGGGATCCATGAATCACATTTCTAATCTCTTCCAAGAACTTTCTGTATGACAAAATATTATTTTATTATTTGTTTATTAGTTTCAAGTGTACAAAGCAACATAATAGTTAGACATTTACACCCCTCCCTAAGTGATAGCGCCCCTCTCCCAAGCTACTACCCCTCTGACATCTTATGTAACTGTTACAATTCCATCAATCATCTTCCTTATGCTATACTCCACCTCCCGTGACTAAATATATATATATATTCTTATAGTTGACATACAGTATTACCCTACTTCAGCTTCAGTTGTACAGTGTTGGTCATGCACAAAATATTCTGAGCCTTTATACTCAAATTCGCTTACTCTACAGAGATTGCTTTCCTAAAAGTGAATCTTCTAAATTTTAGTGCCTTTTGCAATCTGCATAGGCTGAGAATTGTCCCCATCATCGATTCCTGGTTCCTTTTAGCTTAACAATTCTTTGTTCCATTTAGAGACATAAATTTTATTATGAGCAGGAAGAAGAAACTAGGCTACTCCTTCAACACTTTGCTTGGAAATCTCCTCAGCTAAATATCCAAGTTCATCACATACGTTTCTGATTCCACATAATTGTAGGAAGCAATTTAGGTAAGCTTTCTGCCAATGTATAATAAAGATTTCCTTTCCTCCAATTTCCAATACTGTCATACCTCGTTTTATTGTACTTTCCAGATATTGTTTTATACAAATTGAAGGTAACATCCTCCGTCAGCAAGATTATGATTCTCTGAAGGCTCAGATGATGGTTAGCATTTTTTAGCAATAAAGTATTTTTTAATTAAGGTTTGTATGTTGTTTTTATAGACATAATACTATTACACACTTAATAGACTACGGTATAGTGTAAACATAACTTTTATATGCTCTGGGAAATCAAAACCTTTGTAGGCCTCATTTTATTACAATTTTCACTTTAATGTGATTTTCACTTTATTGAGATACTTACTTTATTGCGGCTGTCTGGAACTGAACCCGTGGTATCTCCAAGTATGACTGTAACATGTTCCTCATTTCCTTCTGAGCCCTCACCAGCATCTCCTTTTACATTCATATATCTACTAACAGTCCATTTATAATGAGTGAGATATTCTCTTAGACAATATAGCCTTTTTCTACCATATTCCTCACAAGCAGGGCATTTAACATCCATATTTTCACTAACGTTCTGCTCAAGGCAATCCAGGATTTATCTGTCATGATTCTCAAAATCTTTCCTACCTCTGCCCATTATCAATTCCAAAGCCACTTCCACATTTCAGGTATGTGTTACAGTAGCATCTTGCTTCCCAGAACCAAAATCTGTATTTTCCACTTGCTAATATATAATAACAAATTACCATGATTTTAGAGCTTAAAACAACACAAATTTATTATCATATAGTTATAGGGATCAGAAGTTCTAAAACAAAGACATGGGTAGGGCTGTGTTCTTTAAAGAGGAAGTTCCTTATCTTTTTCAGCATCTGGAGTGCACCTCTATTCCTTGTTATGGTGCTTTCTTCCATCTTTACAGCCTGTAGCATAGCACCTTCAGTCTCTCTTTCTGACTTCAGCTTCTACCGTCACATCTCCTCTCTGACTCTAACCCTCCTACCTCTTCTCTCCCTTGTGAGGATGCTTTTGATTACTTTGGGGCCACCCAAAATAATTCTATAAGAATCTCTTCATCTTGAGACCTTTAACCTAATTCACATCTGCAAAATCCCTTTTGCCTAAATTTAAGGTAACATATTCACAAGTTCTAAGGATCAAGAAGTGGACATCTTTGTATGTAATTGTTGAAACATCTCATTAGATTTATGCACATTTTTCAATTGATTATAATTCTTGTTAACTCTGTACATTTTTCTTAAACAGCTAATACTAATAGGCTCTTAGATTTGGGACTGTGCTGGCTACTCAGATTGTGTAATCTGATGCATGAATTGTTTGTTACTGGTCTTCAGTAAGCACAGAAACTGGGAGTAAGTGCTTTGAAAATTTTATGACAATTGTGCAAAATGATTTCATGTCTGTTGAATCTGATAATATAATTTGGACTTGTAATTTTATATCTTTTTGCAATTTTAAGTTATTTCTTCTGTTGTGTTTTACAAAAGTTTTGGTTTGTGGGCTATTGGAATAACAGAAATATGGCCTTTCATTATAGATTGTTTGAGAAAGACTGGTTTAGGAGATATTTTGGAGTCTGAATCATATGGTCTGAAATGTAGTTCTGTCAGTCCATTTGAAAGAAGACCACCTTTTCTTCACCTTGGAATTTTCACTGCATATTGCATATCGATGTGTTTCATCCTTATCATACAGATTATGAAACAGAGTAATTAAAACATAGTGCCTGGTTTAAAGTAAATGTTGAGTACATGTAGTTGCCATTCTTCACTTTTTTGATGGCTGTGTATTAAGGTTCATACTAGTATAAACCAATACTGTAGAAGTCACTGAGATGGATATCAGTGAATTCAGCATGGGCAAGCACAATGTTACACGTAAATTTTGCTTCTTAAAATTTTCCCGTATTTATACTTTTCTTTTTTACTTGGTTTATCTAAAGAATAACATATCTAATATTACAGTTTTAAAATATTGTCGTTTCCTCTTTTCCATAAATTTTTCAGTCTATTTATCTACACTTTTGTCAGATGAAGACAATGCATTAAAAATACTTATTAAAATTATGGACAGTAAACTAATTCATATTTGTTTGCTTAACACAGTAGAATGCTAAAAATTCTTGTTGGCTTTCACATAGCGACCTAGCACTGTAACTAGCCTTAACGTCTCTCCAATATCTTCTGCCATCTAAATGGTTTATGGTTCTTCCTGGTGTACCTACCTTGATTAAAAGAAAAAAAAAAAGATTCTCTCAAAAATGTGATTTTTTTAAAGATAGGCTTTTCTATATACTATTTCCCTGTAATATTATGGGTGTGCTATCAAGACTAAACATTTCCTCCCCTGAAATGAAACCTTAATGATAGGACTGATGTCATGAACCTTGGAGGACATATGATAAGAAGGGAGAAAAAAGAAAATGTTAGCTGTAAACTCCATACTCATTAAAGTAGAGATTGTGTAGGCACAGACTTTGGAGTCAGGGAGGCTTGCTTGTCAGTGCAGTAGTCACACTGATACCTTGAATAGGTTTCTTAGTCTCTCCTGAAACGTAAATTATAGATAATAATTTGTACCTCAAGGGATTACTGAAGGGATACAGGAGATGGTGCATTAAAGTGATTAGGGAAGTGTTTCACACTATTTTCATAATAACGTAGGTTTGCTCTTAATGCTGTGTTCTTTACTACTTGATAATAATCACTTTTCAGTTATTAGAAAATAGATGTCATGTATAAAGGAGAAATTCACTGGATTTTTTTTGATAATAACAATTAATGTATACTTAGAAAAAAATGAATTGCATTTCATCAAAGATAATTAAAGCAGGAACCTCTGAAGTTATTGGAAATTCAGCTTTCACCATTTTAGTAAGCTAATGAAGTTCAGGTTATTACAAGAAAACAGAATGGAAATTGCTGGAATTTTCTTCCTTATTTCCTTACAGAAAGATCAATCTGCAACTTAAATAATTCTAAGCATCTAATAAAAGAATACCACTGATGCTTAATGAACTGTTCTAAATTGGCCAGATGGGGAAGGACACTCCTAAGAAGTAGAGCTCTCTTTAATCATTTCTAATATTATTTAGAGTAATGTCCATGGGGCCCTATTAGATTAGGCTCTAGTGACTTCTGTAGTTAGGTCTTTTTAAATTTTACTCAAAAAGTTACTAATTATCTCTGATGCTAAATAATTAGAACTTCATATGCTTAAAAATAGTTTTAAAATTTTAAAATTCAAATTTATACTTAAAAAATCTTGATTTTTTCCCCCTTTCGATAGTATTCCTTAAAAAAAGAAGTCACCTTCTTGTGACTCACAGCAACAGTTAAATCTATTGGTGCATTCAAAATCAGGGAATTAGGAGTTTTAGATTTAAAATCAGGGGATTCAGAGCTGAAAATGATTCCAGAAGTAAGTAACTTGTGAGAATTAAGCCAGTGTGTGTCTTTTTACGCTATACCATGCACTTTCTCACACAATTTTCAAAACTGGGTATTTTATCTATGAGTTTACCAAAGGAATCAAAGTTGACAAGTAAGTCTCATCATAAACTTTTTTCATCTATCCAGAGAATATCATTATTGAGAACTACTTTAATTCTTGGTTTATTTGTGAGGTTCAAAGGTTACTATATTTGGATGACTTCCATGGTGACACTACAATATTACAAAAAGTTATTTGTGCGTTTTTATCAAAGGATTAAAATTGTATGAAAAGTAAAGGATGTGCTAAAAGCAAATGACGTAAACTCCATTTAAGTTTGTTTATTTCTTTCACCAATTTTATGTATTGCATGGTTAACCTGTTTTCAAGTATCTTTTCTACATTTATTATTTAATTATTTTTATACGAAGTCCCGTTTTAATTTTTGGATAATATTTTCCTTGTCTGGAAAAATGCTTCAGTTTATCTGTCTTTAATAAAAGTTTTTGTGGGTGACTGAACTCCCTAAAATACCATAACTTTATTTGAAACCACTGCATCTTTCATTGTTAAAGAAAAGAATAACATATATTAAAAACAGAATCCAAGTGCAAGTAATAAGGTTATGATTTAGGGATTCATCTTTAATATATATATTATTTTACATATGTACTTCATAGTATTTCAATTAAATATTAATATGTTAACATTTCTAATACATAATATGTATTATTCAATTGAATGATAGATAATACATAATATGTAATTATTCAGTTAAATATGAATATATTATTAATACTAATATATTGATATTTAATTGACATACTATAAAGTATTTCATTATTTTAAAAATATGGTTTCATCCTATAATATTAACATTTCTTAAGTTGCTATTTATTTTTTACAATAGATACATATAACTAAAGTAGTTATTATGTTGTTGAAAGTACTTTTTTCAATTGAGATCATATGGTAGATTTTTTGGCAATTACTGTGTTCACCACTTCTGAAATAGGAGTTTAATTGACTAGTATGTAGTCTGGAGTTAGATTAATTTCTCTTCTGGGATTATGTTCAAAATTTTGATGTCTGCCACCAGATGGTAGTGATACTCTTTTTGTTATATGACCAGCTGTGTAGGCCACGTTTTGAAATTTGAGTAATGTATGGAGCCTTTTTAAACAAAAAAATAAAAACCAAACCAAACAAAAATCCTCCCAAATCCTAGAGTGAACTTAAAGTAGTATAAACGTGGAATTAGATATTCACATCTCTTAATTTATAAAGAAATTTAAAATAAGTACCATAAAAACCCCACAAAAACAAATTATTGAAATTAACATTAATTTGATTGATAATGTTATTTTGCTAAAATTAAATCATTGCATATGATATAAATGTGGCCGTGATTGCTTTAGCTCGGGGTCTTTTGTGTTTGGAAAACACTCATCACGATGCCCATGTATTGAGTAAATTCTACCAACTAGGCAAATCACAACCATTGTGCGTTCTGGTCAGTTCACCTTTGTTTAACATAAGTATACTCACAGTTAGTAGGCAGGGTCTGTCTTTGTTCTTTTTTTCATTAGCTTAGAACAACAAAAGTCGAGTAGTAACCATTATTATTGTTTTAGAATACAAGCTAGCTGTATTAACAATGACACAACTAACTTATCTTTAATCAAAATATTTACTTTCAATAATTTCTAGTTTAAACACGGTGATTGTTTTATGTATACTAATAAAACAAATTCCAGTTAGTAGAAGATAAAAGAGAAATCTTAGCTACTATGAAATCAGTGCTGTAGATACTACCTCAATTTTTTAATTTCTTGCTGTTAATGAAAAAGGGTGGGTTCGGGAGTTTCCGCCATGTTCCCATGTTTTACTAAGGCCCAGCTTGCCAATCCTGGTTTCTTTATTTACATGTAATGCTTTGGGACTTGCCTGTAGGGGTGGGTCCAAGCTGCCTAACTATATTTTCCAAATTCCTTTCATTAGCATCTTATCTTTCCTTTGAACAGTCCTCTGATCTTAGTTGGATCTCTTCTCTAATAGTGTGGAAGTGACCACAGATAATTTAGAGCCTTTAAAGAGAAAAGGGGAAAGGTCCTAGTGTTTCTTGAGTAGTTACTTATATGCCTGATGACATCCTAGGTATTTCCAGGAATTTTCATTACTTCTTGCATCAGCCTGGTAAAATCAGTGTCGTTTTTTTCCATTTTACAGATGAAAAAAGAGAGACTTAGATCACATAATAACAGGCCTAAGGTGAATTAAAGTAGTAGATCTGCCGCTCTTAAGGGAAACCTGGGTAGAAATTACTGAAATGGTCTGTTGCTAGTATATCAGCTACAGAGAATGTGTAGGAAATGGGAAGAGAGTAAAGGACTAAATCGAAGGTGTGGAAAAGGGCAAACTCTCAACATTAAAACAGAGGAAAAGGAGTAAACAGAGGAGAACCAAGTACTTTTACAGTCAGGATTTAGTACCTTGTCTGGTTTGCATCACCTAATTGTTAGCCATACCAGCTATTTACTGACTTGCAAACATGACCTACATAAATTCATTAACATTCAAATGAATGAGTTAAAATAAAAATCTATTTTCTCTATTAGATCGCTAATGCATGTGAATACCCAAATTTAGCAACTCTTTGTTTTATTCTGTTTGGCAGTAAACTCAAGCCTTAAATGTATTTTTCCTCTTGTACTTTCTATCTCAGTGGATACTTAGCAACTTTTTTTAAATAGGAAAAATGGAAATTAAAACTAAATTTAAAAATCAAAGTAATGTCAGGAAGAATACTGAGTTTTTATATGCTTGAACCAAGACAATTAACAAAATCTTACGTAGTTTAATTCAAAAATTTCAAGGGAGGAATCGTAGGAGTTTCACTCATAAAACTATTTTGGAAAATATAGAAAGTTTATCTGAGCTGGTGACCAAAAAAATCCATCATATCAAACATGAGAATGCCTAGGAAGTGACAGAATTGCATTTGCTCCGGAAGCCCTCAACTAGCAAACTAATGAAAGCTTGTCAAAGATCTGAGATAAAGGATTGGGGCATGTCAACACACCTGCTTTTCTGTTTCTTGTCATCCTGTTGAAAGTTAAAAAGGTGTGCTTTGTTTTAACACAATTAAGAAGGAAGGCCAGGAAAAGTAACAGAGACTCTAACCCGTGACTTTTCTTTCCTTCTGATGTAATTCTCAGTCCTTCTGTAACACCGCTATCTTGACTTCAAGGCTGTGCCTACTCAGTCTTTGCTTTATCTTGTTTTCCTACCTCAGCCTTAAGTGTTGCTGTTTTTCAGGGCTTGGTCTTGAGACATCTCCTTTCTTCTGCATTTTCTCCCCAGGTGATTCTACCTGTCTCTATGGCCTTAGATACTATCAATATGCTGACAGTACTCAGATTTGTATCTTCAGCCCACACCTGTTCACTGAGCCCTATTCTCAGATCCAAGAATTCTCCTTGGTTTCTCTATTCTCAGATCTGCCCTTCATACTCTGCAAATCTCTTTTTCTTGCTCTCTCACTCTTCACTGAGGCAGCACTCTAAGCTAAGCAGAACTAAGATACAGTTTTTGGAGGAACTCAATTGTAATTATTTATTAGGTTATACTACCTTTTAAAAGTATAGTTTAAAAATTAATGGGCTTCGGAGAATGTCATTTCTACTGATCAATTATTTTTACAAGTCATTTTGTGCTTTATCATCCCGGGTATGGATAATTGTTGTCATATTATTATCAGGGCTAGGGAATTGAAAGGGAGAATAGAAAATATGATTGATTTTTTAAAGATCTCCTGCAGCATGTTATTTAAATTTAAAAATGAAAAAGATGTGTAAATTACTTGAATAGGATGTTATTACAAAATATAGCTATTATTGTAAATGTACTATGGAGCCCTGTGGTAATGCCTGAGATGGTAATTTTATTCCAAACTGCAGTTTTCAATGGCTTATTTAACACAAACTCCCAATTACACTGTTGACTGAAACTTTTCAAGCTTGTTTTCATCCCCAAGGGGACTTTTTTAAAGAGATGGGAAAAAAATCTCTTTAGCTAACTTATTGAAGCATGGCAAAAAGAATTTTCACCCAACTATTAAAAATTTCAGAATATTTTTGTAGCTTGTATATTTTTAAATAGTTTCCAGACTTTATCCTTCACAGGAGCTTGTTTCCCAGAAAGCACAGGCTCTATATTTTAATAAAGTATTCAAAAATTTAAAATAGCTGAACATTATTGAAACTTGAAATTTAAATTGTGCAAGATATTTTCTTATTCAGTGTGGCTTCTATCAGACCAATTTTGTAAACAGATACTAAAAGGATGCTGATTTTAATTTATTTTCTTTTACAAACTGTTCTCTGTCAATAGATAAAGTGAGTTTGTTAATAGCAGAACTAGGAACTGATTTTGACTTGGGACTGTTCTTAGTATTCTCATTGGCATTTTTTGTCTTCATTTGTCATTATCAGTTTTTCACTACTCTCTCAGATACCTATTAGCCATGAGTACGTGGTTATTGTTCTTTGTGTGGCTCCCAGGAATTGTCATCACTATTCAGAAAGTCATTTATGATTAACTACACACATAAGAATGATACTTGATACCTGCTGATACAGGAGATTTTCAGGTGTTACTTCAAAATTCCTTATATTAAGACTGAGCTGGGTAGCAAGGTGGCTGATATGTATATGCTAAGATCTAGCTGAAGAGGAAATAACTGCAGGAGTAAGGAATGCTAGATAATGGTATAAGAAAAGATTTAGTTAGTGGAGCATGTCTCTAAAATTACTCTAGTGTGATCTGAATGCTTTGGTAGATTCCAGGGAACTGTTTACACACCTGTTTCTTCTCTCTGTGCTCAGAACTTGACTACTTTCCAAACTAGCCTCACAGGGCAGGTAGTTAGGTGCTGGCATGGAATGTGAGTGGGAAAGATATATCCATTTCCAGGACTGGCTCAGCGAAGCGTCTCACTTGTTTCCTTGGCTTTTCTCCTTTCCAAGTCTTGATGGAAATGAGTCAGTGACGATAGAAATCACATGTAGAAGCTGACAGAGCCAGAAGATGGAAGGATCCTGGAATCCTGAATCACCACGTGGAGTACCCACTCCAAACAGTGGGCCTATGCATAAAACAGGAAGGGACATTCATTTTTGACTTTGTCCAAAACTATTGTATTAAGCCACCAAAATTTTGAGTATAGTTGTTATAGCAGCTAGCATGAGCTGTCCTAACTTCTTCAGCACTCTAATGTAGACCAAAATAATGCTGTCTTCTTTAAGGTAGACATTTATTTCTTATGTAAAAATCCTAAGTGGACCACTTGGGGTGGGTTACCGTAATTCACAAGGTAACAAAGGGATTCAGGAATTTGTTATGTTGCTTAAACATCTTGCCATCCATTATTCCATGGTATGCTCTTTGTGGTTTCATATCACTCAACACTACCATATCCATCTCTCAGCTACTCAAAGAGAAACAAAATATAAAGTATTCTCCTGTCTTGCAAAGGTAAGATCTGGATATTGTATATATCCCTTCCACTCACATTTTACTGGGGAGAATATACTCACAGAGTTACACCGAGCTGTATGAAAGGCATAAACTTGATTGTTCTATTATTATAAGGAGGAAGGGTGGAATAGATATTGTGGTACTACTAGCAATGCCTGTTGCACATTTTCTTGATGGTAACCTTTGGTGCATATCTGAGGACCTCACCACATGTGGACCAATGGAACTGAGCTTTTTTACTTTGTCCCGGAAAGGACAAAGGTACATTTTATCAGTTAGCAGTACTTCGTCACCCACCTTTACTTCATGGCTATTCAGTTTAGATCTTGCTCCCATGTTGAGATTGTTAGTGACCCAGCTGTAGCACTATGTTGAAAGCAAATACCACCATAGAGTTTAGAAGCCTTTCTCAAAGCACATGTGGGGCGATCAAAAACATACAACCTGTGAAAATGTATTATTCTTGTGGTTTCCCTCTACAAGTTCACCTGTCTCTTAAAACCAGCTGAAGCAGTTTTGAGGTGGACTGAGGATGGAATTGTTTTTTCAGGGTACAGTCTAAGATCACACTTTTTTTCTGTTAAGGATATTTATTAATTTCATATAATTCATAACCCCTGAAGAAGAGAATGCAAAATTGCAGTCTGTCGGGATGAAGCCCTTTTTGTATGTTGGCCACCTTAGATTTAAGCTTCCTAAATCTGAGTGCAAAAATGGTTGTTTATTTAATTCTTTCATTCTACAGAGATTTCTAAAGGATCTGAAGGTGATAAAGTGATCGGTAGCTCAAGACTGGTAGAAAGGAAATACTGTGGGAACATGAAGGAGGTGGACATTTGTTATACAATTGGATTTAGAGCAGGAAAGTGTTTTAGGTATATCTTTTCTTTCGTGTTCTCTGGTGGTTTGATGAGCTTCATCTTTTAGAGGAGAAATGTTATTTTATTTAAGATGTAAGTGACATATAACATTATATTAGTTTCAGGTGTCCATAATGATTTGATATTTGTGTATTTTGTGAAATGATCACCACAGTAAGTCTAGTTAACATTTGTCACCACACATAGTTACAATTCGTTTTCTTGTGATGAAAACTTTTAAGATCTCCTCTCTTAGCAACTTTCAAATACACAATGCAATATTATTCACTATAGCCACCATGCTGTACATTACATCCCATAACTTATTTATTTTATAACTGTAAGTTTGTATCTTTTGACCCCTTTACCCATTCACCCACCCCACCCACTGCCTCTGAAAACCACCGATCTCTTCTCTCTATCTATGGGTTTGTGGGCTTTTTGGTTTGTTTTGTTTTAAGATTCTACATGTAAGTGTGATTATATGGTATTTGTCTTTCTCTAATTTATGTCACTTAGGATAATGCCCTGAGTGTCCATCCATGTTGCAAATGGCAAGATTTCGTTCTTTATTGTGGCTTAATAATATTCCATTGTCTATATATACCACATCTACTTTATTCATTGATCCATTGATGGATACTTAGGGTGCTTCCATGTCTTGGCTAATGTAAAGAATGTTACAGTGAACGTGGGGGGATTGTATATGGTTCTGAATTAGTGTTTTTAATTCCTCTGGATAAATACCTGCAAGTAGAATTGCTGGATTATATGATAGTTCTATTTTTTTTTTTATTTTTTTTTTTTGAGGAACCTGCATACTGTTTCCCACAGTGGCTATTCTAATTTACATTCCCACTAACAGTGCACAAGGGTTCCCTTTTCTTCGCCCCTTGTTATTTTTTATGTCTTTTTTATAATAGCACATCTAATAGATGTGAGGCAGTATCTCATTGTGATTTGACTTGCATTTCCCTGGTGATTAGTGATATTGAGCACCTTTTCATGTACCTGTTGGCCATTTGTATGTCTTCTCTGGAAATATAGCTATTCAGATCTCCTCCCCATTTTTTAATTGGATTGTTTGTTTGTTTTGCTATTGAGTTTAGAAGTTCTTTATATATTTTAAATATTAATCTCTTATTAGATATGTGATTTGTAAATATTTTCTCCCATTCTGTAGGTTGCCTTTTCATTTTGTTAATGGTTTTCTTTACTGTGCATAAGCTGTTTAGTTTAATATGGTCCCATGTGTTTATTTTTGTTTTTGTTGCCTTTGCTTTTGGTGTCTAACCCAGAAAAACTCATTGCAAATGTTGATGTCAAGAAGCTTACTGCCTGTTTTCTGCTAGAATTTTTATGGGTGCAGGTGTTACATTCAAGTCTTTAATCCATTTTGAGTTAATTTCTATGTATGGTGTAAGAAAATTGTCTAGTTTCATTCTTCTGCATGTGGCTGTCCAGTTTTTCTGACATCATTTGTTGAAGAGACTGTCCTTTTCCCATTGTATGTTCTTGACTCCTTTACCATAAATTAGTTGACCATATATATGTGGCTTTATTTCTGAGCTCTCTTTATTGTTCCATTGATCTCTCTGTCTGTTTTTATGCTAATACCATACTGATTTGATTACTATAGCTTTCTAATATAGTTTCAAATTAGGAAGCGTAATGTCTCAAGCTTGTTCTTCTTTCTCAAGATTGCTTTGACTATTTGAAGCCTTTTGTGGTTCCATACAAACTTTATGATTGTTCTATTTCTGTGAAAAATATCATGGATATTTTGATAGGGATTGCATTGAATCTGTAAATGGCTTTGGTTAGTATGAACATTTTAACAATATTAAATCTTTCAATTCATGAGCACAGAATGTATTTCCATTTGTGCCTTTCATTTTTTTTTTTTTTTAAATCATTGTCTTATAGTATTCAGTGTACCAGTCTTTCACCTCCTTGGGTAAATACATTCCTAGGTATTTCACAGAAATGTTATAGTATCACAGTTTAGGACTGATGATTTAGATATATTATTCTTGAAGTAAGTACTATGAATTGCAATTATAACTCCACATTTTGTAAAAGCACCTACAGTGGAGTGTGATCGTTCCAGTCCTGATTGTTGTTTATGCCTAGCTTGGTTTGCTTCACTCTGTTTGATATGCTTTTCTTCTCCATGGACATGTCTTATAACTCGCTGTAGTTTAGGACCCCATCTGTAGGGATGGATTCTTAACTCCAGCTCAGATCCTGATGACTCTTGCTGTTCCAACTTTGCCAATGCACAACCCTCCTTTCTCATCTTAATGCCATTACTGTGTTCTATAAACAAACATGAGAAACAGTAGAATTCAGTGAGTTTGTTCATGGTAATTTTTTTTCCGTTTTTTTTTTTTTACGAAACGTGTAAATAAGATGATGAATTGGAAACAGATCGTGTCCATGCATTGGAGACATCACAAGTCAGGGCACAGGAAGTTCAAGGGAGGTGTTGTACAGGAGGTGTATATAACAGAAGGTCTTTGTTTTTACTCTCTGCTAATAAACTTGTAACTTTTGGGAAATTACTCAGGTTTTTCAAAATAAGAATATAATACAGTTCCTGTATATTATCCTGCAGTTCCTTCCTACTTGAAGCAAAACAATTGCTTTAAAATACCCTAGATCTGAAACACCATAAATGCGGTGGCTTAAGAAACTGAAAAAACTCCATAGTAGGTATTTTCTAGAATATGTGGAGTAGTAGTCAGACTCATAATTAACTTCATACCCGTGAATTCTGTTAACTTAAGTTTCCCACTTCCAGAATTATTCACTGTCTTTGGATTTAATTAAGGAAACTCACTTATACGGACTCTTGTCTGTTACCAATACAAACTACATATACCTGACACCCCACTCTCTTGAGCACTACTGATACTCCCCTGAGATAGAACAGATAGACTGTGTCTTTGTACAGGTTGGGTTGCATTAGAAACTTCCAGATCTTCACTTCTGTGATTCTGGTACATAATTAGAACTTCACACAAATCAGAATTCTGAAATTCTACAGAATTCTAGGGAGTAAAAATCAATGAAAAACAACCTGGCATTCAGTAATTACAAACAGGAGTGCTAATTTTCATGATGGCATCATGTGATCAAACAGAGAAGAAGCCACTAACACTTGTATTTTAAGAATTTCCCAGTAAATTACAGGTTTGACAAATCTCAGAGTTATAAGGATGTAAGATGACTGTATTTTCAGTCATCCTCAGATTTGTGGAAAGCCGGCTTCAAGATCATCATTGTTGATGAGGAGGAAATAAAATTGAAAAAGAAAAGAAATTTGATAGCAATTTTTTCAAATAGGGCTACAAGAAGCAGAAATAAAGGTTAGTGTGGGAAAATAAAAAGTGGAATAGTTGAAATTTAAGCCTTGTTAGGGGACATCAGAGCATATGGGAGAAACAATTTTTAAAAAATAGAGTTGTTAGTAAAGAGTAAGTGGAAGAAGGGACAAAATATTTTGGAATAGTGTGAATTATTATGTATGGGAAAGAAGAATGCAGAGGGCAAACATGTAAATGAAAATTGTTCATGATTTTTCTTCTTTAAAACTTGCAAGATAATGATGGCCCAAATTAAAAACTGGTCATTAAAGGGGGCGGCCAGATGGCTCAGTTGGTTAGAGCGCGAGCTCTGAACCACAGGGTTGCTTGTTCGGTTCCCACAGGGGCCAGTGAGCAGCGCCCTTCACAACTATATCGAATACAATGAGTTGCTGCTGAACTGCTGGAGGGGCAGCCGGATGGCTCACTTGGTTAGAACAAGAGCTCTCAACAACAAGGTGCCGGTTCAATTCCCGCATGGGATGGTGGGCTGCACCCCCTGCAACTAAGATTGAAAACAGCGACTTGGAGCTGAGCTGCGCCCTCCACAACTAGATTGAAGGACAACGACTTGGAGCTGATGGGTCTTGGAGGAGCACACTATTCCCCAATATTCCCCAATAAAATTAAAACAAAAACAACAACAACAAGAACAACAAAAAGACCGGTCATTTAAAAGGAATAAATAAAAGGCATCTAAGTCTTAGCTAGAAAGACATATTTTACCTGACTGTGTTAAGTGGGCCTGGTTACTGGTTATGAATTCTCTAATGTATGCCCTTGAGTGATGCTTTTCTTACCAAGAGGAGCCTTTTGTGATAGTTACTTTATTTTTTAAGATGTAGAGAAGGCTAGGGAATGAAAATACAATATTTCAGGTACTACAAATTTGCATTGAAAAGGCTCTCCACTAAAGCTGTATTGCCAAAGGAACTTTTCATCTCCGGAAGTGTTTATCAGTGCAGTTTGTTCCTTTAAACTCTATAAATCTGGTTCTTGTTTGTGTGGTGCTTTAATTATAGTGAATAAGCAAGGTCACCAGGGCTGAAGAGTCCTAAACAGTTTTTAGTGCCCTATTAGTGAAGATCTTTGGCTGAAAGTAATAGAACACCCAAATGAAAGTGGCTTACACAAGAAGGCTTGGTTTTGCTCACTTGAACTTCGGTCAGTTTAGCAGCCGGACGGGGCCAGAGCTCAGGGTTACATCTCCCATTTGCTTAGCCTACACTTCAGGGTCATAGAAGGGCAGCTATAATGTTCTCCTATAGAATCGTTCAGAGATGGAGGGAAGGACTGAGGCCTCGGACTATAAGTCTCTTTTCAATTAGGAAAGAATCTGAAGGAGGATTGTAAGGGAAGACACAGACTCAAGTCTAACAAGTCACTCTTCACTCCATTGCCACACCTGCCCTAAAGCAGAGTTCTTTAAATGTAAATTAAACCACTTGGACCATGAAATCCAGCTTTGCCTAAATGTAATATCTGGATTCCACTTGAAGTTAATTTAAGATAACCACCTCTGTTAAATCGGATGATTTACACAACAGAGTAGCTCAAAATATCCTAGCTCTGGTGGCAGCTTTTCTGTTTTAGAGTAGTTCCTTTTGGGCCTTTATAAATATTGCAGCTTTTAGTCACGAACAGTGCTTGTGGGAGATCGTAAGGCAAGAACATTGGACAATTTCATTCTTTTATTGTTGTTGTTGTTTTCCTGGTGTGTCTTTATTCATGCTTAGAGAATTAGACTTAATAAACTATTTCATGTGTATTTCCAATAGTTGGCATTTTCTTAGAGGGTTTTTTCCCCCTTTAGCGTTCATTTGGAGTTCTTTTGAAATAAATAGTGTCTAATTTAAACCTATTGGGAGTTTGTTGAATTGCTTGTTTTTAAATAAGTGAGAATCTCTAGTGCTGTACCTAATGCACTCTGGCAGGAATGGGTTAAGTCCATAACCTTTATGACGGAAAGGCATACAAAAGGTAAATTCTCAAAATGGATTCACAGTTTACCATTCATACCATATTCTTTTATAACATGAAAATAAATTGCACTTTGTATGCTAATAGTAAGTTCTTTTTTTACTAGTTATTCATGTAGAAGCATAATCAATCTTAGCACACAGAGTGGTTACTAGATATTGAGTTATTTCCAGAAGAGATTTATTAATGTGTTTTGCACAGAGAATTAAGCACATCCATGAAAACTATAGAAAGGGGTGATTAAACTTGAATGCATGGTTTGCAGTATTTTAATTAATCGTACACTACTGTGAAATCCTATACCAACTAAAATTCATAATAGTCAAAACTTGAACATCTTTCTCTTTTCTGTCATTTTGGAAAATCATGGAATTTCTTTCTATCGTTTGTTTCTAACAAGGTGAACTTTTAATAGTTTAATGACTTAAGACATTTCACATGACTCCATTAGCTAGTTCATTTCCCTCACCTGTTTTTAAACTGTTAATTTTTGAACGCTTCCTATCTTTTTTTATGTATGCATGTACAACAGTGAATGATAGTATCAAGTTTCTCATTAACATTCAGCATGGCTTTGAATCTAGGTCCAAGAGAACGAAAACTAGCTCCCTGAATATTTCTTTAATTTCTCAAGAATTAGAGTCCCATTTACTTTTTGCATTAAGGACGTGCACCTTTTGGAACTAGTGAGCATATATATATGAAGGATATATATATAATATATATATATTATAATTTAAGTGTCTAAGGTTATATATATATAACCTTAGGTTATATATATATAACTAAGGTTTTATATATATATAACCTTCCCATGATTTCATCTTGTTAAAAAATAGAAATAAAAACAAAACTTTGCAGTTGAAAACACAGTATTGCCAAGTGATAAAAACATTGATGAAAAAAAATAGCTGCTGTTTCAGAATATAGATACAGCTACAATCTGTAGATTGTGGATTTGTTTTTGGAGGTTAAGGCATAGTAGCAGCTTGGAATTGTTACTTGCTGTGCTGTTCTAGATTTTTAAATAGTGTTGTATGATCATTTAAGTCAAAAGTCCCTGGTGAAGTAGAGAAGGGCTGCAGAAGTTCCAGCCATGGGGACTAGACCATCACATGCAGATTGGGGAATGGGGATGTTAACTGTTTGAAGCCCCCACCTCCACCCCCCATCCTGTAATCTCAGCACACTGGATGAGGTGTGTAGTTTGGTATCTGACGTGGAGCTCTTGCAGGTAAGACCTTGAGATCTACTGACAGCTCCTGATTCCATTTGGAATATTAATAAGTTTTGAAACTTTTAATAATTTCAATTTGGTTTAGATATAATCCCGCTTGTAGGATATCTTTAAACATGACATGACACCAAGATGATAGTAATTGTTACACCAAGATGATAGTGATTCTTAAGCTTATTAAACGAAGAATAACAGAATTATTGGTGAAATAGGATAAGTCAAATGTCTGGTACTTGAAACGACCAAATGCAAAGGTTTTAAGTTTCTCCTCACTGCCACCTTCCATTAAAAAATAGAATATGAAAATAAAATAACATTTAATCTTTTGAGTTAGTCTGATCTCTTAAGAGCCTGAATAAACGTATAAAATAAATGTAGCCCCATTACAGTTACTTGTGGCTCACCAATTTTGGTGCCATACTTTTTCCCACTTTTGAGTTCCTTAGTAGATGTAAAAAATATTTTTCTCTGTTGTATATAATCTTAATTTTTAAAATAGTAATATCTATTTCTTTTTTGGTAAAAAGTGAATGCACTGATGCAATTGTTATTGACAAATCGAGTTTTTTTAATGGAAACTAAGTTGTGGTTAATGCTTTCAGCATTGAATCATGTATTAATATTTCTGTCTACATCATGTTCTGTTTGCTAACATTTTGAAGGTTAATTTTCATTTCCAGATGTTTCATTTTTGTTTTCTGCCTTACTTTATAATTCATATTTTTTACCCTCAAAATCAGGATTATAAACAAGTGTTCTCACATTTTTTGCAAGGGTTTTAAAAGACATATCAATAAAGTTGAAAATTGAAATATGTGTAAAAGAAAGCTGCTCCCGGTTCATACCCCTAAGAAGCAAGAACTTCCCTGCTAGCTGCTCCTAGCACAGACGGAGTGGTCAATGCACGGGGCTGTCATGAGCAAGGGGATGAGATAGTGCCTCAGGAGACACTGCTCTGTGAAGCCTGTCCTTAGGGAGTGGATATTGTTTTTTGACAGGTAACTTTTGCTTACTTTGCATCTACTGTGTTAAACGCCCCAGGGAGCAGGAGGCAGAATAGAGAAAAGTCCTCACTGTAGGTCAGGGCTCGGTTATATAGCAAGCATTTTGACTAGTTTCAAGTCAGTATAGCTCAGATAAGTGATAGTATGAAAGCATTTTGTGCTTTCACACTAGACCCATATTCGAATTACTTAGTACTTTCCCTCCCACACACTCTGCTTCTGGAAACTGCCTATTACCTCCTTCCATCCGTTTGTCTATCTCCTTGAAAATGGTCTAGAAAGACGACAAGAAGCTCTCATCTATAATGCACATAGGATTGAACTAAATATTTTCATGGAGAAAAAAGAGGAGGCAAAGTTCTGAAGAAAGCAGAAAATCAAAGTTAAATTTTAAAAGTTATCTGTAAAAAAGGAATTACTTTTAAGTGCCAGAGGAAGCAGTGAGAAACAATAAGTTAATTAACAGCTTGAAAGAGCAAATTAAGTTTTCTCTACGTGCACATTTTATGACCTAAACAAATAACTTATTTTTATAACAGAAAGTTCTTTTGAAAATGTTTTACAGGTTGATGGGCATCAAAAGCCTCATGGCCAATATCACATTACTTGGAGGTTAAACAAAATCCCGAACTGCTAGTTGGGTTCTTAAAGTATAGAGTTATTCAGCCCTTATTTTAATTCATCCATTATTAGCCTTGGCACCATGGAAAGTTAACAGGAAATATTTTTCTCTAGAGAAAACCAAATCAGATTTTTAGAAATCACTCACTCATGACCATTAACAATAATCACCAACATTAAAGCAAACTTAAGTGAAATATAGAACATGAATAGAAAAAGTCCAATTATTATCTTTAACTAGTTCTAAGAAAACTCGTCATTTTAATGAAATACCACAAAAAACAAAATAAAAAGTCATCATGGAAAATGAACTTGTGAAAGATATAAGTGGGTAGCATCATCCTATGCTTTTTTTTATATTTATTTTTGTCATACAAGTAAATGTCAATTTTGAAAAAGTTAAAATCCTGACTTGTACAAATATTTTTCCATGTAAAAATTCCAACATCATTGAGATAAAAAATTAATTTGCATTGCATCATGAATATTTACCCATCCGTTAAATATTCTTCTATGTAACTTTTCATGGTTGCATGAAATTATATTGGATTGGTCTTTGAAGATTTTGCTTAATCAGTTTTTTATTACTTAAATGTTTATGTTTTTCCTAGTTTTTCTCTACTGCAAATTATTATGCTGTTTTTGTGATGGTGGGTTGACTTTACAACACAACAATGTACCTTATTATTTTTTGTTTTTATTCCTTAAAAAGTATGTTTCCTTTTGAGGATAAAAATACTGATATTAAAAAAATAATAACTTTTAATGTAAAGAGTTACATTTAATTTATCTTCTTTCTTAATATAAACCTAGGTTTCCAGGTATTTGTATTCTTTAAAATAAAAGAATAAATTATAGCTCTTTAGGGGTATAAGTTAAATATACTGTATGAAGAGTATAAAGGATGTCAGAGAAATCCATATCAAAAATGAGATATCACCTTACACCTGTTAGGATGGTTATTATAAAAATATGAACAGATACAAGGGTTGGCCAGGATGTGGAGAAAAAGGGAACCTCTGTGCACTGCTGGTAGGACTATAAACTGATGCAGCCATTATGACAAACACTATGGAGGCTCCTCAAAAAATTAAGAATAGAATTAGCATATGATGCAACAATCTCTCTTTTGGGTATAGATCCAAAGGCGATGAAGTCAGTCCTTTAAAGAGATATCTTCCCTTACATGTTCATTGCAGCATTATTCACAATAGCCAAGATTTGGAAACAGCCTGTGTCCATCAACAGATGAATGGATATGAAAGAGGTGGTGCATATATACAATGGATATTATTCAACCTTAAAAAAGGTTGCCATTTGCAACAACCTATATGAACCTGGAGGACATTATGCTAAGTGACATACACATAAAGAAAAGTGCTATATGATCTCACATATGTGAAATCTAAAAAAGTTGAATACTTGAAGCAATGAATAGAATGGTAGTTACCAGGGGGAGGGAGATGAGGGAAAAGGGAGATGTTGGTCAAAGTGTGCACAGTTGTAGTAATGTTGGGTGAATTCTAGGGATATAATGTATAGCATGATGATTATAATTAGTAATACTGTGTTTTATGCTAGAATTTTGCTAAGAGAACAAATTTCAGATACTTTCAATACAGACGTACACAGTATCTATATGAGGAGATATATTAACTAGTTTGACTGTAGTAACCTTTTCATTATATTTAGGTATATATCATATTGTACACCTTAAACATATATAGTTTTATTACAAAAATAAAATTCAAAATGTCAAGGAAAAAAATTCTAGTGATTTTGTGCTTTAAAATACTGACCTTGGCTAGAAAGACCTATTTTGTTTGTTTTCGTCTGAGAAAACAAAGTTAGGAAACATTTTCTTCAGTCACCTTTTTCAACATTTTTAGGCAGAGTAATACAGTTTTTGTGAATTTGCAAATAAAGGAATGACTATTTTCCTTTTATAACAGGGAACATTCATCTTTTGTCTTAATAATTTTTCTTTGTGTATTTGTGTTTGTATGTTTCAGCATTTTTTTGAGTATCTGATTACATCTATGATCCTTTTTGTGTAGTTGCAATCACTTTTATTTATATTATTCTTTTAAAAATATTTTTATTAATAATGTAGCTAACATAAAGTTGGTTGAGGTGGGGTTTTAGGGAGTCACTAGAGTGGTAAGAGTTATGGTCACCAGGTTAATGTAAATTCTGGTTTGGTGCCAGTCTCAGAGCACACCTGAAGCCAGTCACTGCCTACCTGGGCCTTGCTGGACTCCTATAGTTTTCCAAGAAAGAGAGCAATGCAGGTGGTACTGGCTAGGGGTGGAGAAAGTGCCTCCAGCTGTGCATGAATTGGTTGGTGGGGTGTTCCCAGGGAGTCAGCAGGGTGGAGCAGTGGAGCTCACCAGGCCAATCAGATTCAGATTTGGCCTGTGGGGGTGGGCTCAACACAGGAAAGATAGCGCCCATCTGCTGGCTGCACGAAAGTGCACCCCTCATTAAGAAAATGCCTGCTGTTCTTTAGGCTACCTTCCTGAGGCCACACACCTCAGTCTGTCCCTGTTTGTCTCTGAGATCTCCCAAGTCACCGTTCCTCTGCGGGAGCCCTAGGTGAGTGCCTGTGAGAGGGTGTTTGTGTGAGGGCCGTTTAAGAGGACATCTGGGTTTCCCACAGCCTTCCATCCCACCTGAACAGTCAGAATCCTCACTGTTTTTAACAGCCAAATATTGGGGGCTCCTTTTCTTGGCACCAGTACTCCAGGCTGGAAAGCCTTGTTTGGGAGGCTGGAATCCCTCGCTCCTCCAGGAGCAACTAAGGCATCTGAGAAATCCTTCCACGTTCTCAGCCTTCACACGCAGGTGTTGGGCCTATTCTGTGCCTCCAGCTCTCCTACCAATACTGAGGTGGCTTAATAATATTTGCAATTGTAGGACTTCTATTTGGCTAGACTCCAGATGGTTCTCAAGGTTGATTGTCCTATAATTTAGCTGTAATTTTAATGTTTTCACGGAAGAACGCAGGCAAGGTGTTTATCATGTCCTCCATCTTGGATCTCTCTTATATTTTTATTCTGGTATCTGATAGAGGGGTGGCAGCTGGGGAGACCCAGAGATGTGCAGGGAAGGACTGAATTTTGTGGCCCCAGTGCACCAGCTGGAGGGACAGGAACCATTGTTGTCCCTGTGTGGAGCGTGACACACCCACTTTTATTTTCATATGTCTGCTTTCTTAGACTGCCTGTATCTCTATTCTGTGTTTCATTTCCTAATAAGCCACATGCAAACTTTATGCTCCTGTTTTCCCTTTCTGAATTTATTCTTCTCTCTGCTGGCCCCAAATTCTAATTCAGCCACTATTTACTGAGCAATGCATACACTTATGGTGGAAGCTGCGAGGCAGTTGTTAAACTTTAACATGTCGGGAACAATCTTTCTGGGAGCTCATTTAAATGCAAGTTGCAGGACACTGTCTCATGAGTTTCAGATTTGTTAGGTCTGGGGTGATATCTGGAAGTTTGTTTTTTTTACAAATTGCCCTACATGATCTCCTGCGTGCAGTTCCTGAACTGAACTCTGGCAAGTGTTATATTCAAATGAATATGACACCTTAGCTTCCATGTAGTTGTTCAAATGTGAATTGCCTGTTTTGAGAAAGTTTCTTGAAACAAATAGATATTCGTGGGACCTTGAGGGTAAGACTTGGTGTGTATGAGAGAAGGCAATAGTTAATTTCAAGGAGAAACACAGACTGTGTTCCAGGCCCTGTCATCTTTCATCTTCACTGTTTGGTGCCACCTCTATAACTTCAGTTTAGGTGCACTATATTGACTGCCTTTGTCTGCTATTGTCTAGTCCTGGATGTGTCACTTTTCAGAAGAGTCACAGGACAGAAAAGAATGGATAAGAAATTACTTAAGTGGCATAGCTCTATAGTAAATGACCATACCATATATGAATACCAAATGAGAATACCATATATGATTGTATCTCTTCTCACCATGATCTACTATTTACTTTTAATAGGGCAGATGAAAGATACTTGTATATAAGGGAAATCACAAATTAGAGAAGGCTTGAAAGTGGTTAAGTACACTAATACTTGTTAAGTACACTAATCTGTTTTCATTTGACATTTTTTTAATATTGGCAACGACAACTGAAATTCAAGAAACAATGCTCAGTCTCTAAAAGTGCTTGGTTTTGAGAGCTCTTTTCAAAGTTTTCTTTTTTATTGCCAGTTGAATTTAAGCTCATCTAGAATTTACCACAGGAAATACTTATCAGGTGCTTTTACTACTGCTACTTTGGATAATTTTAGTTGTTAACAGAATATATTGACATTAGCTTTCTTATTTTTCTGTATTTTGTATGGGACAGTAATTATATGTTTAAAAAATATGTTTAAAAAAAGCTCGTTTATTATCAGTGAACTGTTTTCAGTTATACATATTTTGATTTAGCTGAAATAATAAGCACCTTTACATCTTTGATGTAAAATATGAAAAACAATAAATGTCATGAATTTAAGTATCCAAACTGAATTGATTTATTCACAATTTACTTTTAGCTAGAAAGAAAAATAGAAGTAGTTGCCTAATACCTGAATAGAAACCATTGTAATAATGAAGAGAACTAGGCGTATATAATTGGTATTGATTCAAACAGTAAGAAACAAATATCATAATTTTATGGCTGTGGGTAATGCATTTTTCTTCTTAGAATATTAATGGACTTAGGATTCTTGTTAAGTGGGTGGAGAAAGCATCGAGGCTGAAATAGCAAAGTTGAAATAAGGTATTTAGGCTTCTGTTAAGAACAGACATGTTCTGGACATGACTTAGAAAACTGGAGCTTAGGAAGTAAATCATTGCTCTGTAACCTATAAAAAGCTAAGATATGGCTTTATCTGATTTCTGAAACATATGCATAGACTGCAACTAATCTAGATAAAATTTTATTTTTAAGTAATTTCTAGGCATTAAGTATTTCTTTTTTATCACAATATGTAAATCCACTATGAAAGACAAGGTAGTTCTTGGGATCTGTTAATTAAGAAACTGAGAAACTGAACGGAAGTCAGGAGACATGGATATTTGTATATTTCATCATGCCATCTTTAGGGGCCAGAACAGTCTTTGGCACATAGTGGTTTGTTTGTTTGTGTTTTGTCTTATGTTTAAAAAATTGTGGTAGAATACACATAACATAAAAAAAAATCATTATCTTAAATATACAATTCAGTGGTGTTATATGTATTTATATTGTTGTGTAGCCAATCTCCAGAAATTTTGCATCTTGAAAAACTAAAACTCTATACTTATTAAACAACTCATTTTCCCTTCTCCCCAGCCTCTAGCAATTACCATTTTACTGTTGTCTCTATGAGTTTGATTACTCTAGATACCTCATGTAAGTTGACTCATACAGTATTCCTCTCTTTGTGACTGGATTATTTCATTTGATCCTATCATTTTTGTCAATACTTTATGGTATTCCTTTTTCTAGTGGTCTCATTCCTACGTTTGAAATATATCTCAACCCCAATACTCTCTTTTATCTTTCTCCGATTATTTTTAAAAGGCATTATAATAGTTTTAATTCAGTAAAAAATTCTAGAATAAATGAATACTTCCACAAGGATATAAACAAATGCAACTTCATTTTTCTATAACTTCTATGGCAAGCCCTCATTCTGTTGGGGAAGAAAACACATATTCTCAGTCATTTTCGAGGTTCCACTGGAGTTCTATCTAAGTTCTCAGGGGTTTAGGTAGTGTTAGGATTTTGGGGCAGCTATCATACTCTCAGGGTCACCCCTATGTGAGGGCATGAGAGAAGCTGATTGACCAGCTGGTCTCCAGCTCCCAGTGCAGGCAGGTCCCTACAGAGTTGGCCCTTTGGCTTTTGTTTCACCATGGCAGACTGAGCATGTGCAGCAGCCCCTCTCTCCTGCATCAAAATACTGAAAATGGCAAAACAGATATTTTAAATAACTAAAGAAGAGAGACATTTAAATAGCTAAGTTCAGAAGCATGTTTGAAAACTTTTGATGGAACAAGCAGTATTGAAGAATTTGCAAAAGATGGGACTGAATAAAAGAGATTGCAGCTCAGGATCTTGGTGGATGCCAGCTGCTGGGGAATATGGGGGTGGCACTAACTTCAAGTGCACAAGTGGGTGAAACTGAGAGCAGGAGTTATAGGTCTAAGCCAGGGCAATAAGGGGATGGTTTGTGGGAACAGGCAACCAGGTCCCATCCAGACTTCATAGCCCTCGCTTGGCTTGGCATGCTAACAGTGGTGTCTGTGTCTAGTTGAGAGCTACAAGTGAGGAAGCTTGGTTTCCGAATCCAGGTGGACATCTGATGTGTCTGGACACAGCCTGGAGGAATATGGTAGATGCAGGTCCAGGTGAAAAGCTTTGAGAGTGCCTGCGGTAGTAGCATTCCACCACTATCACGGAATATTCTGTCCAGATGCCAGCTGAGGTTTCTGCCCCACAAGCAGATACAGCATGCAGTGCCAAAGGGGACCTCCACTAGAAATATGAGCATACAATCAAGACTCCGCTGAGGAAAATAAAAAACAGTTGAGGAGAGCCAGCTTTGTAAAGTATAAAAATATCAAGTATCAAATGAATAAATATATTTTATGTAGATAGTAAAGTATAAAATAAACGCAAAGCCACTTTGGGGTAGAAAGGATTCATTCTGAGATATGAGCAAGTCTGAAAAGTTTTATAAATACATAAGCTAATTAGACTCCTTGCTTCTTCCTAATGAACTTGCTCTTTTCCTAGGGTTTTGCTCAGAAAACGGAGCACAGGTTGTTTTTTTCTGCCTTTTGTGGGAGGGTCTTTCACCATCTCATCCCCAAACCTGGGGTGACCCTACATCAGTTTTCCTTAGTATAGTCTGAGTTTACACCTGTTTTTCAGGTGTAATTATCCATAGTACACCTTGGATAATACATGCTATGATTAATGAAGGATTATGTGATGAACAAGGGATAGGACCCAGGGTCTCTTTCCTCAGGGGCCAAATGTCCTATGACTATCTACACACCTGCTGCTTCCCTTCAAACTCTCTGCTTTCCTCCAGGATGTAGAATCCTGTGTGGAGGATGGTTAGGTTTGGGATGGGTAGTTTAGTTCTTATTTCTCAGGTAGTCTGCCAAGTTTGTCTGTATGCTGTGTTCTTTTTTTCTTTTTCTTTCTTTTTTTAGATTTTATTGGGGAAGGGGAACAGGACTTTTACTGGGGAACAGTGTGTACTTCCAGGACTTTTTTTTCCATGTCAAGTTGCTGTCCCTCCAATCCCAGCCATGGAGGGTGCCGTTCAGCCTCAAGCCACTGCCCCTTCAGTCTTAGTTGAGGAGGGCGTAGCCCAGCTCCAGGTCCAGTTGCCGTTTTCTAGTTGCAGGGGGCACAGCCCACCATCCTGCATGGGAGTCGAACTGGCAACCTTGTGGTTGAGAGTATGCATTCCAACCAACAGCCATCCGGGAGCTCAGCAGCAGCTCAGCTCAAGGTGCCATGTTCAATCTTAGTTGCAGGGGGCAGAGCCCACCATCTCTTGTGGGAGTCGAGGAATCGAAATGGCAACCATGTGGTTGAGAGCCCATGCTCCAACCAACTGAGCCATCTGGGAAGGCAGTTCAGCTCAAGGTGCTGTGTTCAATCTTAGTTGCAGGGGGCGGAGCCCACCATCCCTTGCGGAGCTCGAGGAGTCCAACTGGCAGCCTTGTGGTTGAGAACCCACTGGCCCATGTGGGAATTGCACCGGCCGCCCTCGGAGCCAGCAGCATGGAGTTCCAACTGCCTGAGCCACCTGGCTGGCCCTATGCTGTGTTCGTTTAATGGGGCTCTTTTCTCTCCTGTTTTCTGCTAAAGCTTTACTAATCTTAGGCAATAAATCTTAATGACCAAGATGGTCCAAAAGGGGAAGAGCAAATAGGTAAAGGAATAGCGGTAATAAGTCAGTCTCTCTCTCTCTCTCTCTCTCTCTCTCTCTCTCTCTCTCTCTCTCTCTCTCTCTCATTCATTCACATATGCACACATGCACATGTGCTAGTATTCTAAACACTAGCCCATGACATCATAAAGTAGCCTTGTGACCTTTGGGAAAATCACTTAAGTACTCTGAGCTTTTGTGTCCTAATCTGAAAATCACTAGAACTGGAAGACTTTTCCGAAATCTCATTATAAAATTATCAAGCTTGGAGTATGAAGGAACTATGGTGATTAGTTAGCTCAACCTTCCATATAGAACTTCTTTCCAAATATCTTTACCATGTGGTTACCCAATCGCTGTAAGAACATTTTAAGGAATGGAATAAATGGAAGAGATAAGAATAAAAATTTCTAAAAAATGTAAAAGATGTGTTTGAAAAGGAATGGAAAATAATTCAGCAGCTATTGAATAAGTGGAAAAAGAAAAAGTATCACTAAGTAACCCCGTTTTTGGATCTCTATAGCATGAGCGTCCTGTCCTCAAGAAAACATGTAAGACTTGTTGCAGCTCATTGAAGAACAGACGAAATTAAACAAACAAACATCAAAACTTGGCCTAGCATTTGACCCATAGTGAGTTCACAGTAAATGACAATTTGTTTTTACTTTTTGCTGTTGTGGTGATGGAAGTGGTGGTTCTGGAGGATCTGGGAAGTACACTATCTACCGGAAGCAAAAAAATATAGAGAAAGCAGAAAGTTATTTCCAGAATCTCCTACACCGTACCCAAAGCTCTCCCCTGGATTTTCTGGTTATGAGACAATAGTTTCCATCTGATTAGCTCCTAATTTTAATGCTCCACTTTGAAGCATCACCACATGTTAAGGTAGTAGAAAGCTTCTATCCCCATAGATTTTTGCTTCTAGGACACCAGTCATAGGCTGTGCCCCGGTTGGAGTCCCAGACCGAGGTGATCTTGTTCCCCCCTTGCTCCAGCTGTAGATTCCTCCCTGTCTTACGGACCCTCTTACAGAGTCATCAGCCTCTACCTCCTGGGTTCTTTGCATCTTTCAAGGCAGAATTGTGGCCTCAATTGTCTTGGGGTTGTGTTGGATCACATTTTCCAATTTTCCCAAACTTCGTATTTTTCTTAGATCTTTGGGTCTTCTTGAAAATAGTCATTTGCTCTCTCCTCCACTATAAATGCAAAAGCCTCTCTCTTACCTTCATGGTTCTCCTTCTATTCAGATTTTTATTTTATTTTGGTTCAGTTGTATTTCTCCTTTCTCTCTCTCTCTCTCTCTCTCTCTCTCTCTCTCTCTCTCTCTCTCTCTCTCTCTCTCTCTCTTTCTCATATGTGTATCAACAACCTATACCTGTGTGCCCTGCTTTGCAGAAAATCAAGACACAGAAACACATACTTATAAAATAAAACAGATAATTTAGGAAGTGATTACCGGTATTATAAAAAAGTGGTTTTTGCTTCCCAGCACACTTATTCTAATTTACTTTTAACAGTGTGCTTCCCCTGTGTATTTAAAATATAGTTTAACTTTCTCTAAATGATTGATTTTATACCTACAAAGTAATATACTGAATGAATACAATTTTTTTTTTTTTCAGATGAGCACATAGTCCCAAGGCCATAACTGCCTGAGAGATAGAACTGAAGGTGTGTGTTAGTCATGAAACCCCCAGTGGTGGGTGAGCTGCCATCCCTTCTTGCTACTCACTCCACTGCCCCTCCCTGCCATGTCCCCAAGCCCTTTCCTTGGCAGCTCTGCGGTGACTCACACATTCGCAGTGACAGTCATTAAGACATCCTGCTCTGGGGCCTCTGCCCTGATTGCGTTCTTCCTTCCCCTCCACGAGCAGCAGCAAACCTCACCACACTGGAGCCACCATGCCAGAGCCACCTCCTGTCACAGTGGTCCTTGGCATGCCTCCCTTGAGCTGCTCCTCCTAGTGGGCTTTGCTTCTGCTCTGTGGCAGCCCACACGGCCCAAGACACTTAGGTGAGTATTTGTTTCATTCATGTTCTCTGATTTTCCTAGTGCTTTAACTCTTTCCCTGTACTTCAGCCTCTCTTCCTCCTTCCCTGTAGATCTGCACCAGCTCCCCTTTGAGGTGTGTGGAGGGAAGATGGGAGGGGACTGTGAGTCTTTAACCTCTTCTCCTAGGTGAACTCCTTGTTTTCACCAGTGCAAAGAGAGGTTCCCTTATGTCTTCTCCCCCAACCCCCTTCCAGAACAAGGAGATAAACTGCAGGCTCGACACAACGAGGCCCACTCAGGAGCTTTGCATCCAGACTAGGCTCTTTCTACACTATTAAAACTTGATTCCTCCAGGTATCATCTCAGGAACTGGAAATGTTTGGTAACAAATTGGGAAAAGGGGGTGAGCAGCAGAGTAAAAGAGAAAGCAGTGTTCAACATTCCTGCTTTGGAAAGTTTGATTTTATTCTTATTTTTGGACTGACCCGTATTGCCACTGGGCAGCCACTTGTCCCATGAAAGTTCTGGGTTTTGGTGTTGTTTTCAACTAGGTAGCAAACGAGAGAAACAGCAAGTCTTGGGGAGCTAGAGATTTCCCTTCCTTTAGGATCTTGTTCCTTTCATGAATGTTGACACTATGAGTCCAGCTAATTCCTTTATACTGAAGAGACAGGTTATGTGAATGTTATTTTCAGTTGGAGGCCAATCAACCAAGGCCCCTTCCTGCTGCTGTAAATGCTCCTGCTCTGTGGTGACCTCACAGGAGGGGAGGGGGCAGTCTTACTGATGTCCTTGCATTTTTTTTGTCTTGTTTCCCACATTGAAACGTTCACAGAAGTACAAAAACAAACAAACAAAAAAACCGGACTGTAAACATAAAATGAAGACTTATCCTTGCATGTACTATTCTGAGATTTGAAGCTACTGAGAGGCATGCGCAGAGCCTTTTGATCTCTTGTAGTGCCAGGAGTACCATTAGACCTCAGGGAGGCTACTGATGCTGAATTTCATCAAATCCATGTTATTAATTCAGAAGAGTTCCAGGAAAACTTAATGTGAGGGCATTCTTGATGTAAGTATTTCCTCTAAAGGTGGTTTCAGTAATGTAAAAAGTCAACATAAATGTGGTGTATTATTCTGCTGCTATTGCCGGGGGATCGTCGTAAAGCTCTGAAAAGAGGAAAACTGACTTTCTGATCAGGGCAAAGCTTGCACGTATAATCACACGCATCCCCTGCTCTGAATGCCGGCTGCAGTGCAGATCAAGGACCTCTGGCACCACGGGACTTCAGGACAGCCATAGGAGGCAGGAGTAAGTAGCAAAGTTAAAAAAAAAAAAAAAAATACGAATTTTGTATCATGCCAACAAACACTTTTATTTCAATTTTTATATGGTATTATTCTCTCCTGCCCCCTGCCCCAGTACACAGCCCTTGGGTGCATTTGTTTCTGAAGATTTGCCTACTTTTGTAAAGGCTTCCTTTGTTAGTAGACGGACCTGCAAATAGACCACATCAGCATAGCTGTTAAAGGTATGGCTTTTGATGTCATGCTGACATGTGTTCAAATCCAACTCTGCCACTTCCAAGCTCTGAATTTCTGCACCCATGGAATAATCTCTCTCTCTCTCTCTCTCTCTCTTCTTTACTGTAACATGGGGGTCATGGCAGTAATAGTACAGATGTCAGTGGGTTTTAGGAGAGTTAAATGAGATGAGCACAAAGAACTATCCATAGCTGTCTACGAGTGTTGTGAGTATATTATTAGCAAAAGGAGACATTGAACTGACCCTTTCAGACAAGTCAGCTGCCCCCATGTATCAAAATCCGTTGTCTCACATTTCTTATTATTTCAGATGAAAGCAATTCTTAGGATATAATTACATGGTTCTGAACATTCATTTTCTATTTAACCTCATTAATGTAGATATGATTTGCATGCAAATTAACAGGCCCAGTCTGTACAGGTAACATGGAATGTAGTATGAAAACCTTAACGACTTCAGAGGGAAAAATAAAATTTTGTTGGGAATTGTGTCTAGCTTGACCATGCAATCACTGGATAGTTTTCTGGCTATTTATGTGGATGGCTTGCCCTAGAGATGCTAAATGGTATTGATTGTTCCAGTACTGAGGGAAAATTCTTAAAAACCCCCTCCGTGGATTCTAAATGGTGTCTTTGAAGAATTACAGATCTGTGTTAGTAAGGGATTAGACTTTAAAATTGATTTTTTTTGCCGTAGGAAGTGACATTGCTCCTCTCTTTTATAAGGTTCAGATTAATAAATTCCAAAGAACAAAAATGTTTGAGGACTGAATTTCTATGGATTAACATTTGTTTTCTGTTTGCCAAGTGAAACAATTTTCCTTTAAACATTTTAGGCTAAATATTTGTAGCTAAAAATTTGCTTAAAAAATCTGAACCTAAATTGGTTTGGATTGAAGTAATCTGTTTCCATTCTTTTGGCAAGACTCAGATTTAGAGCCTGAAACAAAAGGCGCTGCTCCTTTCCCAATTTAAAAAATGCTCATAAAACCCCATCATATAAATAAAACATTTAAAAATATCCAACCATCTAGCGTTATAAATGAGTCGTGACGTATAAGGAGGGAAATTCATATAGAGATTCAAACCGGATCCTTCTTAAGGTTATAATCAGCAATGAGTTAAATAATTTAAAATAGAGCTTATAAACTTTGTGCTTTCATGTTTTTTTGTTTGGTTTTGGTGTAGAAAAAAAAAAGATGTGTTTTCTAATTTTTGATTGTTCATTTGCCTCTCTCTAAATTGACAGAAAATGGGGATATCTTTCTAAGCATTATATCAAAATGAAAACAAAACCTGGGTTCATTACTGAGAGAATAGCACTTTTGTTGTTTGTGAAAATTTAAATATTATTTGTTTATTACTATCCATATGGTTTCAGAAACAGTTACTGTAGAAATTATAACAAGTGAAATGGTATAAATGGCATTGGTTAACACAGAAGCATTACACTGAAGTCTATTATACATGCAGGTTGGTGATTTTTGGAATGAGATAGTCGGAGCGGGTGGTCAGGGCAGAGGAAGCATGCAATTCGAAGGCGCTGACATGAGAATGAGCATGGAGTGATTAAGGAACTGAAAGAATTTTAGTCTTGGCATGTAGGCATATTGCAAAGTGTAACAAAATGGGGCTCTTCGAGGTGAGCTGGAGGCAGATCATGCTTTACTCCATGGAGAGGAGATGGAACTTTATTGTAAAGACGAGAGGATGCTATTGAAGAGTTTGCATAAGGAGACGGACACATGTTATTCATTATTCCAAACCCAGCTTGAATTGTACCTGCCACGCTAATTCCTGGAGCCCAAGAAGAAAGGTATGACTGTAAAAACTTTCTGCTCAATGCTTAAGGATAAAGCTAATATAAATGCTTACAATATACCTTAATGTGGCTTTCATATAGACAGTTGAGCTGCAAAATACTTTATTAGATAATGTAATTGAGTTTCTACTACTTATTTGTTGATTGAACTGGGTAATGCTTATCCCCCGAGAAACAAACAAAAAATCATTCTACAGTGACTACAAAATAGAATTCCTCAGCATTATAAACAGATCGATCCATAGAATAGAAAAGATAAGAACCAGAAAATGAAGTATAATAGTAATTAAAAAAAAAAAAAAAAGAAAGAAGAAACATCCAAATGAACAGTGGAAGACAGGGCAGTGGAAGTGGTACTTAATGGTAACAATACAAGTATTGGATCAGCAACTTTGCCACTGAATTAGTCTTGGGAGTCTGGTGATTAAGCCACATGGGGTTGGTAGCAAGTGACAGATTTCTTAGAAATCTCAATTTTACTTTTAAGATGAATACAAATTTTATATAGTGTACTTGGGCTACTTTTAATAAAAACTTGTGTCAGTTCCTCTAACATTTTTGTTATATATTATTTCAGGAGTATGTCCTGTATTATTCTTTAGGATTGTCATACATCCTGGTACTGTACCGTGTATTTTTGATGATATGGATACCCCGATTTGAAAAATATTGATCTGGCCAATATTGATCTAGATTGAAAGATGACTAAGAGATAATGAAAATTCAGGAGTGAGATGAGGAGACACATAAAATGCAGTTCCATTAATTTGCAGTGAGCAATGGAATGGTTACACCCAGCAGAAATGTTCCTTTGGACATAATCAGCTCATGTCACTCTTTAGTGAAGCTATAAGGAAGCCAATCATAGTCAAACATCACTTTATTGATTCACCAGGAGAAATTACTGTAACCCAGAGTCAAAATAGTCCTGACAGCATTATCAACACTGTCTCTGCTCACAGACAGGATTATATGGATACCCGGAGGGTGCTTGGTAAGCATGGACTCAAGAGTGTTAAGTGAATAAATTATGAAGACACCCGCTGGAAGAGTGTGATGCCCCTGGCTCACTTCAGATCCCAATGAAGGTTTTTGTGTTAAATTTCAGTTTAAGTTTCAAAAAGTCATCTAGTGTCCCTCATTTCCAGGTTCTTAAGGGCACAGTAGCCCTCCAGTGCTTATAAATGTACAAAAGAAAACTTCAGTTAAGAACAAAAGCATTTTATACATTAGAGTGTTATGCAGCAGCAAGGAGCCTTTAACAGGTAATTTGGGCCCACTTTTTCGCACTTCCAGATAATTTCTCTTATTAGCTTTCACTTTTATTTGCACTGGCCAGAGGGCACACAGACTGGCATCCCTAAGGGCTGCATCCAACTTGTTTTGTTTGTTTTACAATGCACTTTTAAACTGGGTATCGCACATGAAAATCACACGTTAAGTCTGGATTTCTGGCTACCATTTTGAAAGAGTGTACAGGGCAGGCTGGGTGTAACTGCCCCTTTTAATGAAAACAACTCAAAAGCTAGGTAAAATATAAAGACATTCTTTGTATGTGCTGTGACCTGGAAAAACCATGACAAATCCCAAAATGCTGAAAAAGATGGCAAAATGGCAAGCTTGAAAGATACCTGCCCAAACCAGATTTCACCTGTAGGTTAACTGGCAGTTTCCTATTGAAGGATGCATAGTTCAGAGTAGACAAAATGTAAAGTCTAGGTTGTGCTAAAGGTTGGGGGGTGAATAGGAGACTCCCCTTGTAGAGGGGGAATACTGAAGGACAACAGAAATCTACTAATAAACTCAGTTCGCAAAGAGTGAAACCAGCTTGACTTTGTTAACCTGGGCCTGAGTGGAGATGGTCCCAGGATAATAGTGAACTAAGCAATTGGCAGAAACAGATTTTCTGGAACTATGAAGTTTCATATAAGGGGTAAATAATTTCCAAAATATTTTTCAAGATACATTTCAAGAAAGAATGTGCTTAAGGCAAAAACGTATCAATATAAATGATAGGCGAGAGTGAATAGAACAAACAGAAAAACACAGGAGATTCCCATTCATTAGAGCAACAGATATTGGAATTATCAGAAGTAAATATAAAAAATAATTTTGTTTAATATGTTTTCAGAATTAAGAGAGACTTTAAAATGTTAGCAACGAAAAATATATTAAAAACAACACAATTAAAAATGACCCAAATACGACGTTTGGAAATTAAAATGTGTGTGTGTGTGTGTGTGTGTGTGTGTGTGTGTGTTGATGATTTAAGTTAAAAATTTAATTGCATAAGTTGAAATATGCTCCCAAAGGGGAGAACTACATTGTTTCGGATGAACTCTCCCAAGCAAGAGTAACTAAAGTATTCAAAGCACTGGAAAAGTACTAACTGATCAAGCTCTTCAGGAGTCAAGGTTTTGGAAAGAGGAGAAATCCAGAAATATGAATGCCTGCCAGTTACAAGGCAATTAATAAGACTATGAAGAGCTGAGAACTGCTTTTGGTAGTTTCACTGATGTATGGGGACTGAAATGGACAGTTAGGAACTAAAGGTCTGAAAGGTACCTGTCCCAGTTACTATTGCTGCACAAATCACCCCACATATGGCATTGTGGAACAACTATTTTATTGTACTCAGAGATCCTGTAGTTTGTGACAACATCGTGCCTGGTCTCTGCTTGACAGTGTTTGATGCTTCAACTGGGAAAATTCAAAGGCTAAGGGGCAACACAATGTCTGGGGACTGGAATCATCTGTAGGAGTCTCCACACATCTGTGTAGGACTTGGTGCTGACTGTCAGCTGGAACCTCAGCTGAGGATGTCATCCTAAATACAAGATGTGTCCTGTTCTTTTAGTATCTCCAAGTTGCCTGCTATGGGCTCCTTTACAAGATTGTGGCTGAGTTGCAAAAATGAGGATCCCAAAGAAAGAGAGGCAAAAGTCCAAGGAATTTTTGTGATCTATCCTCAAAAACAACGTGCTAGGATTTCAGTCCTGCCATATTGATAATGTTGTGACAGACACATGCCCAGGATCAAGAGAAATAGACACAGATTGTTAAAACCATCTTCAGAAAGTATAATCTACCATAACATCCCACTTTTTTTATCTGGGACTCAGGAAGGGGTATAGTATGGGAATCAGACCTTACAAGGACTAAATCAGCTAGCTCATTTCTTTATTAGATCAAGATGATCTGTCTATATCATAATATTCTGCTCACACCCAAACTAATTTCTCTCTGGAAGAAGATATCATTAGCTATAACTTTTTATATACTCCACAATTAATATTCAGATTATGTCATTGAATAAAAAATAGCAAGGCATGGAAAAACACACACAATATTCTCTGAAACAAAGAGAAAAACATTAAAAAGTAATCAACAAAATATGTAAATATTGGAAATACCATACAGGATATTAAAATACTATATGTAAATGTGTTTAGGAAATTAATAAGACAGAGAATTATAGCAGAGGTACAGAGCTATAAAAAATGAATAAAATTGAAATTCTAGAATTGAAAGTTAAAATAACTGAAATGAATTTAATAAATGGCTTTAACAGCAGATTAGACAAACCTGAAGAAAGAGTTTGTGCACTGAAAGATAAGTCAGAATTAATATCCAGAATAAAACATACAGAGACAAAAGAATTAAAACACTGGGGAAAAAGTATGAGGGATTTAGCATAGTAAAAAAATCAAGTAACATACAAATCTAGGTTCCCTAAGGTTTTCTAAGTAGAAAAGATAAAGAGAATGACAAAGTCAGTATATAATTGTTAAGAATTTTACAAGACTGATGAAAGACATTAAGCCACATATTTAAGAAGTGCTGTGCACTTTGAGAAAATTGCATAAAAAACATCAAAAATCAAATGTAAAGAGGAAATTTTCAGAACACTCAGAGAGGAAAAAATGGTACCTCTAAGGGATCAAGATTAGACATAGAACTAACTTTTCATTAGTAACAATTAAAGCCAAAAATCAATGGAATGAAGTAATCAGGCTACGGAAAGTAGTTACTATCTTATAATTATTATACCAGCAATATGTTATTAAAAAATAAAAGTGAAATAAGTACATTTTCATGTGAACAAAAACAGACTTTATCGCCAGCAAATCCATACCAAACGGAGTATTTGGGTATTCTTCATGCAGAAGAAAAATGATCCTGAATTGAAGCACAGAGATAAAGCAAAGAATGCAAAGCAAAGAATTAATATGTGGGTAAATCCAAATACATGTTAACTACATAAAACTATAATGTCTGTTGAAGTGAGATATGTAAATAATTAAAATATATGACAATAACAGTGTGTGCACACATGCACACACACACACACACACGCACACACACGAGGTTAGAATCAGCAGTAAATTGAAGTTAACAAGTCAAATATAATTGTGTATCTCAGCTGTGGTGAAAGGAGCAATTTGTTCTATGTTCCTTTTCCTTTTTTCCCCTTGCTTTCTTTTGTATTATTTTATTTTAGTCAATTATCCTTATGTTAGCTTGTTATATATTATTTCACTACTCTAAGTATGTACAATAGAGATTATCACATGCAGTCTATAGAGCAAATACTAAGCTATAGATCAGCAATGGTATAACAGTAATTCACTGGAAACATTAAATACTCTAATACAAAGACAAAAAAAAATCAGACTGGATTTATAAAACGTCTATATGCTTTTTATGATGTGATTTAGTTTTAAAGATACAGAATATATCTTTTTTACAGTGAAGAAGTAGAATTAAAGTCAAAATTTTGTAGGCACTGCTTTTTAGGAATAAGGAGAAAGAAAGAAATGGTTGGTACTAGAAGTGGATAAGCTTTTATTTAAAGTTGGGAGAAATTAGGCTATGATTTTTATAATATTTTATTATGGAATTATTCCAACATATAGCAATGTTGAAAGAATGTAACAGTTGAATGTCCATAGCCCTACCACCTAGAGTCTATGCATTTTGCTGCATTTGCTCTGTTGAGTATCAATTTATTTAGTCATCATTTCATCTAATTTTTGAATTATTTTAAAGTTAAGTTGCTGACATTGGTGAGTGTAGTATATTTTTACACCAATGGAGATTATTCAGAAGAGGGAAAAAATGTGATGATTGCCAGAGAGAGAGTGATATCCATTGTTGGGACAGTGTTCTCGAATAATCAAAATGAGTTGGGATCAAGTGAGAAAACAGAGCTGTGTATTAGCATTAGGTGGAAACTTGGGAACTTTCTCAGGAGGGCGGTTCCAAAAGAGGAAACTCAGAGTATACGGTACAGGGGCAAGTGGTGAGTAGAGGTGATAGTGGGGGGGGTATGATTAAGTTCTCATCACTTCTATTCCTTCCAGAAATAGTCAACAAGGTACAAGGAGGTTATTAAGTGAGAATGAAGTTGGAGAAGAGAGAATTGGATTGAGAATTGAGGGAAAGGTATGAAGTAATTATTGGGATAATGAGAAGAGGATTTTAGGGCATCCGTCAGAGCCTCCTTGAGGTTTGTGATTATGAATATTGAGGTTTGTGATGATGAATATGATTATGATGTTGAAAGTGGAGTGGTTAGGAAGAACTTAGGGCAATAGGTTTTTTCAGATATTATTCATATAGAGTTTTCACACTTACCAGTATGAACAGTAATACATTTTAGTGAACATTATTCAAAGATAGGAACAGGAGACTCTTCTCCCCACTCAGACAAACTCAGAGCAACCACAGACTTACTGTTTTTATATAGTGCTGTCAAATCACCTTGCCTAACTTAGAAATGTGGCACTTAAAACTTCAATTTTAAAGATTCAATTTTAAGGAAGACATTAAGTGGCCGTCAGTCAGGAAAACTATTCATAACATTTCATGCTACATGAAGTTCAGAAAGAAAAAACTCTTCAGACTATCCAACAAAGAAAAACTATATTATGAAAGAAAATATTCACCCATTTAATTTTCTGGCATTGATTGTTTGGACGGCATTATCATTGCAACAAATCTCCAGCTCTATGTTTTAGAAGAATGTATTTTTAACTGAAGTAAGTTGCCTAGAGAATTGCACTTTTTTTTCGGTCAACTCCTAGAATAACTGTATATTCTATAAAACTTTTTAAAGCCTCATTTATGTTCTTTTACATTGGAAAAATAATTTTACATGTGAATATGGGGTGTTGGAGAAGTAACAGATTATAAACCTCAAAGCATTTATAATGATTCTTTAAGTGCTGAATGTTAGGACTTTATGGGAAGAGTCTCTGTTTTTCTACTGTGTAAATTTAAATTAGTCATTGTTCTGAATTTTATCATGTCCCCACATTAAAAAACAAAACGAAACAAAAACTGAAAGGAATTTTTAATATCAAGGTCTGTTGACAACAAATGGCTTTCTTAAAACTCATTCTACCTTTAAGAACTACCATGTTTCCCTGAAAATAAGACCTAGCTGGACAGTCAGCTGTAATGCGTTTTTTTTTGGAGCAAAAATTAATATAAGACCCAGTCTTATTATATAACACCCGGTCTTATATTATAGTAAAATAAGACCGGGTCTTATATTAATTTTTACTCCAAAAGATGAATTAGAGGGGATTGTCCGGCTAGGTCTTATTTTCGGGAAACACAGTAGTGAATTAACAATGGCAGGGAGTCAAGAAAGGAACACAATTTCAGTTACTTTGTTGTGAATGCTGTAGTGATTCATTCATGGTGAACTCAGGAACTAAAACATAAGGCATCTGTTGTTGGTAAAGGAAAATTACCCATTTTATATCAGCCTGAAGCAGCAGCATTAAGTGGGATCTCCAGGGCCTTATTAAACCATGCCTTACTTTTTTGGTAATTTAGACAAAAAGAAAAAAAATATATTTTTCTATGTTGTCACTTTTTAAAGGAAATATTATTGCCTTTGGAAAAGCACTAAGTGCATTTAGAATTTTCACAGCCACTAAGCTCAATTCTGTTATGTTTTGAAGGTCATGAATTTATTCACATTCATTTACAAGTTCCTGGGGTTAGGGTAGAATTGTTATCTTGATCACACTTTAGTATATGCAACTATTAACCTGGATAATTTAAAATAATCCTAGAGCTAAAATTAACTCCTTATAATTGCCTTTTTAGGAATACTTTTCTTTTATAATCATTTTGGCAAGTGGGTATGGTCTTTGAACTAAGACAAGAAGTTTTCAATAGAGTTCAGATTTCTCTGCCTTAAAGCAAGCACTCAAGAGACGTTAATTGCTATCACTTCTAATCCATTTCACATACAAGATCATAGATCTAAAAATTATAGAGTTGGAGGGTCAGAGATGGTCATGTCTAAAACACATTTCACAAATAAGGAAATGTGTGGCCAGAGAAAACTGGTTTTCCCAAGGTTACATATCCAATTAATGAATTCTTAGTCATGTTTAGAGCTGAGAGATGAATCAATATGAGTCTTAAACATTTAAATCGAACTTAGTGAGTTTGATCTGAAACCTAATTTAAAAAATCTAGACTCACCAGGATGTTAGTTTAATTGAAGTGTGAAAATAGTTTCCCCACAGTTATGCCGCAGGACTCCTGACAAACTTTCTAGAGCTACAGTCTAAAGTCAATCACTACTACTTTAAACTTCCATGCATTAAAAATAGAATCAGTGATGTACGAGTATCTCCATTTCTTGTTTATTATACTCCCACATTTTCTTCTGGAAACTCTGCCTGCGGTGCTGACACTGTCTTCATAACCAGTCAGGTCAGTTCCTTGCAGTTTCCTGGATATCAAGCATATGTAACTAGCAGTTACATCGTTGAGTTGCCTTTTCAAATTGGACAGAGAATACTAGGGTCATCTTCAGTTGTGTGATGTGGTTGGTCACGGTGCAGATCGCCCTACCTGGCTTTGTGGTTGGGATCTCTTTCCTGGTATAAAGCCAAGAGTGCTAGCCATGCATGGCCTAATTGTCAGGCACCTCTTCAAAGCATCTGTAAGGCTGTCAGCAGTGAACTATTCCTTTGCTTTCTAAAGTAGGCCCTTCCAATCTTCCAGAGTATACTGTTGAAACAAATTAGTACTTTGCATTGTTGTACTAATTTATGTCACACAGCACTTTCAAATGGTGTTTCAGTTGAAACTCACCAAACAGAGTTTCTTTAGACTAAGTGGTGTGTCAAGAGGGTTGGTGCTAGAGGAGTCTACACCAGGGACCACCTATATGGGAGTGTAGTCTAGAGAGTTTAAAAACAATGATAAAGGCATACAAAGTTGGTCTGCTTTTCATTATTACCATGTTATATCAATTTTAAATAGTCTTAGTGATGAAATGCTCCACTCAAAAACATTATTGTTTTGGTGTGGAGGTTCTAAAAAGATGATGTGGTTACTGTTGAGTTATAATAATACGTGTGTAAACTTAAAATTAATGTATTTTATATTTAATGCATTATATTTCGTATGGAAGTTAATTTGGATAATTTCCAATTATATAGTTGCTTTGTAGACTATGTGTTCAAGAGTAAGTTTAAGTTCTTAACAGTTCAAACTTACTCAAATTCTTTTAGGACGCAGTTCATGTCTCCAGAACCTGTGGTAGTATATATTCTTCCATGTAATCAGTAAATTGGAAGTGTAGAGATTGTAAAGATGAACAAATAGAACTTTAATCAGTTATTTCACTGTATGTTACCACTTGGGAGTTTCATTTGTGTTTAAAATTTTAAATAGTAACACAGAGTGTGAGCTGCAAAATGTACTATTTTTATTCGGTGACAGTGAATTTTGAAATGATCATACATAAAATATAATTGTTTGGTACAGAGGGGGTGTGTATTAGACTCCTTCAGTTTGACCTTCTTTGGAGGAATACTTTGAGGGTAATTAACTATAAATTATTACCATGTTTCCCCGAAAATAAGACTGGGTCTTATATTAATTTTTGCTCCAAAAGACGCATTAGGGCTTATGTTCAGGGGATGTCATCCTGAAAAATCATGCTAGGGCTTATTTTCCAGTTTGGTCTTATTTTCAGAGAAACACGGTAGTAGCAGTTGTTTTATAGTTCACTGAGTACACGATTCTTTGCTAATGAGGTAGGAAACAAGAAGCAAAGAGCAAGATGCCAAAAAGGGATGTGTGCATATGTGTGTATACATGTGTGCATGTGTGTGTGTGTGTGTGTATGTGTATGCATCGTGTGTATTGTGGGCTTGAGAAAATATAGCTGATTTTACACTTTGGTCCTGATAAGCATAATCCCCATTTTGGGAAAAGAAGCTAAGAACAGACCGGCTAAAAAGACTTCCCTAAGGATATTTATCTCAGCAATACAGTCAGAAAGGGCCAGTTTTCTAGTCTGTCACATAGTCTGAATGCAAATTTGTGAAAGTGTAACAAAAGAATAGTAGAAAACATCTAATTCTGTTTGATCCTCCTATGTGAATAAACTGTGTGTGGACAGAATTTTGAGTGAAATGATACATTTTCTGCACATATTTGCAAGACTGTGATTTGGCTTAATCCCTTAAATAAAATGTGTGCTGAAAAATATACTAGTAACTAAAAAACTAAATAGGCCACCTTTCCAATCAGTATGCCGATACATAGTGACAAGGTAATATGTATATGTTTTCCTGATTAAAATCATAATCAATAATTAGTAAACCTAAGTGGGAAGCTTGAAAGACTGGCACATTAATGAGATCTGCTATTTACCTTTTCTACACCGTGGGTAACTTACTTCACATTTATGTTCCTGTTGCCTCATCTGTAAGTTAAGTTGAGGATAATAAAAACGTACACTTCATTGTTTTTATTCTAAGGAATACATTATAGATGGATAGATAGATAGGAAGATAGATAGATACGTGTCGTAGGGGCTGGCTCATTAAGTTTCAGCTTATAATTGTAAACAATATTACATTGAAATCTATGAGTATTTTAAATTCAAGACCCAAGATCTGTATATAAAAATCTATACAATGATGCACCTTCCTAGCATGCTAATAGTTTTTACTTTAAAGGGAAGAGACAGTGGGGAATTTCCATACTGAGCCAACATTGCAAAAGTCTTTTTTATTGAAATGTTTTCAGTAACCATTTATATCTATTTGCAATAATATCAATTAACTAATCTTGCTAACAAGAATTGTGGTGTAGCTGATTATGTATGTACCATTATCTGTGCAGTAATCAACAGTGTTATAGGTCGTAGTATATTTATCATACAATCTATTTTGAAAATTTAATAAGAATTGAACTTTTCATTCCTATGGCCTATGGGAGTAGTAAGGTTTAACCTCATAGCATTTCTGATGCTGATCCCATTATTTTCAGCCACAACCACAGCCCAAGAGGGAGAAAAGAGGAGGTACGTAAGACCATGGGGTGCCATGAGACCAGGGGTCTGTAGTCAGTCATCATGTAGAGCCAGCCATCTCCAGGCCTTTCTGGCCCGATATCAGCAATGGGAGCTGCACCCTTCTGGGAGCAAGTGGCCTATGGAGAACTTTGCTGTACCTGCTCCTTACAATGAAAAAGTAAGGGGAGAGCGATTGGCATGCCACAAAAATGAGTACAAGCTGGCAACGCCTGTGAATTCCCATGGTAAGATGTTGAGGACACCTTCAATCTAAAGCATCCCGTGTTTGTCACAGCTCTTGTCTGTTGTCACACCCAGGGAATTGAGGGAACAGAGGAGGTGGAAGAAGGGTTAGGCTGTGATATAGAGAAGACAGCTCTCCTTCTTACTTCTTTTGGGTAAGGCTGTCTGACTGAATCTGCTCTCTCTTCATATAGAATGTACAATTCGAGACGTACTTCGGTATCTGTAGACTCCTGCTCCGAGGATAAATCTGTCTTCTCTTCTTTGTTCCAATTTTCCTGACCTGATTGATTCTGCTTGATACACATTTTTGTGTGTGTGCAGTGAGTCAATAACGTTTATTGATGAAAAACAAAATATGGATTCTCACTTGTAGTATTTAGAGTTCATTGGGTTAGCGGGTATCACTGGTCAAGTGGTTACCTTTAGAGAAAGCACTCCATTTACAGGAAGCATTGATGAAATAAAAGCAGAGAAACAGAACAGCTGTGTCCAGACCTCTAGATTCTAAACATTGGAGAGAAATCTGAAGAGCTTGTCATAGCTCTGTAGGGACGATTCATCTTTCTCCACCTTAGCAGAAAGGTTGTTTTCTGCCGCCTTTGACAGGGGGATGAGTTCTAATTTGCATGTCTGCTTTGAAACATTCCTTACCCAGGGATTAAACATCTGGTTGAAAACAGACAAGGAGTAACTCACAAAGCTCTTATTTGATATCCGTAGCTTAATAGAGTGCAACGGACTATTAGTTGTTTTCCAACTTGGAATAAGGTTATTTTAATCAGAGAGATGGGTCACTCGGTTTCCATTTTATGTGTTAACATTTCTGAATTTTGTCTTGTTGCTTACCTTTGGAAAGTGAAAATTTCCTCCTAATACCCACTTATTTGCCCTGGGTTGTCACAGAACTTAAAGTGGTGCTAGCGTTGGGATTTCCTTTGCTTTTTTACTGTTCGAATTTTAAATTGAACTCTCAGAATGTTTTTTATCTTCTGCGTACAGATTAGGTGCATCTGCTAGTCCTGCTGTGTTATGTTAATTTTTAATTCTTGTTCTTCAGAATTATTAAACATGGGGTAATTTTGAACTGAATATTTGTATTCATTTGAATGTGGACTAACTTTTTAATTTAGAACCTAATTAAATATTAGCAAAAAATTTTAAGGACTTTGCAGTACAATCTCTCATTCTGGTGACACAGAGAAAGAATTAATGATTAAAGCTTTTTAACATTATAGATAAAGTATTTTATATTCTAGTGAGTGAATATATGTATACCTAGTAAGAAATCTATCATACATTTACATATATAATTTCATTTTAAAATTCATAAGTGATAAGTTTTAGGTCACATTTGTAATTAAATTTATAATTAAAAGAAAGTTGATATATACTTGGTAAAAGAAATGATATATGACATTTGGTTTGAAAATAACCCTTTCCCTGCCATCATCTTTAAAGAGGAAATGTGTGTCTAGGCACTACTCTAATGGACCTTAAGAGAACAAAGTATACCCAACGGCTTTTCTTTATGAAAATAAAACTGGCTCTTCTGGTAATGAGAATCCCAAATGGTTGACGAGGTTAAGAGTGGCAATAGCAGGGACTTGACAGAATCAGGAAGTCTGGGTGGTGGGCAGGCACCCAGGTCATAGTGTGCCTAATGCTTAGCTCCACACAGGCTCTGAGTGGGCACTCTTGTATTTTCGTGACCAAACTTCTTGAACTTTTGGAGTTGTTGTTGTTGTTGTTGTTGTTGTTGTTCTTCTTCTTCTTCTTCTTCTTCTTCTTCTTCTTCTTCTCCTCCTCCTCCTCCTCCTCCTCCTCCTCCTCCTCCTCCTCCTCTTCCTCCTCTTCCTCCTCTTCGTAGTCGTATTTTTTCTTCCATGTTAGCTGCCTAGACAGGCACAAGCACCATTTACACCATCAGTATGGTGAGGAGTGCTGCTAACCTGGTTTGGTCCGTCAGCCACAGAACCCAGGCTGCACAGAGCCTGTCAGACTGTGGCATCTTGTTTCAAATACACACGTACTATATGACCCTGGAGGCATCCCTTAATTTGAACCTTATAAAAATCCAAAGGATCAGAGCCACTATTCGTGCATCTGGGACATGTGTGTGAATTACACAAAGGGCCCTTCTGGAAGACCATTTAGAAAGGTATCCCTTGTTCTTGCTCGGTAAACCGTGTCGGGACGACTGGTCATGGCTGCTGGTGTGCTGCAAGGAAGGTAAGTTGAATTTCAGACCTACTTGCACTCAGCCTACCACATGCCTTTGTGCAGAGCATAAACTGTATTACTGTACGCAGCGGCTCTGAAAAGGATGAACTGAAAGGCATAATCCATATTGTAGATTAGTAATACACTTAGTGTAATTACACATACTAAACGACAGGATGTGTGTATGTCTGGGTATGTTGGTGTGTGTCCATGTATGTCTGGAGAGCTGTGTCTGCTATTAACCTATCACCCCACCATATGAAGAAGACGGAAAACACCTCGACGCATGTCTTTGGTAATCCTGTTCCTGTATACCCCCTCCACTGCCATGCCCTGTTGCTTTAACTGGGGCCTTTATGGCTTAGCCAGAGGAATTCCTCTGACTTTGCAGTCACAGTCTATAGAGTCTTCATCTATTACAAATCTAGGCTTCGCCACAGCACTGAAATCTGTTCTCTCCTTTAGCACTGTTTAAAAAGTGCATGCTTTGTCTACACACTCACCTTTTGTGTCTGTGGTACTTCCACACTTTCCTCTTCAACACCAAACCGTCAGATATCGTCCAGTTAGCTCATGGGGACAGATACATTGCATCCAATTCTTTCTGGCTAGTAAAGAGACTTTCCATCTTGAGTGGGCTCTGAGGACTAGTTCTCACATTATTACAATGACAGTGAATTCTATGGACTCTGCCCCTGGGTATATTCTCTAAACACAAGGTTCTTCCTCAAGCCACTGGAGTGTTTAGTGTATCAATTAACATTCAGCAAGTATTTGAAAGCTCACTGTGTACCAAGTCCTGACCTGGTGTCTCTAATGACTGACTTTCCCTGTGAATCTTGTGTATTTCCTCAGAACAGACAAATGGAGCGAAGGGAAGACTTTCCATTAAAACCCAAGAATTCCTATCATCTAGTCTGCTTTCATCTCAAAGTAAAAAAAAAAAAAAAAAAGTAAATTTTGGATCTTGCGCTTTGGTGCAAATTTTTAATAGTATAACATTAAAGAATCAAAATACCCAGACATTGCAGGAATGCTCACTGAGTGTTTTTAGATCATGTGGCTGTACCGCCATTGTCTTATGTGTTTATATAAGGTGTTAGGCCTATTTCAGTGCTTCCCACTGGTCCCGGTTTGCATTGCTGTCCTGAGCGCTGTAGTAAATATTCCCTTTGCTGGGCTGTTGATTGGTCACATCCAATAGGTAGAAAGAACTTGTGTGGGATTATTTCCCTCTTTGTCTGATTTATATTCATTCTTCTCTTTCTTTCATGTTGAATAGAAACTTTGTTTCTGTGTTTATGTTATTTGATTTCTCCTTTAATGTTTTATGAGTCCTGTGTCCTGGTTCCTCAGTTTTCACATTTTAAATGTCATAAAATTTTTAATCTGCTTAGCCATTTTAAATGTCATAAAATTTTTAATCTGCTTATATACATGAACATTCAAAAAGATTAAGAAATCAAAGCGTATAAAATACTTTAAGAGGTAAACAAATTTATACATTTTCATATTTTATAAAAAGTATAAAATGTTATATGTAAATGTATATATTTTTGTTTATAAAGTTATATTATGTACCTTATGTACTAAATTCAAAATAATATCATTTAAGTACAGTTTTAAATACATAGATATTATAAGGATAATGAGGATGATTTTGCAAAGAAAAAGAAAAAAAATTTAGAAAATCATATTGTTTTTGTAAATAGTTATGACCTACCTACATTTCACTGGTAACTTTTGTAAATTATTATTTATGGAATTCATCTTGATCAAAATATCTATACATACAAAGACTGTTGCGTACAATCAGTTCTCCTTCTCTATAAGAGATGGCAAGACAAGTTTAGAAATTATTGCCGCTTCCTGGCCAGAGGTAATAATATACTACTTAACATTTTATACAATTTTTTTTCCTTTTTCAAACTGAGTGAAGATTGGGAGAAAGTCCTTGATATTCTTGACCTATTATGGTTTTCAATGATTAGTCTGAGGATTTTCATTTCAATCAGGAACCTAGAGTGGAACAAAATTGAAAAGTAAAATTAATAGTATTTCCTTCACTGGATTTTATACATTAGAGCTGGGCCTTTAATTACATTATAGGCCAGTGAAGTGCCATCTGTGTCTTGAATCAAGAGGGTTTTGACTCCAGGAAAGGTGGCAGCTCTTACATTTGAACCCAGCACAGAATGAGTTCCAATAGTTAATGAAAGGCCATTTTATCTAAGGATGAAGAATTTAATAAAAAAATAAGTTGTAATATTACCTTCTTTTTAAAATTAAATTTATTGGGGAGACAATGGTTAGTAAAATTACATAAATTTCAAATGTACAATTCTATAATACATTATCTATATATATCACATGTGTTTTCACCACCTAGCGTCAGTTCTCCTTCCATTACCATATATTTGACCTCATTTACCCTCTTCTACCACCAACCCCTCCCCCCTTACCCTCTGGTATCCACTAAACTGTTGTCTGTGTCTATGAGTTTTTGTTTCTTTATTTGTTTGTCTTGTTCCTTCGTTGTTTTTAGTTTTCTATCCCACATATGAGTGAAGTCATATGGTTCTCGACTTTTTTTGTCTGACTTATTTCACTTAGGATGTATCTCAAGATACATCCATGTTGTTGCAAATGATAGTATTTCATCTTATGGTCAAGTAGTATTCCATTGTGTAATATTTTCTCCTTTAAGGTCATTTATAAAATAGACAGAGGAGAAGAGGAAACAATTACTTATTTAATGACTATATAAAGAATATTAAGTATATAAAAGGTATTATACCAGGGATTAGGGCCATAGGAAAGGCTCAGCACGTTTCTGAGCTTCATTCTTCCTGTCAATAAAATGGGGAAAAGATGCATGTTTTATAGGGTAACTATAGAGATTAGGGGTAATATACTAAAAATAATTGGCACGCCAAAAAAAAGGTAATGTTCCTCTAGTGTTTGGAACATGTAAGTCTCTATCCAGACTAACCTAATAAACGTGAACTAGAGAGAGAAAAAAATAATAATTGATAATAATGAATATAGGCTAAAGAGTCTGCACTTTTTCTGTAGTCATTGGGGATCCACTGACAGTTTTTGAGCAGATGTAACTACTGCATTATGCTGCGCTCAACAGCCTTGGGGGTCGCTTACAGAGGGCAGCAACAAGAGGTGGGAAGACAAGTTAGAAGATGATTGTAGCGATTGCAATATTCCCGGCCAGAAGTGATCATGGAGACTTGAAGTAGGATGGAGGGGAGGGCTTGTGGAGTTGGACTGCAGAAAGGAATGGTGGAAGAGGTCGTAAGGTCGTGGAATCAAAGATATTGCAGCTGCTTTTGCAGGGTGAAAGGGGTGACTGGAAGGATCATAAAGACATTAACAGGTCAGGAGTGGGCATTTGGGTCAAAGGAGAAAACAGTGAGTTCTGATGTGAAATACTCAGTAATGGCACCCGTTGGCTGCAAACACTGGACTGGTCTCTTTCCTCCAGGCTAGATCTTTATCAGGAAGGAATTCTTATATTTGTCTCTCGTGAATTCAGAAAACCTACGCACATAGAGTGAGATGATGTTTGTTGAGTCACTCTGCAGAGTTGGTGAGAGGACAGTAGGACTTTGAGCCTAAGAGCTTCTGCTTGATAGTTCTGAGAAGTTACTTAAAAGATTCTTCTAAAGTGTTGCCTGAAAACAGTGGATGAGACCTCTCTGTTGTCTTATCCATTAAGAATAAAAACACAACCTCCCTTGATGGTGCTATTGTTTTTATCCATGTTATGAAAGCTATTGATTATCTTATTTATCTTGTAATACTATATTCTAATGTGTTTACATTGAGTTACCAGCTTAAGCCATTTTGAGAAAGTGCTCAAAACCTACTTTGAGAACCTTTCTAGGGACATATACGAAGGACAGATCTGTATTGTAGGAAACTATGATATATGTCTTAGTCATAAGAGACAAAATGGGAGTGGATGTTTTGTCAGTGGAGTATGTTTTGATCAGGAGGTGGCACATTTGACCTAGTGAGAAGGTTTAGTTTAAACATTCTACATTTACTATCTCAATTTTCATGAATAGGAGATGCCACAGAGGTGTGTGCCCTGCTTGTAAATTAATTGCAGGTGCAAGCCAATCACCTTTCAAATATGAAACCTGTCTAAGAGAAGACAGCGGTGGTGTGTGTTTGTATCTGTATCGTGTGTCTGCATGTTGTCTGTCTGTGATACACATGTTCTCACTTAGGGATGCCAAACTCTCTATTATCAGAGAAAAGTCTAGGGAGACTTAAAACCTTACATCCGTGGTTTTATTATTTTTTGTTTTCCTTTTCCTTTTGAGCTATTCTTTCTCCATAGTCTTTATGGACTGAATGGACTTAGAGGCATTTTCAGCAAAGGAATAACTTTTCCATCAAACACAATTGTATACAATGCTTCTAGCTAAACAGGAGGTCCAAAAATATTTTGGAGCATTGGTAAAACGTTCTCATTTTCTCCTTTTTGTTTTAAAAGCTCTTAGATATAATTTGTAAAACAATGTTAAGCAAAATGCTAAGCAATGTTAAGCAAGATACCTTGAACTGTGTATAGCTGGAAAGCGGAAAGGCAATTCTCGCATAGGTTTACCTTTGTTTGAAATGAGAAAGCCTACGGCAGTCTCTCAACCGATATTATTTGATTTGTTCTTTATTTCTTTGTCTAGTGGGCAATGAGAATAGACTGAAGATAAAGCTGTTCAGAGACGGTTGTTGACACTGCGTTTAACTGCATGGTGCGGCCTTCTTGCTCCTTATGCTGTTACTTTTCTTGGATTCCAGATATGATGCAGGAGGAAAGTGTATCAGGTCCCTGTGCTAATAGCACTCAAACTCTAGCTGGCCTAATTTCTTTCTTTCACTCCCCTTCTCTCCCTTTTTTTCTCCTCCCTTCCTGTTTGAGGCAAAAGGAAGGAGTTGAGATAAAAACAAAAAGCAAATGGGGTATCACAGGCCTTCATAACTTTTGCTAATAGTAGTAAATTGTTTAGTCTTTTCTATGTCATCCTTTTTCCTTATTTTCTTATAAATATGAAAAGGTACCGTATAATACGTCGCTTCTGGTATGGCAATTTCTGCCAAATAAAAACATTACGGTGTATGCTCACCCACCTTATTCATTGGATCTGGCACCATGCGACTTCTGGCTCTTCCCTGAATTCAAAATGACCATGAAAAGTAAATGTTTCGAATCGATTCAGGACATCGAGGCAGCCACGAAAGTGCAACTAAAGATGCTCATGAAAGAGGACTTTCAGAACTGCTCATAAAAGGGCATGAACGATGGGATAAGTATATTCAAAGTGCGGGGGAGTGTTTTGAGGAGGATTAATGGCAGTGTGTCTTCTGTAATACTTTTTTTGTTAATTTAAACATTCACCATATTGCTTGATCACACTTCATAAGAGGTCAAATGAGTACATATAAATAAGGCAGAAAGGAAAAGAGACCCTGACTCATGCACAGCTCATTAGAAAACTTTAGCTTGATAGTTAAGAACAAGGGTTGGAAAATTTTTCTGTAAAGAGCCAGAGAGTGAATATTTTATTCCTTGTGGGCCACGTGGTCTCAGCTGCAGCCATTAAACTTTGCTGTTGTGAGAGATTAACCATAGTCAGTATGTAAACAGTAGGTGCATCTGTGTTCCCGTAATATTTACTTATGGAAAATTGAAAATTTACTTATGGAAAAATATATATATATACATATATATATTTTTTAATTTATTGGGGTGACAATTGTTAGTAAAATTACATAGTTTTCAGGTGTACAATTCTGTATTACATCATCTATAAATCCCATTGTGTGTTCACCACCCAGAGTCAGTTCTCCTTCCATCACCATATATTTGATCCCCCTTACCCTCATCTCCCATCCCCCACCCCCCTTACCCTGTGGTAACCGCTAAACTATTGTCTATATTTTGATATATCATAAATGATTATTCTTTGTATTTTTTAGCCATTTAAAAATGTAAATGTCATTCTTAGCTTACAGGCCCATAGGAAGCAGTGGTGGGCCAGACTTGGCCTATGAGGTATAGAGTCTGCCAATCTCAGGATAGAAAGAACATGTGCTGTTTCTGAGGCATTGCTGTCCATGCTAGTAGCTACCATGTATTGAGGAAGGCATTGAGCCAAGTACTTTATAAGTCATCTTACTTAATCCATAAGGCAATTCTGTATTTGACATTGTTAGCTCAATCCTTAGACTAGTTTAGAGTCAGAGATGTTAGGAAACTCCCAGTGTCACACTGCTGGTAAGTCAGAAGTCTTGTGTTCAGCTTTTACCAGCAACCCTAGGAGAAACCCTTTGCTTCTTTGGATTTCCATCTCTCCATTTGTAAAATCTAAGTATCCTTCTTACTCTCATTGCCATGTGGTTGTTTGAGCCTCATGTAATTCTGAAAGCTTGAAAGAGCTGTGCAACTTTAGAAAATTTTTATTAAGATTATTGGACTAAAGTACTTATTAAGTTGTTGCTGTTATTGTTGTATTTTTACCTTCTAGCTCTGGACTCCTACATCCTTTGGCAGTTTCATATAATCGGGAGGGAAAAAAAAAATGTCTCTCCAAACTCATGGGATTAGTTATAAAGTAGTTTGTCAACAAATGGAAGAGTATAGTTTAAATTGATGATATAGTTGGTACAGGGAGGTATAAAAAGGAGAGACAGTAGAGAATGGCACACATCAGGGAAGAATTTCCTAGTCAGGGGAGGTATGAGCTGGTTTTAATGAAAACCATGGACTGTACTTGGCCAAGGTGTATTCATATATTTGGTTGGTGCAAAAGTGATTGTGGTTTTTGCAATTATTTTTAAGCTTTTAAGCCGCAATTATTTTTGCATCAACCTAATATATTCAATAATTAAAAATATTTGTTAATGCATATTTCCAGCATTTACAATTGAATTATTAATTCCATGTAGTTTTTGAAATTTATAAGAATATGTGAAAGAAATCCCAAAGACAACATTTAAGCAACCATAGAGAAATTATGCACACACCAAAAATTCTAGTTTTGCCATAATTTTCGCAGAAGTGAGGAATATGTAGATTCTAGAAACTCAGATCAATAAGCCTAATTAAGATTCCTAGCAATAGTCAACAGATTTTTAAGCAGCAGCTATGTGAATGCTTAGAAAAGAAAATAGTGGTATCCTGCCAAAGTTTTCTTTAAAAAGAATAAAAAGAAAAGAAAGACGGAAAAAGAATCAATAATTCAGATAAAAATTATTTGTCTTATAAAAATTGGACTTTTAAAATATTGAATTGCACAAGTCATCATAATCTCCCTGAATCATTCATTCATTCATCTTATAAATATTTGTTAGGGACCTACTCAGTTCTGGGAACTGTTCTAATTGCTTGGAATCTATTGATAAACACAACTGAGCAAGATCCCTGCCCTCATAGGGCTTACATCATGATAGTAGTGGATGCACGGCTCCCAACTCTGCCAAGGGCCCCCACTGTTTTTGTAACTAGTCACTGCCCGGAACCCCGCACAAGAGGACATTGTTCATAAACCATTACAAAAGTGAATGGGGAGGCAGGTATCATATCCATTTCCTGTCCTGTTCATTGAGATTTCTTGTCATCACTCTGGCCAGTCTTATCAGACTTCACAGAAGTGCTGACTGAACTGAAGATAATTAGTGTATAGGATAGAAAAAAATATTGACAGTATACTAAATGTGACTGCTGTCTATGTGGAAGGGACAAGCGTGCTCATTGATTTCCCTACTTGTTGGCCTTACTGCCCAGCCCCAAACCTCCAGGAGGACCAGTGCTTACTTACTTCCATGGTATCAGTATGAACAGAACAGCTGCTCCTTCCCCTGGTTGATACTTGGGGTTTAGGAAGCAGGATGAGGGCTGGATTTGACCCTGCTTGCCCTCCATCAGACGCCTTGTATAGGGCACAACCTGTTCCACCCAGGATTGCAGACGTGCCCTTCCACCAGCAGTTTCCATTTCCAAATACAAGTTAGACAATCTGAAAGAGTGCTCCAGGATTCCAGCAGGACAGCTCATAACGCCCTTTGGCCAGACAGACTTAAAAAGCTATCCAGGGCAGTTCGATTGAACTGTTGCACAAAAATGTACCTATAGTTAGCACTGTTATACTGTATATGTACATGATTAAGATGGTAAACTTTATGCTGTGTGTTTTTCACCACACTCAAAGCAAAACAAAACAAAACAACAAAAACCCGTCCAGGGCAAGTGTGGATATAAGGTGTTCCCTCCTCACTGGAGAATTGCAGACATTCTATTTATTCTCCCAGTAGTCTTGCTGTCAATTGTATTAGACATGTGCTGACTTCTCACTGGCAAAATATGATTATTATAGTTAATGCTGGCTCACCCGTAAGGAAAAAGAGCAATACATTTCTAACTGCCCTCTTCTCCATCAATGTGCAGACAAGTGTGCGTTCCATATGTCTCTCAACACCCACTCATTCACCCAGCTGAACTTTAAAACCACCACCTTGGGTCTAATTACATTCATCTTTCAAGCTATCTGTGCAGGGGTTATGGGGTTAGGTGGAAGGAAAGCTTTCATTATTCCAGTTATGGAAGCGTGGTATGTCATTTGTGACAATTGAAAACCTCATTGAATTCTCTGCTACTTAGTCCACTTCTGGAACATTGCTCACAGTATATTATTGTATAAATTAAAAGCGATGTTGGTCAACTAACATGCATCCTTAGGTGGGTAAGTGTTTAGGGAAATACAAAAACCACAGTGGAGAAGTTGAGGAACAAGTGTGATTTAGCCTGAAGAAAGAAGATAAAGGAGACCCTTGCTAGCATCTGACTTTCGTCAGTGTGAAGAGATAGCAGAATATGTGGCACTTCTCTTGGTAGTGTCTTCTCTGGCCCAATCTCAGCACCATTACCTCTGCATAGGGTTCCTAAGAGAAGTGTAGTTCAGGCTGATGATGAAGGCGTGGCTGTACCAGGCCAAGAGGGAGGCAACAGCAGCAACACCGAGAGAAGCTATCAGAGGGATTTGCAGGTGGCTGGCAGCTTGAGCAGATCATTGCTATGATTTTTTTTTTTTTTTTTTATGGATCTGGGATATAGACACAGCAATGGTTCCTCTTCAGAAATGCGTATTTATAGATATGATGGATCCCAAGACTGAAATGATCACCATTGGTTACATGGTAGGAGAAAATTAGGAGTAAATGTGGTCAAGGTGGCCACAAGGTCAAGGTAATAGTGAGAGTTGGTGAGTCTATTAAAAGTCAAAATTCATAGCAAAGCAGGTATGTAAGGATAGCAGTCCAGGCAGTGGGACCAACTTCAGAGATGGTATGGGACATAGAAGTGGCCAAACCTAGAGAGTAAATATTGCCTCAAGAACCTAAACTAGAACCAACCTTCCATTCTAGAATACATGTACTTGTGGACCTCAGTTAGAAATTCATTATCTGGCAGCAAACAAAGTCCTCAAGGTTGAAATGGGATTTGGATACATCCGTGAAGTCCAGTGTGGATGTTTGTGTCCCTCTTCCAGGATGCAGTCATCTGGAATCTCTTGAGGGCCATTCAACATCAGAACTTCTGGATCATTCCTTAGGTCAGGTTTGATATGTAGGGAATAATTTTGTCCACAGAAAATAAAATAAAAAAGATAACAGATCTGCTTGTAGTAATAGTGTTTCCCTTGCAGATAAATACATGCTCTGGTTTTTTTCTCCGACACAATTTTTATTGCTCCTCAGCTGAAGTGAATGAGGACATTTATTGAGATATCTGACCAACTTCAGGATAGATTATCTTCTTTCTTAATAATAAAACCCGATGGAGACTAGAGGAATCATATTTAGTATACTGTGGGTATATGAGAGACTTATCGTATGCCTATCATAAAATTTTACACTTTTAATAAAGTAATTATCAATGAAATTCGTTCATTCATTCTGAAAACTTCAAATTGCCTTTGTTAGGTAGTTAACATGGATTAAAAAAAGGATCATTCCCCACTTTCTCCTGCTTAGGGATTCTTGCTGCCTTTATCCATTAGTTTATGTTAAAAGAGAACACATGTAAATTCAGGTGTGACTTAAAAGATAAAGCCTCCTCCAAGACATTGCACCTAAAAATTAGACCTCACTTCTACAGAAGACGTGTCTGTTTCCTCTTGGAAATTACTTTTCTTGCCTTCTCCATTGGTTTGTAAAAAACAGATAAGGTAATGCATACACATCTAAAGAGTAGCTATGATTGTTGTACTTTAAATGAGTATACTAATGTATCACAATTTTTTTTTTTTTTAAATCTGAAATGTCTGATGCTGTCAATGGGAAAGCTAGTAGATGAGCAACAATTTTAGAGTAACTTTCCCCCCACTGCTTTTAACACTGTACAAGACCTACGGAAGGAAAGTCCAAATGAACAGCACGTCTACATAGTGTTTCTTAATGAGAAAATCGCCTATAAACTAATATGGGATTTAAGAAGTAAAATACATAATTTAACCTCCCATTTGTCCAGAAAAGTGTGATTTATACCACACCATGCTTCTAGGTGGGACCACGATCTCAATCATTAAGCTCAGTTCATGTATTTTTCATTCTGGCACTTTCTCCATTCTGTGTGTAGAGGTTTCTGCCCTGCACACGAGCTTCAGATTACATGCCATACCTGTTTTGCTTTACTACTTCATAAATTGCTTGTGGTTTGGAACGGTATTATCTAGTCATACACACATGCTTTACTCCTCATATATTATTTGGTAAAATAACTTTTTAAATAATGGGTACTAAACAATTTTGCTGCTAACAGAAAATATCAAAACCTTTGACTACAGTAGTTCTTCTATTGAATATATTCAATTTTGGTACTCAAAATCTCACAAAATTCTCAGTGTTAGAAGAATATGTTGTCACCATTGTATGTTTCAAATTTGTATATTTAGATGAGAATGTGAAGCAATGCCAACATTGTTGAAGAGGAATTATATAATATAATATAAAATATTTTCTGTTTTTACAATAACACTGTAAATACACTGAAGATGTGCCCAAATTTAACTAATCAGAAAAAAAAAAAAAAAAAAATGGGAAAAGGGTTTATAATAATATTTCTTAAAATTTTTTCACTCTTTAAATAGACTTTATTTTCAAGTTATTTTTTTAAAGAGTTTTGTTTAAATAGAGCTAATATATAACATTATATTAGTTTCAGGTGTACACCATAGTTATTCAATATTTGTATAATTAAAGAAGTGATTGCCATGATAAGTCCAGCAACAAACTGACACCATACGACGCTATCACAATATTATTTATTATATTCCCTGTACTGTACATTACATCCCCATGACTTATTTGTTTTATACCTGGAGATTTGGACCTCTAATTCCCCTCCCCCCCCGTTTAAAATGTTTAATTACAGTTGACATTCAATATTATTTTATATGAATTTCAGGTGTACAGCATAGTAGTTAGACATTTGTATAATTTAAGAAATTGATCCCCCTGACTAATCTAATACCCACCTGGCACTATATATACATAGGTATTACCGTATTATTGACTATATTCCCTGTGCTTTACTTTACATCTCCATGACTGTTTTGTAGCTATCAGTTTGTATTTCTTACTCTCTTTATGTTTTACACCCTGACCCCAACCCCTTTCATCTATCAACCTAATAAATCTAGTACCCATCTGACACCATACATAATTATTACAATATTACTGACTATATCTCTTATGCTATACCCTACATCTCCATGACTACTGTATAGCAACCAATTTGTACTTCTTAATCCTTTCCCCGTTTTCACTCATCCCCAACCCCACTCCCATCTGGCAACCATCAAAATGTTCTCTGTATCTATGAGTTTATTTCTGTTTTGTTTGTTTATTTTGTTCTTTAGATTCCATGTACAAGTGAAATCACATTGTATCTGTATTTCTCTGTCTTACACTCCACTCAGCATAATTCCCTCCAGGTCCATCCATCCCACTGCAGATGGCAAATACCCATTCCCTTCCATGGCTGAGCAATATTCCATTGTATAGATGTATCACCACCTCTTTATCCATTCTTCTATTGACACCCAGGCTGCCTTCACATCTTGGCCATTGTAAACAACGCTGCAATGAACATATGGATGCACATGTCTCCTTGAAATAGCATTTTGGGTTTCTTCAGATAAATACCCAGAAGTGAGATTACTGGGTCCTTCTTTGTGTCTTATTATATACAGCCTTCGTTTTAAAGTCTATTTTGTCTAATGTAAGTATTGCTACCCCAGCTTTATTTTTTTTTCTCATTTCCATTTTCATGAAATATCTTTTTTCCATTCTTTACTTTCTGTTTGTGTGTCTTAAACTATCCGTAATTTTGTTGTTGTTGATTCTTTATTCTTTTTGCTGTTCTGATTGGGTGTTTTCTGCTACCTTGTCTTCCAAATCACTGATACGATCCGCGATCCTCTACTTCAGCTAGTCTGCTAGTGATTCCTTCTAGCACATTCTTCATTTGAGTTACTGTATTTTTCATTTCTGACTGGTTCTTTTTTATGGTTTCTATGGCACATATACATAGTAGGTGCTCAATAAGTATTTGTGAGGCTGAAAAACAAGTTGTTAAATTTAGACAACCAGGTTGTGGCTAATTATGATTATGTAGTTGAGAGAATGTTATTTTCTATTGTGATGCTGCTTTTTTCTCTCTCTAAGAACTTTAACATTTCTACAAAATTGAACTGTGTTTTATTTTCATTTTGCAAAAGGGGATTAGTAAAAAGGGAAGTGAAGGTATGGAAATATGATGAATTAAGAAAGCCAAATAAAAAGTAGACAAATGGAACACTGGGACATTTTTAAAGGTCTTTTAAAAAAATGCATTGGTATTTCCATAAGAAAGGTTTTGTGCTAAAAAGATAAGTAGAGTTAGCTAAGTGCCTTTCCTACTCCCTGAAGGCTCACACTGTTCTTTATCTCACTTGTTCTTTCACAAGTCCTATTGGTCTTGTAAATATTGGATTTTTTTAAAACCAGATTTAGAGCAGGGCTCTCTTGAAGCACTGCTGCTTTCTTTGGCAACACTTTCTCCTCTCCGCTCTTCTAAAAAGAATCTTTTCAGTTGCATTGTTAGTCAAAAGTCATTTCTAAACATACATTACTTCCCCTCACTGACATCAGTATAGCTCTTGGGAGTTAAAAATGGGAGATGCATTCTAAGAAGAGAAAATGAACTGCAGAGGAGATCCAGTATTTATATTTTATATACCAGGTTAAAATGTACATATCTTGCTCATTGTTTGAATAACTTTATGGTCCAAATATATGTAAATGTTGTTTATTAAGTAAACTTACAGCCTCAGGTATGTAGATGGTGCAAATTGTTCCCAGAACATTACTGCATCCCTCAGTGAGAAGATACTGCTTCATGCACTTCACCTGGGTGCACTCTGTTGCAATGCAAAGTCTGATTCATTCATAGTAGGAAGACCCCTGGACTGGTTAGAAGGGAAATGAATATGAGAACTGCAGGCCTGTCCAGTTTCCAGATCAGTCACAGTAGGAGCAGCAAGGGTTCCTGGATTCATCTTGTCCTTACCTTTTGGGTTATGGATCCGAGTCTTACTGCTAATACAGGGGGTGCCAAAAAAATGTATACACATGACTTGTATTCATCTTTAGTTATTGGTATATATTGAGTAGTACAATTTTAATACAGTTTTTTCCTTTCTTAAAATGTGTATACATTTTTTTGTACCCTATGTATATGTGGCACTTTGGGTCCAGGAGATGGATACAAGTGAGTTCTAGCATTTCCCACCCCTGCTATACTGTTTCAATTTTTAGGACTTATCTTTTGATTCGTTTCCCTTGCCTGTTTTCTATTGCTGCTGAAGTCCTTCTCTATTCAAGCCCAGGGGCATGGGGCCTGGATCCCTGAGGAGTTCCTGGCTCTGTTATCCCCTGGCTTGCTTGGAAAGCGTGAATCCTGCCTCCAAATCCCTCAGCTACTGCCTAGATCGTGCCTCACCTGGGCAAATTGCTCTGACCCGTCATGACATCAGCACCAACTGCCTAGCTTAGAGCATCAGCGGCAGCCCAGCATTCCCCAGCTACCACTCCGCCCTGCTCTGCCCTGGATGCTACCTATGTTGGTACTTGTGAAGCTTGTATCACCAGCCGTACACAGACTATCCTAGTGCCTAATGGCTTGTGACAGCCCCTGCCTCTCCCCAACTGGCTTCTCCAGTTCTCTCACCCAGTCTCTTCTCGCTTAACTCTGGGTTCTGTTTAATGTGCCTGCTTATATTGTGACAAGTGATACATCTTAGGAGAAAAAGGCACACAGCAAGGGGAGACCAGGGACCCTACCATTTCTATGTGGCTTTCCTGCTTTAGCTGTGGCTCCTCTAGAAACCTTTGTGAGAACATGGGGACCATCTGCTGTTCTGTGTAGTTTCTGTGTGTGCTTTTCTATGTGTTAGGGGGACGAAGTAGACTCAGTGTTGTTTCCTGAAGATAGTCATGTTCAGTGCTAGCACCACTACAAAGAAATAATGGGTCAGTCACACAGGACTAGCTTGTCTATGCAACACACCTCACTGTGGCACCTACTCCGTGGTCGGTGCGCTGCCCTGACTGGCCAGCTTCCTCCTGCTCCATGACGTGGACTAATAGCACATCAGAGCTAGAACGGACCATAGAAGAGCCTTAGTCCAACACTGTCTCCCACTGCATACACTTTACATTCTACAGAATTCAGGCCCAGAGAGTAAGCTGCAGAAGCTTTCGTTGTAATTAGAATTTGTGATCCCACTTCCACGTTGAGGGGTGTCTTTCCTAGTTAACACGCCATCATGCTCACTTTATATGAATTTTATCTGAGTTTATATTATAAAACAAAACATCTCTATCTAAATGGTCAAAATCCATCTTGCTAGTGAAACCCAAAATGAAAGCTGATCAGGGCTAGGGTGATGGTGGAGTCAGGCCTGTGTTACTGACTTCTGTGTGACTTGAAGCAAGAGTCCATCTGCGTGACTTCTTGTTGGCATAAGTTTGATATCATTATTCAGTGTAGTTGTGCAGGTTAATTGAGAAATAGCATTGCAAGTACCCAGTAGACAAGCTTTTACGAAGTCTCCAAGAATGTACTTTCCTTACTGGCAGAAGGGCCAGTTGGTAAAACATCATTGATATTTGTCTAATATCCTGATGCTAGTAATAAACAGATACTATAAAACTTGGCATTGGTTAGGTTCTGAGAGTTTCTCCTAGCATAGCATAACTATACTTATACAGGTAGCTAAGAAAATTGAATCATCGAATTACTGTAAAAGCCTGTCTCCTGTCATCTCTTTTGTTCATCGTTCCTCACTATTTTTAAATTGTCACTGCATGTGTCGTGAAACACCTCCCCACTTAATGCCTTGGAGATTCTCACTTTTTCTATTAAATCTCTATGACCCATAGATTCACCTGATATCATTTATGGCCCCTCTTTTTACAGTGGTGCCTGGGAAACACTCTATCAGTCCAGGAGGAAGTAGTTAAAACACCGTGAATGAATGATGAGCCGCCGTTGACGGTGCATGAGAATCCACCTGTCGGGGCACATCTCCAAGTACCCAGTGACCTCTGGGTCTTAGGTCTCCAAGTGCAGGGGTGTGAGATTGTGTTTATCTGGGCTCAGGCACATAGACCATATGGAATTTAGCTGGAAGTTTGCAGTTAGAATGCAGATGCTCCTCGACTTACTATGGGATTATGTCCTTGATAAATCCATCGTAAGTTGAAAATATCACAAATCGAACATGCATTTCATACATTTAACTTACTGAACATTCATAGCTTAGCCTAGCCTACCTTAAAGGTGCTCAGCACACTTGCATTAACCTACAGTTGGGCGGTTATCTTAAATTTAATCTCAAGAATAAGTGCCTTCCTCTTCTCATCTCTAGAAGAACAAGCAGATAGGCATTTTGTAGACATCATGGGTGTGAAAACACAAAACATAATATCAAACAAACAAACAAACAAACAAACAAACACTGGCAACACAGTACACTGTAGAGTATGAGTTATTTACCCTCGTGATTGCGTGGCTGACTGAGAGCTGAGTTTATACACACTCCCTAGTTTATACACATACTATTAAGGAGCATATAAACTGTACTGTGATGGACCCCAAAATGGACTTGGATTTGTTGTGTAGAGTGGTGATTTAAAATTGAAATTCTGGGGCATCCTTAATGTCCACAGGTAGAGGAAGAAGAAGGGTGAGAAATATGTTTTTCCCTTCTCCATCTGAAGTTTGATAACCACAAGAGGTTTATACCCAGTTGATTTAAATGAATATATTTCTGATGAGGAGAGTCTTTCATATTAGATCCCTAGGACAACTGAATATATTGATTTTTCTTAAGAGTATGTCAGGCAAGAGAAGATACATGTTATCCCTTGCTAAGGGAAAACAAAACTGTAAGAGCAGTAAAAATGTAGTGTTTTATGTTCTTTATATATTGAAGTGCACTTTATTACTCTTATTCCCTATGCTAATATTAAGGTAATACAAAAAAAAGTTAAATTAAAAAAAATGGTGGTTAGATCACAAAGAAAAATATGTAGGACCTCAGGCGACATATTATGTTTTATGCTTGTAATTGTGGATTTAAAAAATCCTTGGCTATAAAAAGTGAGCCGGCTTTAAATAGTCTAATTAGGCAATCAGTTATGTTGCTAATTTGCATTCACAAAGAGCAAATGGAAAACCGGAAGTGACTACATGTTGCTTAATTAGTCTAATTAAACACCTGCCTAAGACTTCCTGTCTTCTTAAAATCACTAGCACGTTGCTAAAAATGTAATTTACTTTCAAAATATAACTTTCATTTAAAAAAAATTATTGAACTATCCTCCAAACTGTGTGAAAAAGAAAAGAAAACATATGAATTATGCATTGCTCATAACAAAAAATTAGACATAGCAGTTAAGCTCATTTAATGATACTATATAGGTATACTCAGTTTAGAAAAGTATAAAAACATATTATAAAAAATAAGGTACATATCTGAAGATAATTATGAGGACTTTCATAATATACATGGGTAAAATATTGGAGTGGTCCCCCCAGGGATCAGCAGGGCTCCCCATGAACGCCAGAAGAGCTTCAGATAAGCCACCCAAATTACTTTGAAATACCTCAGAAAGGGGTGTTCGTTGTTAAATCAATACCCGTTTATTGAGTCTACATCAGTGGATATACAGAGTACATTTCAGATATTTATATATAAAACTTACCATCATCAACCACAAGTCTATAAGCCTATAGAATATAAAAATTTGAAGTAACTTAGGGATGATTTTTGCTTGACAGCTGAAAAAACTGAGGCCCGAAGAGATTAATTGACCTCAATATTACACAGCTAAACAAAGGTTGGTCTTGGGCTCAAGTTCAAGTACTCTGACCTAATGTCCAGGACTCTTTCCACTCATGGTTGTGTGTTCATTGTTTTTTTTTTGGAGCATTTCCTTTGTTACAGAGCTAAGTGCCTTAACTAAACTCATTAGTTAAGTGCCTTAACTAAACCTCACAACATCCCTTTGAAGTGCACCTTATTACCCTCATTTTTCAAAATAGGAAACAGTCTCAGATTCAGTAGATTCTCGGCCAGATAAGACATGGCTGGCTCCAAAGCCTGCCTTCTTTCCAATACCCCGTGCCACTGCCTTTTACTGACCTTTCTCTTTGCAATATTGCTTCAGTACTGATCGTCAAGCCCCCATTCTGCAATTTCAAAAATGCTAATACCGTTTGTAAAGAGGAATGATACCCTGTATTAGAAAACGAGCTGCTTTCTTTTTGTGTGAATTGTCCAAAGAAAGGTTCACAAGAAGAATCTTGACAAGATAATTACAGCCTGTTTATTTTCCCCTTTATTTTATTAACAATTCCCTAGCACATTGAAGCCTTGGAGAAGTGATGTTTAAGGAATGAAGCTAGACAATATTGAAGTTCATTCAAGTGGAAGATTGGCATTCTGTACAGAAAGAGATGACCCTGTAGTACAATGTCATTTGGGAGATTTTTCAAGTCATTGGCATTTTGCCAGCAGTTTGTAGTTTAATGGGAGAATAATAATGTTCACATTCATATCAAAATCAGAAAATGTCAGTAGACAATATAATTATTTCTTTGAGAAATAAGGGAACATTTTTAAAAGGGGTATGTCACGCATGCCCTAATGAAATTGTGTAGCCACATCCATTTTCTAGCTATAAACTACAGTTGGTTTTGGTTTTACAAATTTGTAGAGTATATAAAATGAGGCAAATATGTGTTGAGTGTTATCTTAAGGGAATAAACTGGCAGTGTTGAACAAATTAAAACCTGAAATTTTCTTCCTTAACAGGCAGACCTCTGGCAGGCAGATTTCTCAGTGCTTCAATGTCCCTTATCTGAGTAAGAGGGATAATAATTTTATTTTCTCATTCTCATATACATGTGCTATGTCTGAAAAAAGCACATGCTGGGCGTAACTGGAGAACACTTATTATGCAGTTATTTGGTGAAGGAAAGAACAAGATAGCATTATTAATCATGCTTTTTTTTTTATTCGAAAGTAGAAACTAGTCAACAACAGAAAAGATGATAGTTTGTCAGGATTATTTTGCTTTTGTTTTGGTGAGAAATTATTTTTAAGTATGCTAGTGTGGAAACAGTATTTTCCTAAATTCAGGAGGTTTTGGGTTAAATGTATTCCCTTTGGCTTGCAAGTATCATTCCCTCATGAGACTGTTAGTTCTGAGCCCACAAATGCTAATGGCTTACATTCTTTTTCATTTTGGTATTAATTCTAGCTATGATATTTTTGAGTTTATCAAGAATCTAAAGTTTTTTATCTGTACTTCCAAAGTGGCTTGAAATTCACATTTAAAATATATCACAGTTACCAGGATCTGGAATTTGACGCATTATTTTAAAAATACATGTCATACAAGAAAACCATAAAAGTCAAGATAGCATGGTAAGAATTCTAGTGTATATTTTCTATTCTGTGTGTGTATGCATGTATGTGTGTGCATGTGTGTGTGTATGTACACACAAACACATACACATATACAAGGAGAGGGGTGGAGGATAAATTTAAAGGCTACTACCAAAAGTTGGAGAAAATGAACAAATCATTTTTATTTCATTATATGAGGTTTATATTCCTACCTTCCTACTGGAGAAATTTATTTAAATACATTTAAGATGTTAGGTAAGACTAAAGAAATGAACGTCATGTATGATAGCTTCTGAATAGCCTGATCATTTGATTCTCCTGTTTGTTTAGAAACTTGCGATCAACATGATTTGCGCTAAATTCTCCTCTCATCCACATTAGAATTTAGTTTTTTCTTTTTTCTCTTTTTTTTTTTTAGTTAATGCAAGATTTTTTATTTTGGCATTTGTTACTTTTGAAAGTTGCCTCTACTCAATATACTGACAAATAACAAATATTAACTTTAGCAAATAAAATAATAAAGTGTGGTGATACAGTAATCAAATCACCTGTATTACAACTATGATTGCATTGATACACTTAAACTTGCTTTTTAGATGTGCTCTGGGAGCCCTTTTATCTCTTTTGTCATCTCCAGTGTTTGCTGAATGTGGTTAATCTGTTTCTGAATCACTTTTTCTGATCCCTCTAACTGATCATTTTGCAATATGCATATATCAAATAATTATGTTATCTACTGGAAACAAATATGATGTATGCCAAGTATGTCTCAATAATACATAAATATAGACATTAAAAATAATATTTCACTTAACATAATGTTCTCTAGGTCCATCCATTTTGTTGCAAATGGTAAGATTTAATTCTTCTTTATGGCTGCATAATACTCCATTGTGTAAATGTACCACAGTTTCTTAATCCAGTTGTCTACCGATGGGCATTTCGGTTGTTTCCATGTCTTGGTTATTGTGAATAGTACTGCAATAAACATAGGGTGCATGAATATTTTGAATTGGAGTTTTGGATTTCTCCAGATAGATACCTAGGAGTGGAATTGCTGGGTCATAAGGTAGTTCCTTTTTCAGATTTTTGAGAAACCTCCATACTGTTTTCCATAGTGGCTGCACCAATCTGCATTCCCACCAACAGTGCACAAGCGTTCCCTTTTCTCCACATCCACGCCAGCACTTGTTGTTTGTTCATTTATTGATGATAGCCATTCTGACTGGGGTGAGGTGGTATCTCATTGTGGTTTTTATTTGTATTTCTCTAATGATTAGTGAGGTTGAGCATTTTTTCATATGTCTGTTTGCCATCTGTATGTCCTCTTTAGAATAATGTTTCTTCATGTCCTCTGCCCACTTTTTAATTGGATTATTTGGTTTTTTTTTGGATTTGAGTTGAGTGAGTTTTTTATATATTTGATCTCACTTATATGTGGAATCTAAAGAAAAGAATAAATGAATGAACTAATCAGAGATAGTCTCAGAGACGTAGAGGAAAAACTGAGGGTTGCTAGATGGGGTGGGGGTGGGGATAAGGGGGAAGATGAGGGGATTAGAAACACAGTCAGTAACCACAAGATTGCCACGGGGATACAAAAGTCAATTTGGGGAATGTAATCAATAATGTTGTAAAGATTTTGTAGGGTATCCGATGGACACTTGTCTCATTAGGGAGACCACCTCAGGGATGGTGTAGATGGCTGAGCACTGCACTGCACACCTGAAGCTGAAGGTGAACAATAATGTCAACTATAATTTTATATATAGATATAGATATAGAGATAGAGATAGATCTATATGTTTATATATATACATCTATCTATCTATCTATCTATCTATCTATCTATCTATCTATCTATCTACAAAAAGTGGAGTACAGCATTAGGAATAGAGATAGTGGAAATGTAATGGCTCTGTGCGATGTCAGAGGGGTAGTAGATGGGGGGAAGGGGGTTATCACTGTGTGAGGGATACACATGATAAATGTCTAACTATTACATTGTTTTGTATATCTGAAACTAATTTTAAAAATGTTAAGAAAAAGAAAAATAATGATATAAACTTCAAAACATTTTATAACTCACGATAAATAATACAGTGAAGGAGTGAGCATTAGACATTATAACAAATAAACCTCAAAATTTTAGAGGTTTAACGTAATGGAAGTTTTCTTCTGGTTATGACATATCAGAAAGTGTCTTTATGATAAATGTGTCACTGTCTCCGAAGGTAAAATTTAGGGACTTCAGTTCCTTCCACCTTATGATTTTATCATCTTCAACATCTGGCTTTCAAACTTGTCAGCATGACGGTGAAAACATGGAGGAGGATTTTAATGGACCAGGTTAGAAGGAGCATACATCACTGGTGTTCACATTCTGTTGCCTGGAATTCAATCGATTGATACAGTCTTGTCTTGTGACCAAAGGAAAAAGAAGTGGGTTTGATAACACCAGGAAGTATTCTCCATTGACCATAATAAAAATAAGAAACAAGCTTACTTTTATTAAAAACAAGTAAATGTATAACGTGTAATGAAAATGGCTAAATTTTCTGTATGCTTATTGTTTTCAAAGTTTTACAAATCAGAGTTGCTTTAGGCCAGCATTAGCCAGTACCTCAAGGAAACTGGGATGAGAGTCATTGTTGGTAACAGTGGATGTAAATACATATTTCAACTTCTCAGCTGTGGTTATATTGCCCTTTCTTTTTTAGCCTCATAATGTAGCTGACATACAGAGCTTGTGGTAAGAGTGGGAGGAGGGTCTGCTCTGCATTTTCTTACAGTTCACTTGTGCTTGCATTTTTGGAACTATCTTCAAGCTTCAGTTTCTTTGCAGGATCTTTTTAAGTTTCTGGTCCATTTGTGAGAGAGAGAGAGAGAGAGGGAGGGAGGGAGGGAGGGAGGGAGGGAGGGAGGGAGAGGGAGAGAGGGAGAGAGGGAGAGAGGGAGAGAGAATATTAGTCAGTCCTTAAATGCACATAACCAGATCTACTTTAAAGTGTAAGGCCACCACTGCCAATTTCTTGGATCCGTGTTCCCCCCTCCCCTTCCCTCAGGATACCCCATTTGTTCAAGTTGATCTGATGTAGGCATGGGTGGGGGTGCTAGTGTAAGTCCTTATATGAAACATTAGCCTGGAATAATTATTTTTTTTATATTTTTAGACAAAAGCCAATACAGAATCCTGTTTTTTTGTTTTTTGGTTTTTTTCCCCTGCATCCCACCATTGTCCATTACGCCCTGTAGAGTGTGTATATCCTGTGTTGGAGTCCACTAACTTGAAAAAAGGAAAATGTCAAAGCTAGTCCCTTGTCAGTCAAAGACTGCAGTAAAAAGACTTGATCACTTTGGTGGGAATGGAAGTTTTGGTCACCTGAATCCTTTAGTTAAGATAGTGTTAATTGAAAAATGTTTTTTAGTTGTAGTTTCAGATTTGTCTCTACTCTTTCTTGGAACAGTTCACTTTTGTTTCATTTTATTTTAACTTTAGTAAATACAGAGCAGTGAATCATAAACATAATTTAGTCACTCTTTAATTTTCAGGGACATTCAAAACAGCATGGGATTTTCTCAGATGGGCACTGATGGTTAAAACATTTAGGATTTTTAAAAACAAAAACACTTTCTTACTCAACATTCTTGATTCTAAGCAATTGCTCCTTCAGTGACTGTCTGGAATTGCTTCAGTGTCTTAAATTTGAGCATCATTTTTCATTGCTTTAAGTGTAGACATTGACAGTTGTGCAGATTCCAGGAAAAGTTAGGTTGTCAGTAGATTTTTAAAACAAGTTTGTTTCTTGTGATTGTTTGATGTACTGCGTTTTCTTTTCCATCTAAGACGCCATAAATTATAAAGTATATAGTTCAAGAACCTCCAATGAAAACATAGAAGTAGTATCAAATATACCTTTTGAATGAAATAGATTGTAGGATTTATTCTTATTTTGGATATGTAAAAGTGTGGAAAAGAGACATATCTTTGGGTTGACAGAATACAGTATATCCTACTGTCTTCCAGCAAAGATTTCACGATAGTTTAAAGGATATATAAAGTACTAGAAGTTTAACATTCCTTAAAGGAAAGTGATTAAAAAAAAAAAAAAGCAAGATGAATATTAAGTACAGATGAAGAGCAGAGCTTGAGACTAATACAGTAATACTAATTAGTGACTCTTGTACCTTATAACAGGGACCACAATTTGGGTTAAACTCTTTTGAAGTCAGTTCAAAAAGGAAACATTAATTTATTGTTTAATTCAATGTCCATAAAATAAAATCACCAGTTTCTAAGGAGAAGCTCCAGTATTCCTGGTACTGAAATCATGCATAAATTTCCCTGTGTAGTGTGAAGAATGATATCTTATCAATTATTTTATAGTGTGCACAGTGAGTTTACTACAATTCTTAGTGGTAGTATCTCTCCATTGAAGTACTTGGCATCATACTTAGGCAGTAAAAACTTTCCCACCAATGTCAAGTACAAGGTGTGATCAAACAATATGGTGAATGTTTAAATTAAAAAAAATAATAATAATTACAGTAAAAGACACATTGCAATTAATCTCCCTCAAACTACTACCCCTCGGGCCGGCCCGGTGGCTCAGGCGGTTAGAGCTCCGTGCTCCTAACTCCGAAGGCTGCCGGTTCGATTCCCACATGGGCCAGTGGGCTCTCAACCACAAGGTTGCCAGTTCAATTCCTCGAATCCCGCAAGGGATGGTGGGCAGCGCCCCCTGCAACTAAGATTGAACACAGCACCTTGAGCTGAGCTGTTGCTGAGCTTCCGGGTGGCTCAGTTGGTTGGAGTGTGTCCTCTCAACCACAAGGTTGCCGGTTCGACTCCCGCAAGGGATGGTGGGCTGTGCCCCCTGCAACTAGCAACGGCAACTGGACCTGGAGCTGAGCTGCGCCCTCCACAACTAAGATTGAAAGGACAACAACTTGACTTGGAGAAAAGTCCTGGAAGTACACACTGTTCCCCAATAAAGTCCTGTTCCCCTTCCCCAATAAAATCTTTAAAAAAAAAAAATACTACCCCTCACTTTGAATACTTATCCCATTGTTCTTGCCACTTTCTGAAGCAGTTCTGGAAGTCTCTTTCATGAGTGTCTTTAGTTGCTGCCTCAATGCCCTGAATCGGTTCAAAACATTTACCTTTCACGGTCATTTTGACTTTGGGGAAGAACCAGAAGGCGCACAGTGCCAGATTAGGTGAGTAAGGTGGATGAGGACATACTATAATGTTTTTGTTTGGTAGAAACCCCCGTATATCAGAAGTGATGTGTGACACGAGCATTGTCATGATGGAGGATGAAACAGTTTGCCTGTTTCATGTTAATGCGTTGTTCCTAATCCATAATCCACTAGCTTTGGCATTTGTTTTCTTTAAAGTTAGCGAACTCCAATACAGGATATACATACTTTAAAATACACCTTCTTTCAACCCTAGCTCACACCTGACTGACTGCACCGAGCAAGTTGAAACTTCTCACACACTGTTACTAAGGTTCAATGCGCGCTTCCCATATTGAAGATCCCTGCCTTTCCGTTGGATGGCACTCGGCAGCAGCATTCACTGTATTGTTTGATCACAACGGAAAGGCTCCGTGTCACACATCACCTTGGCTCACAGACACTACTGGGATACTTCCTAGGAAATGAATTAGAATCACTTCTCACCTACAAGATGAATGGGGGATGCCCGGCCCCGTTGTGCTACCCTATACATTGCAGCCACAGAAAGTTTAGCATAGAACACATTTCAATATAGGTATAACTGGCTGCTTATCTTGGCCATAACAATGCCTCAAAAGCCCATCATAGAATGTCTATTTTGAGTTTAATTCCCCAATTCTACTTTTTGATATTAAATTCCTAAAGTATTTAGGAAATGTATACCAAAGCAACTGATGGAGAAGACTTGCCTTGTGGCCTTATTTAAAAGTTGAAGGTGCATCTACAAATAAATAATAAGTTAAATGAAGCACATTATATATAGCCTTTCTTTGTAGCAATAATTAAGGGAATTCACATCTATTTTAGATTAAATAATAAAACCTTACCTTCAAAGTTTAAGAGTGTTTGTTTCCAGGTCTCAGTATCGGTGATAATGCATCTGAATTCTACATTGTGAATAGTAGATAACAGGCAGGAAATTTCAAAGACGCGGAATAGTTCTCTCTTTCATCCCTTTATAAATTACTAGTGGGTCTTTGAAAGATCATCATTTCAGATTCTGACCTTTGAAGCTGTGGACACATCGATAACTGTGGTTCTTATGATTTACTTCTTGTCGGAAATGGTGAGTGGAGTTGTGTTTGGCAAGAAAGACCAATGCGACAAGAAACTCTAGTGCATTTGTTTCTAAGACATGGAAGTGTTACTTTAGGCATTAGTGAGGCTACAATCAGTCTGTATCATCACCTTCTTTAGCTTCAGAACTCGTCTAACCTTGCTGCTCTCCTTTTCTTTTTACTGTGCACAACATACACACACCTTAAATGCCAAGGAGGTTCTGCACTAGGAAATAACGTCTAATAGAGCCTACCATAAGGTGAGCATGTATGTTGTCATATGTTTTATAAGGCAAAACAGAAGCCATATTAGTGCTTCCTGTGTAATTGCTAAGGGAGTAAATCAGGTTATCAAGGAATAATTCAAGGAAAACTTCATTTTGACTTATGTTTTGGCAGTTGTTTTTTAACTTGGCAGTTCTTAAAACTTAAGATTTCTCCTAGAGGCTTCATATTATCAAATGCATTACCATTTGAAGGTTTACCTCTCCCCTATTTCAAGTTAAACCAGTTTTCTTTTTTCACTTATCTCCAATTGCTCCTGGAATAAACAACTCATTTTTCATCATTTTGCTTCCAAATATTCACCTCACAGAGCTTTTGCTTTATTTTTAGGCTACGCGGTGATCAAAGTCCTGTCTCATGTTAGCTGCATAGTTATGACAAATGGGATACTCAGAGTGATTCCAAGAGTAGAATTCACAAAGACTTACTACTCACACCTGCAAAGTGCATGAATCTGGCGAAACAATGCCCGAGTAATCATTTTTATTTTCAGCTCTTAGTGCTCTTTCATTGGTCTTCTGGGGAACTCAAATAATTGCTTGCTTTGCAGTGTTCACATCTGTATGCTCTCACATTTCCAAGCTCCCTGTGATTGCTTTACAGAGGAGATTGCCTTCCAAGCAAGAGTCAGTTGAACAATTCATCAACAAGTTCTTTTTGAGGCTCAGGTTGTGTCATGACACCTAAAATAAACAGAAGAGTTTGCCTGTTAGAAGTAATTGCTTTGTCTCTTTCTTTTGCTTCAACTGGACTGCTGTTTCTGAATGTAACGTCCATAATGGATATACGAGTCATCATTTTGTGTGATGAATACAAAATGCCCTAGCCCAGACCTACCTGAGCAGAAGCACTGTAAATTCTGGAAATTTGCCTTCTAAGAGACATCTAGGTGATTCTTAGGCGTGATAAAGTATGATGATCACTGTCCTAGAAGTCAGTGCTTCTCATATTTGAATGTGTATTTGAATTCCCTAGGGAGCTCGTTAAAATGCGGATTCTCTTTTAGTAGGTCTGGAATGGGACCTGAGATTCTACATGTCTAACAAGCTCCAGGTGACAATGATGTCACCAGAACTCACTTTCAATTGACTGCTCTATGGGTGAGGCTTAAACAAACTATACTGTTGCTGGCTCTGGGCAGATGTGACAGAGTTGCCGAGACAGAGTGCCTCGGTGCCCTCACTATTTCATACTGTTTTGGAAAAAGAAGTATTCTATGCCTATCAAGATTCTGGAAGCAAAGGACTGATCAAGTAGAAGACTTGTGGTCAGATAAATTGTCTTGTAAGAAAACACATTGCAAGAAAAATAAAAGAAGGAAATGGTATTGGTAAAAGAAGGAAATAGCCTTATTGCTATTGTGCAGGAATGGAGGCTCTACGTTTAGGACATTAAATGATGAGCAGTTTATACCAGGCTGGGTCTCACACTGTTATACTCAGATCACACTATCAACATATCTGAAAACAAGGGTGCCCATCCTCTGGCTAGCGCTGAGGATTTTCATTGGCCAGGGTTCATTGGGACCATCATTATGTCAGGTCCTAGGACCCTTGACCACTTATACTCTGATCACTGAGGTGTAGGATTTTTCCTCTTCTTTGATGAGAGGCAGAGAGGGACATTGAGGAAATGCTTGAAATAGGGCTAGAGAGAAGTTGAGTAGAAAGGTTGCAGATCCTCAGAGAGGGGAATATTGTAGATTAAGAGAGGAAATGGCAAAGCTAATGAAACAGAGTTCTGGAGGATGTGATCAGGATAATGAAAGGGGTGGTAGTAACGACATGCGTTTCCTGGCATAGGAGGGAGGAAGATAAAGATGGGTACCGAGAGAAGTCAGGTTGATGGGAAATCATGTCCTTTTTAAAGCTACGGGAATTTGGAGAAGGAAAAGATTATTGCTAAAAGAATTAACTAGGAAACATTTCCAGGAGGAAGGATAATTGAGTCAATAGCACTAAATATGGCAGAGTGGTAAGATAAGATAGAACCAATTTGATTTTGGCAACTGATTAAGTACTTTAGTGAAAGATAAGTTTAAGAGGACTCTATTGCAGGAGGTGTAGGGATGAAAGCAAAATTTAGTGGGCTGAGAAATGAATAGAGAGAGAAAATGAAGACTTTAACATTAAACAAAAAATGCAGTGACTTATAAAATCTAAACTCCTTAGTTTGGCTTTCAAAGCCTTTAAAATTTTTGTTCCACCTCATCTATCTAACCTTGCTTCTTACGCCATTCATATACAGCCTTCTTCTCAAGTAAGACAGGTTTCCTTACTGCCCTGGAAAACATCATGTCCACTTCTGTATGTCAACATTCATGCTATTACTCCTAGTGTCTGTTGCTGGAATAATTCTGGAATAATTCTGTATGTCAACATTCATGCTATTATTCCTAGTCTCTGTTACTGGAATAATTCTATATGTCAACATTCATGCTATTACTCCTAGTCTCTGTTGCTGGAACTTCACATTTTCTTTCTTTTTTCCCCTTCTGCACAAAATGTGCTTCCAGATTGTTAGAGAGGAACAGAGAGTGTATGGATCTTGAATGACTCTTGCCTTGGGTGAAAGTTGGTGTGGGGATTCGAGAGAGTGCCTGGTTGCAATAGGAGGAGGCATAATGTCCAACCAAGAATTTCATCAATAAACAATCTTAAAAGACAGCCAACCAGCTGCACTAGATACTTAAAAACCTGTAAGTACCATCTATTCAAGACCTAGTATTAGTTTGGATACCAATTCTTACATATAGATACCTGTCACCTCCAGAGGTCATTGCTGTGTCTATTATTTAGATCATCTATGTTATTCATTGCATTTTTTATCATTTCTTCCATACAACATTATATACATTGTGTTATGGTTATCTCTGAAAATAGTAAGTGAAGGTTATTGTGAATATGATATTTGAAAATAGATTTTGCATTTCTTACTCTGTTCTATTAAATTTTTATTGTTTATCTGGTATTTAGCCACCTTGCTCTTCATTTGTATATTAGTTTAATAGTTTACCTTTTAATTACTTTGCATTTTCTAAAATAGAATCATATTCCCTATAAGTAATGGCATAATGTAGTATTTGCCTTTATAATATTTGTCTCTTCTTTCTTTTTCTTATCTACAGTAGTCCTCCCTTATTCATGGGGAAATGTTCCAAGACCCACAGTGGGTAGTACCAAACCCTGTATATACTATGTTTTTTCTTATGCAAACATACCTATGGTAAAGTTTAATTTATAAATTAGTCACAAGAGATTAACAATAACTAATAGTAAAATGGAACAATTACAACAATATATAAAAATAATAGTTATATGACTGTGGCATTAAGTAAAATAAGGGTTACTTGAACACAAGTACTGTAATACCATCTATTTGATAAACCCAGTGGACTACTAAGTGATTAATGGGTGGGATGCTTATATGAGGTGTGATCAAACAGTACGGTGAATGTTTAAGTAGAAATAATTCATTACAGTAAAAGACACATTGCCATTAATCCCCCTCAAAATACTCCCACTCACTTCAAATATACTTATTCCATTATTCTTGCCACTTTCTGAAGCAGTTCTGGAAGTCCTCTTTTGTGAGTGTCTTTAGTTGCACTGTTGTGGCTGCCTCAATGTCCTGAATCATTTTCACTTTGGAGAAGAGCCAGAAGTGAATACGGTGGATGAGGACACACTGTAATGTTTTTATTTGACAGAAATTACTGTACCAGAAGCGATGTGTAACACAGCGTGTTGTCATGATGGAGGATGATTTACAGCACACTGTAAAACATACCTTCTCTCAACTGTTACTCTCACCTAACTGACGGCACCAAACAATTTGAAACATGTCACACACTGTTACTAAGGTTACACGTGCCACTTCCTGTATTGCAGATCCCTGCCTTTCTGTTGGATGGCACCTGGCAGCAGCATTCACCGTATTTTGTGATCATAATGCAAAGGCTGTGCGTCACACATAGCTTCTGGTATATGGCAATTTCTGTCAAATAAAAACATTACGGTGTGTTCTCATCCACCTTCTTCACTGGATCTGGCACCATGTGACTTCTGACTCATTCCCAAAGTCAAAATGACAATGGAAGGTAAATGTTTTGAATTGATTCAGGGCATCGAGGCAGCCACAACAGCACAACTAAAGACACTCACCAAAGAGGACTTCCAGATGTGCTTCAAAAAGGGGCAAGAATGATGGGATAAGTGTGTTTGAAGCGAGGGGGAGTATTTCGAGGGGGATTAATGGCAATGCGTCTTTTACTGTAATATATACATATATATATATATTTTTTTTAATTTAAACATTCATTGCATTTTGTGATCACACCTTCTAAAACATGGCTAGGCTGGACAGAGGAGTGATTCACATCCCGGCAAGACAGAGGGGCAGCTGAGATCTCATCACACTACTTAGAAAGCTATGCAGTTTAAAACCAATGAATGCATTGTTTGTTTTTGGAATTTTGCATTTAATAGTTTTGGACCTGTTGACCCGGGATAACTGAAACCATGTCAAGTGAAACCATGGATAAGGGGGGGACTGCTACAATTTGTTGACTTTGTCTTGCAATAAAACACTGAATAGCAACAGGAAGAGCTGACAATTATTTTTTTATTCTGAACTGACAATTATTTCTTTATTCTTTACTCTAACATATGAGCACTTATGGAACCTAATCATTTTCCTTTTATTCTTCTGTCTTTCATCCTTTATGTTCTTCCACCCATGAGTAAATGAAAGCTTCTGCTAAAAGAAGATTGAATTGATTTGTTTTATTTGAAAGTAGTCACATTTTTCTTAGGAACTTCTGGTAATGTTTCATGTTTACTTTTTTCTACATAACTGACAGTTTATACTGACTTCTTATTATAAGTGTTACCTAGACAGTGCTTAATACAGTAATGCACCAGGAGACAGAAGAACTGAAATTTGTTTGCCTTTACAAATATAAACGCACATTATAGTCATTTAGCGATTTTGGTAGATTTACTATCAGCTTCCACTCCCCAAAACGGTGAATAAAATTAACAGCTCCCTCCCCCATCTACTTTTTTTTTTCTAATTTGGGAAGACTGAAAATCAGATCACAAAACTTCTCAGAATTATTCATAAAGTGAGAATAAATCAGATGTCACTGAGGATAGGAATATTTTCCTCTGATAAAGAGCCTAGCCTAAATAAAGATCTGGTGCCCACTACAATGAATATAGACAACAGTTGTGTACTATAATTTTGTAACGTGATAGAGGTGCTAAATATCTCTACAACAGCTAACGTATTACAATATATAAGTATATCAAATTAACACATTGTGCATCTTAAATTTATGCAATTTTGTATGTCAAATATATTCAATAAACTGAAAAATACATTTAAAAAAGAATTTTGAGATGTTTGCTGTGTTTCCTTAGAGGGCGTATGTGCTCGTTTCCAGGTGTTGGCAGTGCGCAGTAGTTGAGGTGCCTGGAAGAGTGCTGTGTTAACAATGTGTTAGAGTAAAATCCTCATTGGGTAGAACACCCTTGCACCTCCAAAAAGTAACTGTTGTGATAGGCTGCCTTTCTTCTGATGGTTACCTCTTTGTGGGAAAAGATTATGTAATGTGTTCCTGACTGCATGTATATTTTACAACTAACTGCCATTATCTGACAGTCTCATTCTCAATGATTTTACCTTTCTTTGTGTTTGTGTGTAGTGTTTGTACTTAAATGTCCTTGCAGAGTCCTTTTTTAATTCACAGCATCTCTTTAGCAATAAAACACATCTGAATATGACAGCTCCTAACACTGCGTTAACCACCACCTAACTATCGGTTCTACCTATTATTCATCATCCTAGTTCACATTTGTTCAGTGCATTTTTTCTTCTGGTGTGATTTCATGCTCCGTATACTGACTGGACATTAATTGTGACTTTGACTAATCACTATGCTTGCTCTCCGATTTGGAGGAAACAGAAGAAATTATAGAATTTGAACTTTTCTATGAACAGGCTTTCTTCATTACCTCTAATAAAATCTGCCTACTAACCATGACAAATGTCAGTGAAAATAAACCGTAACACCCTCATGCTTAAGTAGCTGATTAAAAAAAAAATGTAGGGGTAACGATGACGAGCAACTTTTGCTGAACAGAATGTGGAACCAATGCATTCATTTTCCTCTGAAACTTCTCACTGGGAGAAAATAAAGGCTGAGAATTCTATAGGAGATAACAGGTTGTTTAAAAGGAAAAAAACAAACAAACAAACAACAACAAAAAAACACAGCTCCATGGCAAATTAAAGAGCTCCAGATACAGAGCTAAAAGGAGTTTGGCAGTTGAGATATGTATCCATCTATACTATGATACTTAGAAAACGAGTGATAATGCACATCTGATTTTCAGTTCTGGAAATTTTAGCTGATTAACCAAATGTTGAGACTGAATAATTCCGTCCCCTCAGATTAAATTTACCGTTTTGTTTTCAAAAGATGAAATCATAACTAGCAAAAATCTTTAAAAGTCCTTGGTAAGTGACACAGAAGTAATGGGTATTGGTGGCTCGCATCTGCCAGGACTTCGAGCCTCAGGGCTGGGTGTTGGTTCTCCTGGTAACTCAGTGCTTACAGGCAATTCCGCATTTTGTTTTATTTTTCTTTCCTCCCTGAAGCTGGTTACTTCAATGAGCACTGTATTTGTCAATCATGAAAGCACCACCTCCGGTGAGCTGGAAACTCTGAGCTACTGGCAATTCTGCTCTTCCTACTCATTTGCATACTTTTATTTTTCTCCCTAAAGTAAATAACTGCTTGTTTATGTATTAAGCCATATAAATGCACATTTTCCTTTAGATGAGGCTGTGTGATGTGCATTCACAATTTTATAAACAAGGATACTTAAAAGGTATGAGAGGATAACGTTATTTCTAGAAAGTTTTGCAGAGTAGTTTTACCCTTTTTCTTTTCTATTTAAGGTGACGACCCTTGTCAACACCAGCAACAAAGGTCCCTCTGGTAAAAAGAAAGGGAGGTCGAAGAAAGCCCATGTGCTGGCTGCATCTGTAGAGCAAGCCACTCAGAACTTTCTGGAAAAGGGGGAACAGATTGCTAAGGAGAGTCAAGATCTCAAAGAAGAATTGGTCGCCGCTGTAGAAGATGTACGCAAACAAGGTAGGCAGAATCAAATTGTTCAAGAGATGTCCAGATTGTGTGCAAACAATGGATTTTTCTCTGGAATCAATGCATTTTTACTCAAAGGAGTCATCTTGGTGTTTTTTTTTCGGCTCTGTCTGCACTTGCCATTGTTAACATTTGCCTGAATTGGGTGTGTAGACCAACGGAGGTGCCTTTTGTTGTGGCAGTCAGTATAGCACAGCTGCAAACACTCCACATCTGCTGTTACTTCACAGTTTTCAAGTTGTTTTTCTCTTAGGAGGTGAAAACAGACTCTTGTGTCAAACTCAGGCTTTAAGGAGGATAGGATGAGAAGACGGCATCCTGTGAGAGACCAAAACCCAGGATTGTAAGGATGAAGGGAGGAAGAGTATGTAAAGTAGTGTAATAAAATTACTGTTGCTTTGTATGATTCCTCAATTTTTATTTTCAGTTCACAGCTTTCGTGAAAAATCAAGCTAGCTAGTTATTGATGAGTTTTGTAGCTAACTAGTTAGGTAAAATGCTATTTATTCACATTTAAAAATTTTCAATTGTGTTACAATACACACAAAATAAAATGTACTGCTTACGTGTTTTTAAGTGTACAGTTCAGTCGTGTTGAGTATATTCACATTGTTGAGTAGCCAATCTCCAGAACCTTTTCATCTTGCAGAACTGAAACTCTGTACCTATTAAACAACACCTCACTTCCCCGCTTAGTCCCTGGCCACCACTATTCTACTTTCTTTTACTCTTGAGTTTAACTATTCTAGCTACCTCATGTAAGTGAAATCCTACCGTATTTGTCTTTTTGTGACTGGCTTATTTCACTTAGCATAATGTCTTCATGGCTCATCCATGTTGTAGCATGAGTCAGAATTTCATTCCTTATTAGGACTGAATAATATTCTGTTGTATGCATATACCACATTTTCTTTATGCATGTGTATACCGCATTTTCTTTATGTATGTATATACCACATTTTCCTTTTCAGTTCATCCATTCATGGACAGTTATGTCCCTTCCATCTTTTACCTCTTATGCATAATTCTGCTATGAACATGGGTATACAGATATCTCTTCATAATCCTGCTTTCAATTCTGATTTCCATAGCAGCTGCACCATCTTACATTCCCACCAGCAGTGCACAAGGATTCCAGTTTTTCCACGTCCTTGTCAACACTTATTTTCTGTGTTTTTTTTTTCTCCTTTGTATAATAGTCATTAAAGTGGGAGTAAGGTGATATCTTATTGTGGTTTTGATTTGCATTTCTCTAATGATTAGTTAGAGTATCTTTTCATATGCCTATTGGCCATGTTCATATCTTCTTTGGAGAGATGTCTATTTACATCTTTTGCCCATTTTTTAAATCATGTTGTTATTGGGTTGTAAAGGTTCTTTACATGTTCTGGATATTAATCTCTTATCAGATATTGTTTTGAAAATATTTTTCTCCCATCCTGTAAACCTACCTTTTGACTGTGTTGACTGTGTCCTTAGATGTGCAGAAGTTTTAAATTTTGATGTAGTCCTATTTAGAACTTTGGTTTAAAATTCTAAGGCACCATGAAATCAAAACACAAACCTCAGCTGCCTGACCTCCCTCCTGTATTTTTTTTTAACTCAGTGAATGCAACACATATGTATCCAGTTGCACATTGCAAAGATCTTGGTACTATCCTTGTTATTTCTTTCTTTTTCCAAATACAATTTATTATAAAGTCCCATAGATCTTAAGAAAGGGGAGAGAACTTTCATTCCTCTATACCTTCATTCACTCAACAAATGTTTACTGAAATTTTATGAGTACAAGGCATTGCAAATCATTGACCAGCAAAAGACACATGGTATTGTCTATATGTTTATTAATTTGTAGTGTGGCAGGATATTGGATATTCTTGTTTAAGTTATCAACAATTCCATGTTCGAGCTGCCCCAGGGCCTTTCTACATTCTGTCTCCTTTCACAGTTAACGATGACTCATTCTGCATATCCTAGGTCAAAGAACACTTTCACAGGGACACTTTTAAGACACTCCTGTCATACTTTTCATGGCTCTTTTCCTTGCCACTTCCCACAGCATCATTTAGTATTTGTGGGATGACGTGATTGACAACTTTCTTCCCTGCCAAACCACCTTCTTCTTGCGGCCATTTTCTTCCCCCTTAAAGTTAATTTCATTTGCCTTATAGTAATGTAAGTCTCACTTTAATTTCAAATGTTAAATTTTACATATTTCATGGAATGTGGATGGAGTATACATATGTGTGTTTTAGCAATGTGTAACCTTACAAGTTTTCAAGTGCTATTGAAAACTGCTATTCCTTCTGAATTACAAATGTACACTTGTTTACTTTCATGCATCTGTAGCCTAGATACATTTTTTTTTCTTTTTTCTTTTTTTTTTTTAGGTTGACTGATATGTAATAAATCACACACATTTAGAGTGTGCAGTTTGATAAGTTTTGACAAATGTGTACATCATGAAACCATCACCACACTCAAGATACGGAACTTCTCCCTCGTGGAGAGAGGTTTGATCAACGAGTCCCTAGGCCACTTTCTCAAAGCACTTGTCTTTTATGGTGATATATTTTCCCTTTTAGTTCCCTCAACAATCTCTTAGCGTTCCCTTATTTTTTCTTTCAAGTAAGTTAGTACAGATACCGTCTGTAGAAATTCATGTTTTGGTGTTCTTGACACTGGTCTGAAATAGTATTTTTGACAGTTTTTCACCAGACTATCCTAGTGATATTAGAGTGAGAAATTTTAAAGATGCTAATTTAGGACAGCTTATAGTGGTTGCTCTTCTAGAGAATATTTTAGACTTCCTCTATATTATTCACATTCATTTCTTGTTGAAGAAAAATTATGAATTAGAAATGATGCCTGTATACAGCTCAACTGTCACATTATGAATTAGAAATGATGCCTGTATACAGCTCAACTGTCACAAGGCTCTTTCTCTGAAGAGTGTCAAAATCAAGGAAGCATTGCCATATTACACAAAATGACAAACATTTTACTGGCAAAATCCTTTAAACTCCTCTTTTCCTCTTTCTCTGACTCTCAAATATCTCCCGTACATTTCATTTGCCTGTCATGTGTGAGAGGGGTCTCTCCGTGACAACCAAATCCTCAGGTTCTCCTTCCAGTTCTGTGCCCATTGGCTCTCTTACCTCCTTTCTCCCCGTTCTCAGTTCTTCATTGTGTAATCTTGTTTCCCTGCCTGGCTTAGTCCAATTTTCCTGTTTGACCATTATCCAGATTTTTATATACAAATGAGAGCCTGCGTTGATTTTCAGAGAGAGGTGGAAGAAAGGAACTTGAGGGGAACAAGTGAGGAGTAGGACAGGAGTATTTAGTTATTGGAAACTTTAAAATATAGTATTTTTCTTTCCATCATAGAAATCTACTTTCTAATATGTAAGATGATGTTCAGAAATTTTGGCAACACTGACATTTGCAAACAATTTCCTTCTTTGAGTTGGCTGCAGTATCTTTGTTCTTATTTATTATGTATTTGTATGTAGAGTTAAGTCTGTTAGAAGTGATCTACGAAGGTCGGACAATTAAGTTTGCGAACTCATCGTAGAAAAAGTGCAACCTACCTCATTGCTGAATATCACTATGGTTTCCTAAGGGTAGTCACCGTCGAACTACTCCCCTTGGGAAACTATGCACTGTCAACAGTGCCTAATCCACCCTTCAAAGCAATTTTGGAACTCTTTTTCTGGAATGGCCATCAGAGCTGTCATTGTATTACCCTTGAGGTCCTGAATGTCATCAAAATGACTTCCTTTTAATATTTCCTTTATCTTTGGGTAAAGAAAGAAGTCATTGGGGCCAGATTAGGTGAGCAGGGAGGGTGTTCCAATACAGTTATTTATTTCCTGGCTAAAAATTACCTCACAGACAGTGCTGTGTGAGCTGCTGCATTGTGGTGATGCAAGAGCCATTGTTGGCGAAAGTTCATGTCGTCTAACTTTTTTCAGCAATTCCAAATAGTAAACTTAGTTAACTGTTTGTCCAGTTTGTACAGATTCATAATGAATAATCCTTCTGATTCCAAAAAAAGGGTTAGCAACATCGTTGCAAAAAGTTTGGGAACTTAATTGTCAGACCTCGTATACTATTGAGTTGCTTCTGCTTTTTACATCGAATTATGAAAAGCATTGCCACTTTCTGAAAAAATATATTTCAGCATGAGTAGATGCCACAAGTTTTCATACTGTACGTCTCCATTTTCAGATTTTTAATATAGAAACATTTATTGTTGGTTTTTAAGTTTCACAACATTCGTGGTTATAATTACTGTAATTTGGCAAGATCATATATGAAGTTGTCTAACTATGTCATTATTGTATCTCCTGTGGTTAACCTTAGCATTGTTTGAAATGCTTTATAATTTTAAAAACTATGTTACCTGCTTTTAACCTAGGCTGCATGCCCGATTTTTAAAAGTGCTCAGTATGGGTGGTAGGAGTATTTTTACTAGAATATTAGAGTAGAAGATTTTCCTGTACTTTTAAGTTATAACCTGCAAGAAAAAGTATCTGAGTAGGCTTATGATAGCATTTATGTTAAAAACAACATATACATACACACACACAGACACATATACACCGGGGGTGCCAAAACAATGTGTACAAGCGGACACTCTGGTCAGTGTTGCTCAAGCAGTAGTTCACTGTAATCAGAAGTGTCTGGAGGCTGATGGTAACCACTTTGAGCACCTCTTGTCATTGCAGAAGTCAAACGTGACTTGTATTCTTTTATAGGTGTATATTTTGTATTACAATTTTAATAGTTTTTTTCCTTACTTAAAATGTATATACATTTTTTTTTGGCACCGTGTGTGTGTGTGTGTGTGTGTGTGTGTGTGTGTGTATAAAATCTGAAAATGGAGATGTACAATATGAAAACTCGTGGAATCTACTCATGATGAAATACTTTTTTAGAAAGTGGCAGTACTTTTGATCATGTGATGTAAAAAGCAGAAACAACTCATAGTAATAGATCACTTCTAATAAACCATATATATTATATATTTATTCAACATATATATTATATATATGTTATATATTACATATATATATATTATATATGTATTAAAAACTTAGAACTGGTATTTTAGACTTGAGTAAAGATGAGGTATTTCCTCAGTGGAGTGTGTGTCTGATTTATTGTAGTTAATTAATTCCATATATATAGATTGTCTTCCTAATTGAAGTTTGGACTTCATCAAAATAGGAACATTGATGTGTACATATTTCTCTCTACTCCGATAGCAGCTGGCCTGGTTCTCTTGCACATGACAGGCATTATTTAGGGAAGACACTTACATGCGAAGTCAGCAAAGTATTGGGTGTTTTATTGAGATACCTGACTTCTCATGTTACTTTGGCCAATAACTATATGATTTATGCTAAAATACTTTCAGCCTCAGTTGCTCTATTTTTCAAATACGAAATAGTTGTATTTGAAATTGTTGTATTTATTTCATTAGGTTGTTTTACATAATGAAGTCTCAAAGGACTGAAAGAGTTAAATGTCATATAGATATCAAAGTAGATCAATTAATTATAATTAGTCAATCAATCTGTACTCCATATAGCAATAACACTCCTTCCTATATTAGTGTGCGATTCTGAAGAAAGGAAGGAAAGAAAGGAGGAAGGAAGGAAGGAAGGAACAAAAGAAGGAAGGAAGGAAGAAAAGAAAGAAGGAAGGAAGGGAGGAAGGAAGGAAAAAAAGGAGGGAGGGAAGGAGGGAAGAACCTGGTTGGTTCCTATCTGTTTAATTGGTATTTTAGAAAGATTAATTTGGCACCTTCATAAAAAGTTGACTAAATCAGAGAAAGAATGGATTCAGACATTGCTTGGTTGTTATTGTAATATTGCAGAGAAAACAAAACAAAACAAAGTTCTTTGATGTTCTCGGTTGGGGTAGTGGCAATAGGAACAGAAATAAGAAACTAGAAGTTGCAGGCATTGGAAAAAGGAATAAAAGATTTGGCACTTTTTGAAGGGAAAGGATGAATCAACAATTCATTATGTTTTTGGCCCTAGACAACTTAACTGGGACATCTTAAGAGGTGACGGGTGGGGAGAAAGGACCAATTTGATTTTAAATGTTGATGAATGAGGGGCGTGCCTAGCAAATGGTTCATGCTATAGGAATGGAACGTTTCAGAAACAGAGACATTTGGAAGTCTTCGGAGTTGATAAATGAAGCTTGTACAGAGTTTTCTTTGAGTATTTGCCAATAAAGAGAGAGAAATACAGTTTTAGTTTTTGGAAAAAAGGCCAAATTAGAATTAGAGGATAGAATAGAAATAAACTCAATAGGTAAGGCATGACCTGAAATGTGACCAGAGAGCCAACAGAGCCAAGACCTCCAATTTAAAGAAGTGTTTTGCAAAGGAGACAGTGATCAATCTAGACTCTAGAATGTTGCTGCAATTATGTCAAATTCTTCTGAGGTCATGGAGGATGGACAATGAGACCATGTCTTGGATTTTGCTAGAAAGGTGTCATTAATTATATTTAAAAGTGCATTTTCAGCAAGCTGCAGGTACAATAGTTAAATAAAAAGAAGGAGTAAATGCTGAAAGTACATTGTGTATGGTGAACTAAAGGAAGTAGGCAGGAAAGGTAACCAGGCCCTTCTTTGGTCATCACTCTATATGCCACACATATTTCTTTTTGCCTCTGTATATGGGTGGGACTCAAATGAGGGACCGTGTGTTATAATTATTTTATCTCTGGAGGCTGGCCCAATGCCTGATACATAGTGTGCACTTAATGCATGATTCAGAAGATTGTCACAAAATGAATGGAGAGAACTAGAAGAGAAATGGGAGACAACATTAAGGACAAACAAAGAATATGATTGCTTGTTTGCTTGCTTAGTTGTTTTGTTTAAACCAATCAGAAATATTGGAGCAAAGATCAAGGGAGGGAGCAAGTAGTGAGAAAAATTGTAGATACAAAGGGAAAAAACTCAGGTTGGTGGCATGAGGTGGTGCAGATGGGACGTTTCTTTATCTAGAAAACTGGTGGAGAGGAGATCTATACCCAATCATGGGTTTATAGAAACCATGAGAACCAAAGCAGACTGGATGGAATTTTCTCAAATATTTTGAACAAAGAGGAGGTACTTTTACTGAACCAAGGTATATCTGATATTTGACCACTGTTGCAGATAATTTTATATTTTTTGTTTGTTACTGGCATTTCTGTGGTCTCTCACACATTTCTAAAGGATTTTGTTGATTACATAAAACTGATTATTACAATATCCTTGGATGTAACTAAAAAAGGCAATTTATAACAGGCTTTATTATCTAAGAATTTTTCAATTTAATTTGTTTGCTTGGTGTATAACAGCATCTGCCAGCAGTGGGATGCTCACATATTGTCTTTATGAATTGTCTTAGATTTGATGCAGATCCAGAAGCTATCCTTTGAAAGATAGGCACCATTCTTCATGTTTGCCCAATAAACAGATCCGTTTAATGGTATAACGCAGCACTTGGTTTTATGCCATCATCTCATTATTTTATTCCCAAACCTTCTTTCTGAAGCCATGGAACATTTCCTTGGGCTTCCTCTCTTCAGTCACCAACCTTCTCTGATTGCCCCCTATCTGTCTGGCACATAGTGTTTGTTTGTTTAATCAAAACAATTAAGACATGCCCCAGATCCCAGGATGCACCAGTTTAGGGTATAGAATGAGATATACATGGTCCTAATGCAACTTTCAGAGGGATCCCACGGGACAAAGAAAGGACAGATAAAAGAGGTAACTTTATGTAACCATTTTCCCAATCAAAGATATAGTCAACCCATGCACTGCTCATTCAGGCTTTTCTTTGTTTTGACACAATCTCACACATGGAGTGATACAGTAATATCAACTAGTTCCATCATTATTATTTTTTTACCCAATCTATATGTATTGTGTAACTGATATCTAATGGCAGAGACAGACAGAACATGACTGAGAAAAAGTAGCAGAGGGGGAGAGAAAGGTGTCCTCACGTCTAAGAGAGATTAAACCAATGGCTTCTGATGACGTGTTGGCTTTCTCCCTCCCTACCCACTTTGGTGGTGGGATGAAGCGTTGGAGGAATGAGCTGGTCCAACAGAAACTTCAGTCAGTATCAACGGTAGGAACGCCCCAGCTGAGATCTGAGCAGAGGCCGTTTCCCTGGCCAAGAAGCTTCCACTGTCACAGAGTCCTGCAACCCTATTACAGCACCACGGTCGGGGGAGGAGGAAGGGAGTTTCCTCTCTCCTGTAGCACTACCCACATAGGTCAACCTCTCTAAGGAGGAGAGCTGAAGGTATGAAAGGATTCTGTTGCTCCTCTGCTTGTCCTTTTTCTCAGGTATCCCTTACTTTATGCCTCTGCTCTTCACATGTGAATGCCAGAGTGTCCTAGAGATACCTGGACTTCCTTTTCTGTGCTGGGCTTCTGCCTGACCACCCTTATCTGGAAGGTGTATTACTGGGTTCTGAGATAGAATCCTGTTGGTCACGGGGTGAGATTTCTCTCATCTGTGGTTAGAGGGCTAGATGAGCAGGCCTCCATGGAAGGGGACCACCCTCAGGGAAGGAAGGAATTGTAGGACAGAAAATGAGGATTTGAGGGGCACATCCTAGGTAACAGAGGGAAAGAGAGCTCATTTCTCTCAATGGGTCTTCTCTCGTTAGCCTGGACTTTGCTGAGTATAGGTCCATCACTTTTTAAAACAATTCTTTTCAAGTAATATAATAAAGTACACGTTTATTAGTTCAAGCAAGGGCAGACCTTGAAGTTAGACTGGCGAGTGCTCAGCCTCACTCTGAATCTGGTGATGCTCACTGGCCTTCCCACGGCCCCTCCTACCCGTCCTTGCAGAGGCTTCCTTTCCAAGTATTTCTCAGAGAGAAGTTCACAAAATGCCTGGTTCAGAATCACCTGGCTGAGGATGGAAACTCTCTGTAAAAATTCCAATCGCTGGGCTTAGCCACAAACTTAGATTCAGCATGGCAGGGTAAGCCTGGGACTCTTTATTTCCCGATAGTTCCCCAAGTAAATGTTATGCTTCCAAAGATGGAGAATCATTAATAGTCTGAGTTGATTACATCTTTATACACATCATCTTTATTCAGTCTTTTTTTTTTTCATTGAAAATGATGCTCTCTACGAATGATTAATTTTTAGAAGCTTTAATGTCCGAAGTTTAAAAAATATATAAAAAACCTTGAGATACATACGATGACAAAAAAAAGATAAAAATAAGTTTGATGTGAAAATATCATGAAGAAAAAAAAATACATAAATGTAAAAATGTATATTAGAATTTGTCTTAATGCATATTTTAATATCTACAGTACTTTTAACTGTTGTGTATTTTGCTAAATACAGTATACTTATATGCCAAAGTTTAAACTAGTTGAGGGTACAGGAATACCCTAGGAAATGTGGAGCCCTTTCTGTGGCCCTGGTTGCAATATACTGGAAGACTGTGGCAGATTATTCTTTCATCTGACCCCTCTTTCTGGAGCCTTTGGCTTTTGAAAATGCCATAACCTTTTAGCAAGAATAACAGTAGCTTCCATTAGTGGTAATCACTTCGTTTGTAAGACATTTTGCCTATATTCTCTCAACATTATTCTGTTAGTCAATGAAGTATGATTATCCATATTTTATATAATGTTATTGATGCTGAAAAGGTCTATGTACATTAATTAGTGAATTAATTCAACAGCTACTTATTGAGTATTTACTATGCATAGGTACTGTTTTGGGTGCTAGGAATACAGAATAAAGAAAACAGACATTCCCTGCCTACAGGACTATCTCATTCTGAGTTGAGACAGGCAATTAATCAGTAAAAAATTAAGCAGAGTAATGGTTTCAGGGTTGAAGTAATTTAAAAATGGGATGACCAAAAGTATGATGCATACAAGATTAAATTGATGTAGAAATTAACATTGAGATTTAAAAATTTGCTCTGTAAGAGACAATGAAGACAAACTATAGACTGGGAGAAAATACTTGTAAATTACATTATCAGGTCAATGGCTTGTATCTAAAATATGTAAATAACTCTTAAATTCAACCATAAGGAAAAGAATGACCAGATTCAAAGATGCGCAAAGGCCTGAACAGACATATCCCCAAAGAAGATATTCAGGTGACAAATATACATGTGAAAAAATACTCCACATCATTTGCCATTAGGGAAAGGCAAATTGAAACAAGATTTCACTGTGTGACTCCTAGAATCAATAAAATCTCCCAAATTGACAATACCAAATGTCAGCAAGGTTGTGGAACAACAGCAATTCTTCATTCAGATGGAAAATGATATATCCACGTTTAAAGACAGTTTGACATTTTTCTTTTATAAACCTAAACCTAGAATTAATATATAATCCAGTAAACTCAATCCTAGGTATTTATTGCATTGAATTAAAAATGTACGACTACACAAAAATTACCTAACCCTGTTCCATTTGAAAAATAAACTTGTTTATTTTCTAATAATTTTAGATATAAAGAAATTTGTAGATAGTACAGAAAGTTCCTATGTACTCAGTTTTCCCTATTATTACTAATGTACATTTGTCACAGTTAATGAACACATATTGATGCATTGTTAATTGAGCCTAGCACAATAGTTAAAAAAAAAAAAAAAGAAAAAGAAAAACATAGGAGCAAACCCTTCTGCTCATATGCTGAGCAAAAATGGCAAGAACAAACATGGTGTGGATGCTGAAATAATCCTATTCTTAAACTAACTAGCAAAGAGTGGTAAATCATACCTCTATATGAATAAAATGAGAAATCTATCTTAGAAAATGGCCAATTCGGGACTGTTTCCTTTTATACCCTTTATTGAGGTCCAAACTTGTTAGCCTAATTAAAACCTTTCTTGCCTTTCATGGAGAGGGTTTAAAGAGGCTTTCAAGGATATGCAAAACACAGTAAGAAAGAAAATAGAAATCCAAGGAGAAGAACAAAGGAAAACAAGGTCAGAGACTAGAAAGGAACAGGAAAGCAGGGAATGTGTATGTGCATTAGTGCCCAGGCAAGCTGTGCGGTGCTCACCCACCCAGGGCCTGCAGCTGGGCAGGGGAGCTGACGGGGGCGGCTGCATCTTTGCAGGGGACCCAGGTGTGAACTCTGACTCTGCAGCTTTCATGCTGCCTGTGCTGTGTGACTTGCTGGGTATCTTCTCTGCACCAGTGTTTACGTGAGTTAAGTGGAGCTAATCACACATAGACTTCCAGGACTGTTGTGCAGAGCAGATGCCAGCATGCATGTAAAGTGCTTGGCCGCAAACCCAGCTGCTGCAGGCGCTGAAAGCCTGGTGGCTGTGGCCTTTGTTGTACGTCTTTGTTATTGCACTTGCTGCAGCCAGGCAGTAAATTGGGCCCTTGTGCATTCTAAGACAGGCGTTAAGTATAAAGTTTTATGATAGTTGTTGTCACAAAATAAAATCTTTCAGGTAGATTACTTTGTCATCTCCATTTCATTTGAAACTCACTTCGTTTTAAGGGAAATTGCTTAAATGGCATATCTTACCCCCACCAGGAAAAAAGGAAATATTGGACATTATCACATAAAGATAAAGAAACCTGGTCATCAAGCATTTCCTCTCTAATAGCTGAATCTGTAATTCAATGAAAAATGCATTTGAAGTAAACATCTTGAATAACAATGGGATAAGGTTATCCAAGAGGAAGGCGATTTACGGATGCATTCCTAATTATGATGTATGTCAGCACTTTGATGCAACCCAGGCCTTGTTCATTAGCAGTGGGCCCCTCTGAAACTGAGACTGAGTGAGCAAGCTTTTTCTAGATGGGATTTTGCTTTGGAAAACAAAATGAATGGGGCAAGACAAAAGCTTCAGAAACCATGTTGAATCTTGTTAACTACATGCTAACACCGTGTTTTCCTGAAAATAAGACCTAGCTGGGCAATCAGCTCTAATGAGACTTTTGGAGCAGAAATTAATATAAAATCCTATCTTATTTTACTAATATAAGACCAGGTAATATAATATAATATACCAGATCTTATATTGATTTTTGTTCCAAAAGATACATTAGAGCTGATTGTCCGGCTAGGTCTTATTTTGGGGAAACATGGTATAAGGTCCCAGAGGATTGGCTCTCTGGAGAGATATGGAAAAGTCAGAATTTACAATAAATTATGAAGCTGCCATCCCGGCATTGCAAGGCTAAGAAGACATCTTATTCATTAGAAGCTAATAACAGATTTCTAGTTAAAATAGTTAAGGGCAGACGGGGAAAGGAAGGGGATGGATGGCCTCTTTTTAAACCAAAAATCAATGCTTGATATTGTATATCTACGAGTATTCTCGTGTTCCCAAGGGTCAAACAAGAATGAAAACCTACTTCTCCGAAAGAAAGGCTAGTCCCTTCACTGGAGCTCTTGGTCCCTTCTCCTGTTTACATACCTTTTTAGAAGAGTGCAGTGGGGTCATCATCCCACTCGGGAGTTACCAGTGTCTTCCTTTCCACTGGAATAGTCCAAACAACATGCAAACGGAAAATATTACCTAATTGCAACCTCCTCCAACAACTGCACCATTTTTTTTTGCTTCTTTCAAACAAAATTTTTTCAAGGAATAATCCACACTTGTTCCATTGTTTTTACCTCACGATTATTTCTTTTTATTGTGCAGTATAATATATTCAGTATACCATATGGAGTAACAAGAAAACCAGTATGCACAGCCCTCAGCTTAAATAAAACCTCCATGCTGTAGAAACTACCTGCTTACTACTCAATGTCTCTGTTTCCTTCCTTTACTGCCCAACCTGGGCCTGGAACCATAGTGTTGAATTTGGGTATACATATTTCCCATCCATTTTTACCATCATTTTATTATGAAAATGTTCAAATATGCAGCAAAATTGAAACAGTTTTACAGGGAATTCCTGTACCTGCAAAACCACCGCCTAAATCTGCCATTAACAGTTTGCTATACTTGCTCTATCACAGATCTGTTTTCCATGAGTTGAAAAAATACATTTCCTACCTACGAGTGGTCCCATTTTCACCCACACCATTCTGGCTTTCAGGCTGACTACTTCGTGGAACCTGTTCTCGTCAGAGTTATTGGGTTCAGCTGTCAGTCATATCTGCCCATTTCTTTCTCTCCATCTTTGCTCAAACTCTCAGTACCATCACATGGAGTTGAGAACCATCCGTCACCTCTGGGATGCCCCCTATTCTCACTTCTTTTGGCTTATGCAGTACCTCTTTTTCCTCCTTACTCTTTCAGGTCCCACATCTCCTTGGAATTCTAAATATTGGAAGGTCCTAGGGCTCAGGCTTGGGCTTTCTTTCTTCTCTAACAATCATTTCACTCTTTGTGCCAAAAGTGCCAACATTTGAACTTCTGGGCCTTATCTGTAAATAACTGTGTAATATTGTAACCACTCAAACTCAATTACACCTTTCCTCATTTTTCCCTATTTAGAAATGGGACTAACAGCCTAGTTGTATAAGTCAATAGCATGAGAGCTATACTTTATTTCTTTTTTTCTCATTCCTCACATCCAAAGCCATATGATTTTAACAACCTAGCTCCACGGCACATCCTAAATGCATCCATTTTAAGGCAGTATAGCATAGTCATTAAGAGTGCAGCTTATGGATGTAGATGGCCTACATTTGAAACCTGACTCCAACATTTACTAACTATGTGATCTTGGGTAAATTAAACTCCCATAGGCCTCAGTTTCATAATCTGTAAAGTGGGAATGAGAATGGTACCTATCATATGGATTAGTTGTTAATATAAGCAAGGTACTTAAGTCAGTGACTGACACATCGTAAGCATTATATAAATGTTTATTTAAAACACTTGCTCAGAAAGGCCATTTCTATCCCCTCCATAAAGAATAAAGTAGGAGCTATTTTCTTTCTTTCTTTTTAACTATAAGCCAACTGAAAGACAAGATAGGTATATCAGTCAGAGTTCTCAGAGACATGGAACCAACATTAAAATACTTATTTTAAGGAATTGGTTGGCAACTCAGACAGGAGTCAGTGCTGCGGTCTTGAAGCAGAATTTCTTCTCCTCTGGCAATTCCGTTGCTTTTATGGTCTCCAACTGATTTGATGAGGCCCACACACACTGATAAGGGTAATATCCTTTACGTAAAGTAAACTAATTATACATTTTAACCACATCAACAAAATGCCTTGATAGCAGCCTCTATATTAGTGATCGATGAAATAACTGTGTCCTGTAGCCTGGCCAATTTGGCACAGTAAAAGAGCGATCCCAATGGATAACAGTTGATGAATGAGTCTTTGTGAATTTGAAACCATGATATGTAGATGAGAGTATACATATTTTTTCCTAGAACTCCATGGTATTGTAGTGTTTATGAGCTTGCTTTTCGACATAGGCTGCCACTTGATGATGGATTTATCTTGAAAAACCCTTAACCTACCAAATGGACATGGCTGTAGCATAGACACCCAAGAGGGAGGTTCCCCTGTCGTTTTTCCATATGTACTTCTTGTAGACACTGGAGGTTCAGGCCTGCCAAAAGCCACTTGTGTGACTTGGTTCAAACCAGTCATTTTGTGTCAGAATTCTTGTTTGTCAAGTAATAATGCTAGTCCCATCTAATCCATAAATATTTAAGAATTAGATAAATGTCAGAATGAAAGAATTTAAGAAAACATGAATCATTTTTTCAAATTGAATATGTGAATATGAAGTTGCTTTTAAAGGCACGATATTTCCTTTATGAAACTTAGAAGGTAAGCTGAAAAGTCATATATTTTAAAGAAAAAATTTAGGTAATTTTTCTGTTTTGGGTTAAATCCATGTTTTAGGTTCATATTTTGTATTATTTCAATGTGGATAATAATAAAGGTTTAATGAAATGTGGGCATGATTTATTTGAAGTTATATTTTAAAAAATACTTTTTTTCTTTTTTTCTTTTACAGGACTTTTATGGGGGAACAGTGTGTACTTCAAGGACTTTTTTTTTCTTCCCCTAGTCAAGTTGTTGTCCTTTCAGTCTTAGTTGTGGAGGGTGCCGTTCAGCTTTAAGTTGTTGTCCTTTCAGTCTTAGTTGTGGAGGGTGCAGCTCAGCTCCAGGTCCAGTTGCTGTTGCTAGTTGCAGGGGGCGCAGCCCACCATCCTTTGCGGGAGTCCAGGAATTGAACTGGCAACCTTGTGGTTGAGAGCCCGCCTCCAACCAACTGAGCCATCTGGGAGGCAGCTCAGCTCAAGGTGCCCTGTTCAATCTTAGTTGCAGGGAGCGCTGCCCACCATCCCTTGCAGGACTCAAGGAGTTGAACTGGCAACCTTATAATTGAGAGCCCACTGGCCCATGTGGGAATCGAACCAGCAGCCTTCAGAATTAGGAGCCCAGAGCGCCAACTACCTGAGCCACCGGGCCAGACCCAAAAAATACTTTTAACAACCAAAGAATAACTCAAATCTGTTGGTGCTATTAAGTCAATCTGGCCTTCTATTTTAAGTGTCTAAACATAGTTAGTGCTGTGTAAGTCGATGCATGTTTTTGAAATACCGTATTTTCAGTGTTTATGCCATTTCTCTTTGTAGTTTCTATTTTTCAGTAAAAATATAATTGGCATAAAAGTATCCTATTAGTTCCAGGTTCTCTTTGCACTCCTTGTGCTCTCATGGATGGAATGAAGTTTGAGCTCAAGTATGCTTGTCTTTTTAAAGCTTAATAGTATTTAATGTTATTGCCTTTTAAAAAGCCCTTAAAATGTGCACTGTGTTTGAATGGGCTTCAATTTGTTGCTTCTTATAATATATTATATAGTTCACTGATGCAGATTCATAGGGGAGTATTTAAGGGATGAAAGTTCAAAAGTATTAAATATTTACATTCATTAGAATATGATCTTTTAGGATAAGCAGAAAAGAAAAGCTAATTGGTTTACATCCTATTGCGGGCTTTATGAACTTACTGCTTTGGTAATTTCTTAAATGTCACTACCAAAAATATTGACCTATTTCTCTTTGGACTTCCATTGAAACAGTAGCAGTCATCTGTAATAATACCTAATAAATTTAAGATATGGTGTTTAAAACATAATTGTGGCTCTTATATGTCACCTTTCCATGTCAGAAGCTCTAAATAATAAGTGGTTGCTCTTTTTAGTTTAATAACCTGCTGAGAGCTCTACTGCATTTTGTTTGTTTTCCTCAAGAGAAGGGAAGCAGGATGGCTTCGTCATTAATTAAGCTGTGTTTCTCTAAGCAAGCTTTTATCTCTGGTCTTAAAATATCGCCTAAGAAACAATATTTTCAAATGAAATGTTCTCTAAATCTCTTTAAAGTTATATTTTTCTCTTGTTTTTTTTTTTTTTTTTTAAAGGAAGAGCAAGAGAATTAAGACTATGTGCCACTTTTTTTTTTAAACTTCTTTTAGCTTTATTGAGATATCATTGACATACCACATTGTGTAAGTTTAAGGTATACAATGTGAAGATTTGATACACATATACATTGCAAAATGTTTACCAAACAGGGTTAGTTAACGCATCCTTCATCTTACATTGTTACCTTTTGTTGTTGATGTTACGGTGAGAACATTTATGACCTGCTCTCTTAACAACTTTCAGATATGAATACAGCATTGTTAACTCTACTCCCCATGCTGTACATTAGATCCCCAGAACTTATTAATCTTATGGCTGGAAGTTGTACCCTTTGACCAACATTCCCTCATATTCCCTAGTCCCCAGCCCCTTGCAACCACTAATCTTCTCTGTGTTTCTATGAGTTGAGGTTTTTTAGAATCCACATGTATGTGAGATCATACAGTATTTCTTTCCTTGTCTGACTTGTTTTACTTAGCATAATACCCTCAAGGTTTATTTCTCTTTTGGATTTCCTTCTCTTTTGAAGGCTGAATACTATTCCTATACACACACAAATATATACCACATTTTGTTTATCCATTCATCTGTCAGTAGACATTTAGTTTGTTTTCATGTGTGGCTATTATGAATACTGCTGCAGTGAACATGGGGGTGCACATATTTCGATGGAATAATGATTGCATTTCCTTTGGATAAATAACCAGAAATGGGATTGCTGGACCATATGGTAGTTCTAATTTTAATTTTTTGAGAAACATCCATACTGTTTTTCATAGAGGCTGCACCAGTTTGCATTCCCATGAACAGTGCACAAGGTTCTTCTCTCTACATCCTTACCAGCATTTTTCATCTCTTGCCTTTTTGGTAATAGACATTCTAACAGGTGTAAAGTGATGTCTCATTGTGGCTTTTGATTTGCATTTCTCTGATGATTAGTAATGTTGAGTACCTTGAGTTTTTGGCATTTGTATGTCTTGTTTAGAAAAATATCTATTCAGGTCCTATGCCTATTTTTTAATTGGATTATCTGTTTTTTTTTGCTGTAGAGTTGTATGAGTTCCTTGTGTATTTTGAACATTAACCCCTTATCATATACATGGTTTGCAAATATTTTCTCCTGTTGGTAGGATGCCTTATTGTGTTGATTGCCTGTGTCCTAGGTTGTTTAGTCAACCAAGACATTGTTGGGCCCCTGAGGGCTCCCATTCCAATTGTGAAGGCAAGACAAGTGCCAGAGAAGACAGGAGGGGGAAAAGTAACATACAGACATTGTTTTAAATAAAAGAGACACCATGCAGAGGCCCCTCCTGAATCTCTTATTTTGGCACTGGGAAACAGATGGTTACATTGTTTAGGGGTCGTGATCCTAAGATAGTAAGTCAATTTTGTGCTTTTATTAGTTTTGTTTTCAACTTTGCAAAAGGTCCACTCTTCAAACAGTATTCTGGAGCTTAAACAATAAAGATAAAATAAGTATTAGAAACAGTTTGAAGATAATTGACCTACTTCTTCCAGCTTTCAGACAGGACCTAGTTAAAAATTAGCATCCTTTAATTCACATTATGCTTAATTTATAATGTTCTCTCTCAGTTAAAATGAATATAATCGCTAAAATAATTGAGTGTCTTTCTAATCTGCTCTTTTACTTCCATGTTCAGCTTCCAAGTAAAAGATAAATTCTGAAGCGTGTACTTATATGAGTTTAATAATCATCTTTTTTTTTTTTTTTTTTTTTTAAACAGGAGAAAATCACAGTTTTAATACACGTGCATGGGGAAGTCACATGAGTATGAAAATTCCAAAGACATTGAGGAGACACTGGGTATATAGGACATTTTTGGACAAAGGAGAAAGGGTGGAGGAAGGGGTATTCTATTTCAGACATGAGAATGGGCGGTTTACAGGCAGTTACAGGTAGCTGAGAAAGAGCAGAACATACACTGCAGAAAATGTTTGGTAGGCAACTCAGGAACAGTGGGGCACAGGGGCTATCTAGCAAACAGGCTTGGAGTCTTCCTGACTAATGCTAGTGTGAAAATTCTTAAAATGATTAAGCCCAGTCTCCCTTCCTAAAAAGCAGGTTTCTCTGTCTGAATCTCTTATCTTAGGCAGGAGAGGAGGGTGGAGGGATAGAGTCAAAGTTTCTTTCTGAGTTTTGTTTCTTAAAGTCAATATCCTAAAAAACAGCCTCAGGGTGGCAAAATTTTGGTTCCCTTCAGTCCTTCCTTTGAAACTTGAAACAAAAGTTTCAGATTCCAGAAGCTACCTTGTAGATTGCTCCGTTATTTCATTGATCCAAGCATTCAGTCCTGAGAGTAAGTTCACTCAAACTGCTGAGTCTCGTTTCAGGAGGTAGTGATACAGATGGGCTGCCAAAGTGAGACCTGTATTGTGTAAGCAGGCACTCAGGTGTTTAATAAGAGGGATACCTATGAAAACAAAGAAAAACAAAGGTTAGTGATCAGAGCCAATTAGAAACCAGTTTCTGAGTTTGTAAGGCTATCAGTTGAGAAGATTTCTAGATGTAAGGCTCAAAGCTTCTTTTGCTGGAAGGAAGGCAGGCAGTGACAATCTGATAGATTTTCCTGGTCTGAAGTTTGCATGCCTTGGATGATGTCATCAGGTACTCAAGTAAACTGCATGGCTTCCACAGCATCAGTCATCGAGACTGCTTAAGCATGAGCTGTGGTGACAATTTCTCTGAGTTTATATCATGTAGTTTTAATGAAGGTTAGATATCCATAATTCATGTAGCCACACAATTTTATATTGCTTATTTTGATTCTGAATATCTCCTACAGGATTGGAACACACTGTTTTGTTTGTTTCCAGGATTAGCTATTAGTTTACTAGAACTTTAACCCAAATGCTCCTGAGCGAGTAATTTGGAGTTGTACTTTAGTAAGGTTTTGTCGCTTTCAGATGTTTAGAAACAGCCTTGTTATTTGATAGTTTTGTAGTTGGCAATTTAGATAATAATTTGGTCCCCCTACCCCCTTTTCTCTTTCCTTCTTTTATTTTATTTTATTTTTTTATTAGTTTCAGGTGCACAAAACAATGTAATAGTTAGACATGTATCATTTATATCCCTCACACTGTGTCTACCCCCCTCCCCCCATCCTCTATCCCTCTGACATCGCACACAGCCATTACATTTCCACTGTCTTTATTCCTAATGCTGTGCTCCGCTTCTTGTAACCATATATGTGTGTGTGTGTGTGTGTGTGTGTGTGTGTATATATATATATATATATATATATATATATACATATGTACGTACATACATATATGCATATATATATATATATATATATATATATATATATATATATATATATATATATAAACTTGTAGTTCACATTCATTATTTTTGAGCTTCAGCTTCAGGTGTACAGTGCAGTGATCAGGCATCACCATCATCCCTGAGGTGGTCTCCCTAACGAGACAAGTGTCCATCAGATACCCTACAAAATCTTTACAACATTATTGATTACATTCCGCAAATTAACTTTCGTATCCCCGTGGCAATCTTGTGGTTACTGACTGTGCTTTCTAATCCCCTCACCTTTCCCCTTATCCCCATCCCCCCACTCATCTAGCAACCCTCAGTTTTTCCTCTGTCTCCAAAACTGTTTCTGATTAGTTCATTCATTCATTCTTTTCTTTAGATTCCACATATAAGTGAGATCACATGGTATTTCTCTTTCTCTGTCTGACTTATTTCACTTAACATAATGTTCTCTAGGTCCATCCATGTTGTTGCAACTGGTAAGATTTCTTTCTTCTTTATGGCTGCATAATACTCCATTGTATAAATGTATCACAGTTTCTTAATATGGTCATCTACTGAGAGGCATTTCGGTTGTTTCCATGTCTTGGATATTGTGTATAGGGCTGCAATAAACATAGGAGTGCATAAAGTTTTTTGAATTGGAGTTTTGGATTTCTCCGGATAGATACCTAGGAGTGGAATTGCTGGATTATAAGGTAGTTCCATTTTCAGATTTTTGAGATACCTCCATACTGTTTTCCTTTGTGGCTGCACCAACCTGCAATCCCACTCTCTTTCCTTCTTAATCAAACCTATGCCACTAATATTTTTGGTCTGTTTGCTTTACGTATAATCTTCAATTTGTATACCTCTGTGGTAAACTAAAGTTACTAGCTCAAGACAAATCTTTCAGGTGTAGAATGAGTTTAATGTTGCTGTCTTTCTTCCTGGTTTAGTTTACCTTGTTTAGTTGAATAATTCTACTTCATATTCATCTTTCACGGACTCTGATATTTTTCTTTCATGCAGCAGAAATGGGTTTGAATTTATTGTACACGTTGATGCTCAGTTTGTTTCTGTGTAGCTTTCCCTTCATTGCCTTTTCCATCCAGAAAATAACTATTTTGGAGTTCATGACTTTATGTATGACCTTGACTGTCAATATTGTCTGTTTATATCCTGTCTTTCTCTTTTATTTCAAAGGGCATTGTAGGGTAGAAAGTAGCGTATGCAGTGGAAATCCTAAACCATGTGCTATTTCTCATATAGTTTTCTAACATCTCTGCATAGCAGCATCATTTTTCCACTTCTGTGCTAGTCATCATCAAACTTAATATGATCCAATGAGCTCTTTCATTTCTTTTATAATACAGCCACAGTCACAGAGTCATATAATTTCTGATCTGAAAAGCAACTTGAAGTTGCATTGTTTCCTGGTATTCTAAAGAGGAGAAATTGTACTCCTAGAAATTGCCCATCAGATGTATGAGATGCCACAGCACATTAGAGGAGGATCAGGGCTAGAGCATGGGTTTTCAGGTAGAACACTCTTTTTTTTTTCTGTATTGTTTACTATGAAGTAATCAAATCAGTACAAGTTAAATTTCCAAGCTTTTGTTGGCTGTGTGGTACATGGAATATATTAGGACTCATGTTAAGGCAATATCCTACTCCATCCACTCCCTGTCCCCTTGAAGACTGGGAACAGTGAAATGTATTCAGGACAGAACGGACGGTTGCATCTTCAGAGAAACATAGTTACACAGTTAGGTGACTGTCCTAGTAGGTCTGCATAGGAGGGTAAAAGACACTTTAGACTACCAATCCCTACTCTCTAGTGGAGAGAAATTAATTGAACAATTTATATTAGTAATAACTTTTGGTTGGCAACACTTATGAATCACCTTTTACTTCATAAGCAAAGTTTCGTATGAAAAATACTATATTGTAAGATTGAAGAAAACTCAGTAATTTTATTTTACGTATTTTAGCCATATGTTTTCAGTTATTTCAACACCACAGGGCTACAGAACACATCACTAATGAAGTTACATTCAACCTAATGAAAACATATCGTGTGTTTACATTAGCAATGAGTATGTGGAGAATTACATTTGAATTGTTGCATATAGGTATACACATATGTTGAAGTTTAGTAACTGAAACATTTAAGCCAAAAATACTGTTGAAAAATTGTGAATCACTAACTTTATGTAAACAACCTACAACTTTCACAATTGATAATAAATTGGGTAGACAAACAGTGATTTATTATTAAAATGTAGAATAGTAGATATCAATGATGATGACATATGATGGCAGACTCTGCTCACCAAACTGTTTTGTTTTCCTCCTGGCCTGAAGGAAAGCTACGTTTACTGGGGTCCTCTGCAGTCAGCTGAGGCTGTGTGACCGGGCTCTAGCCCATAGAATGTTGACAGATATCATGCATACCGTTTACAATTCCAGCCCCTAAAACACCCATATCATCTTCTAACTTCTGTTATATCTTTCATGTTAAGTGAGGAACATGATTCAGTGGAAGACTAAGGCCCTAGGAAGCAAGATCTGGGCCCTTACATAAACAAGTCTCCCCATCTCCACACTTGTCCCTCATTGGACGATGGCAAGACAGAGAAATACACTTTCATTGTGTTAAATTATTGAGGTTTGGGGTAGTTTCTTCCAGCTCTTAGCCCTTGTGAGTTGAACATTAAAATAAAAGTTCATAAAATTGCACCTGTAAGAAATAAAAGTAACTCATTCATAAAAAACAAAGGCAGAATTTGTATTCTTTGATAAGTTTCAGGGCCCTTCAGAAAAAACCTTATTGGTTTTCCAGAGGCCACAGAACAAGCTTTAGGTTCAGAGAGTGGTCCAGAAAACAGGAGAAAGTAGTCCGTGGTTTAGACAACTCCTTAGAATTCTAGGACTAGGATCTTAACAGCACATCTGTTAAACTTCCCTTTCCCTAAGAAAACGAAAACCAGAATGTGGTCCCAGGGGTTAGGACGTGAGCTGACCACAGAATCCATCTCAGCACAAGGGATAATAAGCTAACTTAGGAGCCACCAAGCTGGGAAGAGATGGGCACCAAAACCCCAGGTGACAAAGGCTAGTTTTGCTTGGAGGCCCTCTTGTGATACCTGTGATACATAGTAAGTGTGTTTGTTAGAAGTGGCAGGAATAATCAGAGGTTATGGCAGTGGTCTGGCAAAAGAACTGGAAATTAAGAATCAGTGCTATTTATTTCTTTCATCATCCTTCAACAAGAAGACTTAACAGGTTTTAAATTTATCCTTGAAAATGTATTTGTGCAGTGTGGTTTGATGCAATGAGGATATATATATATATATATATATATATATATATATATATATATATATATATATATGAAAATCCGTAGTTCAATGTTTGTCTCAGTAAACATTTGATGACCATTGGTTGAAATGATGTTTATTTTCTTTAAAAATTACAGGAGAAGAAAAGAGTTATCTCCTCTATTTATTAAACATTGTCAGAGACGTAAGTCATTCATACTTTTTTCCCTAAAACATCTAAATTAGCTGTATCCCTTGACCACATATTTTTGAATATTCTTTTACTTAAATGGTTTTCAAGTTGCAATATACCTTAAAATTGCCTGGGGAGCTTGTTAAAACATAAATTACATATGCAGGTTGAGTAAGACTCTTTTATTTCAGAGAGGGAGTAAAGGAGGGAGGGTGAGGGAGAAGGAGAGGGAGAGGAAGGAAGGGAAGGGAAGAGAGAGCGAGAGCGAGAGCGTCTGACGGGAATATGGCAAAATCCTATTTAATCCTCAACATGTAGTTTAAAGGCCACCTCTAAAAAGGCTTCCGAATACCCACAGTGCGATGTGATCTTTCTCATTTTGTGCAGCCTTAACACTTTGTGACTAACGGGGCCTATTCTGTCCTGTTTGGTGTTATGCTACTTGCACACTTTCTCATTTCTGCCCTTCTACCATTCCTCAGTGTATAATTACTCTGTGAAAATTCTTATTTGTATACGTTTTCAATGCCCAGAATCCATGTTGCATTTAATAGGAATATGTTTTTTAAATGAATTCATTACTGGGTCTTTATCCAGTCTTCCTGTCTTAAAGCAGGACATAGTAGATATTCAATAACTACTTTCTAAATCAGTGAATCCACAATAGCATCACATGCCTAAAATTGTCAAATATACAAGGAAGCATTATTCTTCAGTTTGGGGATTAAGATTTTCAGGAAAACGCCAGTGCTGTTTTCAAGAGATTAATTAAATATGAAGCTTTGCACACACAAAGGTGTTCCCTATACGTACACACACACACACACACACACACACACACACACACACAGTCACACCATAGCCCGTAAGAGCCCAGCCTAGGCTTTTGTGAAGCTGGAAGTAGGTTGTGTGAATGTTCTTAAAATTTCTTTAATAGGATCCTCATTCTTTTATTTATTTTTTTCCTTTAATAAAAATACAAAAATCTTGAGTTCAGGTTGTCCTCATCCTCTGGCTTATTAAATGTGGCCCTATGCCAGTGTCTCACTATATTGAGGGCACATTTGATCTTGAAACAAGGAGGATCCTTTAATCAAAAAATTTCCTTTGGGCCAGCTGGCTAAGATGCTCAAAGGACTGATGTGCTCAAAGCTGGATGGGTCTGCAGGCCACTTCTGGTTTCGTTGAAGTGAAACCCCCCATAAGTTAATTGATTTTTTTCATCTTGTGGCTGTTTTAACAACAGGGTCTTTAGCTAAATCAAGTCTCCAGATATGTCTGGATTATATATCTGGTTCATATTCTTTTCACAATCTTTTCTAATTTGCTATTAGTAGAGATTAACCAGTACCCCAGCTCTATCTTTGTGCCTACCCAATAATTACGTGTTTTGCAATTATCTTTAAGCATTAGTTACATTTTGAACTACTGGAAATCAGCTTCTTGGGACTTCTTGTTAATGGATGAGTTGAGGAGGGCTTTATACAAGAAATTTAATTTGAACTGGTCTTCCGCATAATTAGGAGTTTCGTAATGGAGGATATCCTGGAATGGTGCCGTTATTATTCTTTCCTTTGTTATTATTACACTTTTGTCATATCCTTGGAATTTTTAAGCAGTTCTGTCTAGTAGAGCTTTGTGCAGTGATGGAAATGTTCTGTATGTGTGCTATTTAATATGGTAGCCGCTTAGCCACATGAGGCCGTTGAGCACTTAAAATGTCACTAGTGTAACTGCGGAAATAGTGCATTTTTAATTTGATTTAATTTCACTTAATTTTAAATACCTGTTTAGACAACCTAGCTCTAGAAGGGTGGACAGTTTTGCCCCTTGTTTCCATGGGGCATTTTGACTATATACCTGGAGACATTTTTGGTTGTCACAATTGGGACTATGCGTCCTACTAGCATAGAGTGGGTAGAGATCAGGGATGGTGCTAAACATCCCACAATGTGTGGGACAGCCCCGTATACAAAATAATGATCCGGTCCAAAATGTCAGTAGTGCCGAGGTTGGGAAATCCTGTCTAGAGTCTAAGAATTTTTTAGAGGAAGATGGCTCCCTCCTTTTAGAGCCTAACATGGTACCATATGTGTGATTTGGTTACTGGCCTCTAAACTGCAGAAAAAGAACTGCAACAAACAACCTAACAGCCAACAACAAAAGCACTGGGAGCAGAGCATTTTTAAACAAAAATATAGGCAGTCACGTACTTAGGAGATGTACAAGGAAAGTAACGGTCTCTGTAATTTCGCCAAAGCAGTAAACTTCGGTAAGGAAAGGGTAAAGTTGCACAGGCATCCTCATCAAAGCACTGTCTACACTGAGGCACATTCAGGATATATATAACTGCTTCATATTAGTAAAGCAAATATAAATCTTTAGCATATTCAAAACATGAACAATCCATTTTATAAATCAACATAGAGAACAGGATATATAAAACACTACTCGTTACACTTCTGATTACGGAGAGAGATAGATTTGTTCTTTTTTACACTCAAGTAGCTACGTAATGTTTTCTGTTTTCTTCATTTTATAGTTGAGAGTGGGGAGCCTCAGAGAGCCTAAGGTTCCTTATGTCTTTTCATGGCTTGATAGCACCTTTCTTTATAGTGATGGACAATATTCCATTGTCTGGATGGACACAGTTTATTTATTTATGTACTGAAGGACGATTTGATTGCTTTCAAATTGTCAATCATGAACAAAGCTGCTATAAGCATCCTTGTACAGGTTTTCATGTAGACATGAGTTTTCATCTCCTTTGGTAAATACCAAGGAGTGTGTGATTGAGCTTATTTTTTAAATGTATCCTTTTATGTAAACTTATTTCTTGTAGAGGCTATCAAAATTAGAACAATATACTGAAAAGTCAGAATTCATTAAGCTGATAGTAGAACTATAGAACTTAAAAGTAGTGTGGATTCTAGAAGTCATTATCTTACTTGTTGATACACAGTGTTCTTCTAAACTGAGAATTCTCTTTGAGCCTTTTTTCACATAAACAAATTATATATAGGAGACTTGTGAATATGATCACATCCTTGTAAAAATTATGTTATATGATATACAATTTCATATGTTTCATGGTATAATGAGCTGTCCCCCAAGTTAATAATTTCCTTCCTTCCTTCCTTCCTTCCTTCCTTCCTTCCTTCCTTCCTTCCTTCCTTCCTTCCTTCCTTTTTGGTGTTGGGGCTGGGGAGTGGAGGCAAAAAAGACTTTCTATATTGTGAGATCCTGGAATTGATTTCTGTGTGTTCTTTATTCCTTCTGTCCATCCTCCTTCTCTCCTTCTCTTCCTTCTTTCTCTCCTTTCACTAATATTTATTAACTACCTATAAGATTTCAGATGTTCATTTAAACCCTGGGAATACAAACAAAAAGGGTAGGGACCATAATCAGTTTGATGTTAAAGAAATGATGTTCAGCAGGTCCCCTCATACCTTAAACTCCTTCCCTGAAGAGTCAATTTCTCAAATGTCTTTGTTTCCACAACTAGTTTTTCATTAATGTCAAAGGAATTAATGTGTATATGCTAAGCTGCTGTAACCAAAAGATGCAAAAATACAGTGCCTAAAACAAGACAACAGGATAGTTTCTTATTCTCTTAGGTAACAGTCCAGAGGTGAATGACTGGTCAAATTCTGGGGGGCAGCCCATCATATGCATGTGGGTTACACTTATTGGTCCAAGGTTTTGCCGTCTCTCAGCTGGTAAAAGAGGTACAGTGGGCAGGGGAACACAGACCTCATAGTCTTAAGGGCCTACATCAGTACCACTCACATCCTACCATTCAGAACCTAATCACAGTGTTATACTAACAGCAAAGGAGGCTGGGAAGTGACATATTTGGCTGGCTGGCCGAATGTCCAGGTAATACTTCCAAAGAATGGAGGGTCAGAATGCATCTTATGGGCACACTACCAACCTGCATACCTGTTTGGCCAATAATGTTTTGGTGCTTAAACCTGACTGTCTCCCTGCCTTGACCATAAGTATCATGAGGACAGGGCGTGTTTGCTCATCTTTATGTACCCAATGAATAATACCATGCTTGTCTCATATTAGGCGATCAGTGATATTAGAATGAACTGTCAAATGTTCAGAAACCTAAGTGTCGCATTTTTAGATGGTCTATCAAAAGTAAAGTAATATTTTAGGAAGTTTATCTCACTCTGGATTAGGTAGGTATAGAACTTGCTTAGTTATCATTTTCTTCCCCATAAGCTTTCCAAGTCCATTTCCTTCCAGAAAATAAATTGGAATACTTCAAATGGCATCCAGTAATGTGGAAATAGCCATGAAAAACTGGAAAAATTGGAGTGAACAGCACAAAAGCATGAACTGAAAACCACATGAATATCATGAATATAATAATACACACCCACACGTATGTATGTCAATCTGTGTGAGTTAAGGCTTTTTTTTTTTTTTTTAGGTACAGGTCACAAAAAGTCAACCCAAATTAGCTTGAGTAAAAGGGGAATGTATTTTATTGACGAGTTTCTTAAGGCGCCCATTGAGGAGCTTCATAGAAACCTGGACACAAGGGCTGAAATGCCACGAGTCTCTATGTGTCTCAGCTCTATCCCTTTCTGATATGTGTCCAACTTTTTTTTTTCCATATTAATACCTACCTTTTGTTTTTCTGCCCATGAAGCACCAGATGGATACCAACACAATCTGAGTTTCAACCAGGGAGAGCCAGAGTTAATTCGCCACTTAGTATGAGTTAGGATAAAATCTAAAATCTAGCTGCTGTACTAAGGAGCAACTTGATACGGTTCCACCCCTTAAGGTAAATTGTTTTCAAAGATGGCTGCCAGGAGTCCTCCCATTCTCCTTTGCAGTGTGGCTCCACTGCTCTTCTCATCAAGGGGTGGAATCGATGTCCCCACCCCTGGAATCTGGACTTACCTTATGACTTGCTTTGACTAACAGATTGTGGCTGAAGAGACAATGACTGAGTTTTTCACACAAGTCTCAACAGGCTTTCTATCTTTTGATTCTGCCATGTTGTAATACTGACTTGAGAAAACCAAGGCATGATGACCCTGAGGTGAAAGACTAAATAGAAAAAGGAGTGTTGCCATCTCAGCCGATCTTAAACCCCAGCTAGTGCAGTGGCTAAATGGAAGAGAGGCCATTTCCAGCCTTTTGACCTCTTAATTGAATGTGCCTGTATGGGTCAGTTCAGACAACCCCCTGAGTCATGGAAATAACAAATGGTCGTTGTTTTAAATCCTTGAGTTTTAGAGTATGTTTCTTGTTTGTTTTGTTTTGTTTGTTTGTTTTAATGCAACAATAGGTAACTGTGACACCCTTGTTCTAGTCATTGTGTGCCATGGATGGATTCAGAAAAATAACGGCAACTCCCTGGGTAATCATGTGTGAATAGTAGTGGGTGAAGGCACCATTCTTATGAGAGCTTTGGGAAGTGGCTCTGAGAAGAAGGCATGGCTGGCTATGAGCAAATCGGACAATAAGACTGAACTAAGAATGCTATATGAAATCATTTAATATCCACAAAACAGGGCTGTTAGATTATTGTTTTTGAGATGAACCCAACAAAAGTACTCAGTCTGTGTAAAGTCTCTGGCCCAATCAGGTATTCTGAGCCTATTTCCTTTCACTTTTACTCAACTTACTAGCAAAGGGATAGATTCCTAAACTTCGCGGCATAGGGAAATGTTTCCTCTTCCCCTGAACGTTTATAACTTTAAAAGGTGAATTAGCCCTATAATTCAGCTTGCGTCAATAACATGAAGGGTGATGTCTACCATTAATGAATATTTGAAAGCCATCCATTTGTGGTTGGACTGTGTCTTTAATGCTGCTTAGCTCATCTAATTGGAGCAATGCAATGCTTGGGAAGCCTGTAATACTTAGGAAAGACTTAACAATGAACGGCAGCAGCTGCTGACAGATGGACAGTGTTGGGTTTCTGCCATTTGGGATAGTCGATAAGGCATGAATGACAGTTCAGAAAGCAATTCTGATAGAAGTAATAAAAGCCCTGGATTTAAAAAAAATATTTGTTAAAGATTCTGCATTTTTATGGATTGTGTGTGATTACAAAGGATGCAGGCCATTATATCTATTTTAATGTTTATTTGCTTTCTATTTTCATTTTTTTTTCCTTTTAACCATGCTACCATATAATGATTTACTGGAAGTATTTTGGCATCATTGTTATTAGTATTTCTCAAGAGGCTACAACTTAGAGTGGACAAATACAAAGGATCATAGAGTGTTGAAATTTAAAGGGGAATTCACGTAAGTTCTAGCATAGTTTTAAAATGAAAACTGAGGCCCATTGGGATGCAACAGTGAAGTAGAAGATAGGTGGGATATAGGTACTTCAGGGCATTTTTTTATATTTTGAGAACAAACAGAAATATAATTTTTTTCTGTTCTTTATCTTTACCCTTGAGTTTCTTGCTTGGTATCACCGCCTACATGGTTTTTATTATGTACATTTCTACCACGGGCCAAATACTACTCCAGAATGGTAATGAGACCTTTATTTATTGTTGTAGCTTCTCAACTTGTTAGATAAGTCTCGTAAATCCTCCTCCTAACTGAAAAAATTAGGAAGCGCTTAAATTCAAATCTCAAAATATTCTCTAGGGGTAGTGAGGGTGTGAGTAAGGAAAATGTCTTCTAAATGCATACCCTGGGAGTTACTCATTAATTATAAATAGACAAGAGTTATATGATTGTGTTCCTGTTCTATGATCTGAAGATTTGGAAAATTAAAGTCCCAAAAGTTTAGTCGAGCAGAAAGAGAGGCATTCAGGCACAGACTAATGAAGAACAATAAACTATCATTTAACTGGAATTTAAAAATGTGAAATCCATACAAAATTCAAATTTGATTTGTCACCTACCACCACTGGAATTCCTTTGCCTGTTCTACCCAGTCACATTACTGACTTCATAGGACAGTCTTTGCTATTTGCCTAGTTTATTAAGTGTAAGGACAGATTTTTTGGTTTTTGTTTGTATATGTCTGACTTCAATGCCTAACAAATTCTGTTGTGAGGCCCATTGGTATTTTTTTTCTTAAATAAATAGTGAATAACTAGGATCCAAAAGTAGAAAGGTACTACGTGATTCTTCTGGGCATGATGATGTCTGGACATTACCAAAGTAATTACAATGGTAACAGTTATCTTCACAATAACTAAGGGCTTCCTAAACATATATTATTTAAAAAGCAGCATTGAAGTACTAAGACAAGTCAAGTGCATAATAAGCAGGGGGGAAAGCACTATATAACTTAAAAGCCATCACTCAATTAGGTGATGGCAGAAGCCAGAAGCCGTCATCAGCTCCACTGGGATAGAATCATTGCCAAATATATCCACACATCCAGGAATTCAAAGACACATATCATAAAATAATTCTAAAATTCCAACTGAATATCTTTCATCATTCTGTTACTCCTCTTTCAAAAGCAGGGAAACAGTGATATAATTTTGTAATGATATTATGTCTTCTTAAATTGAAGACAAAAGGCTACTCTTATATCGCACAGATAATACATTTCCTGATTATGTAGCCTAGGAGATAAAAGAATTAGCTTAATGCTTAATTCTTTTAGTTATTTGAGCCAGGGGCACATAGCATTTGTTAAAGAGCTCAATCACCTTGGTACAAATTGAATTGTTCTTCATAAAGAGCTGAGAGTATAATCTGTGAGTAACCCTTTACAAATAATGAAAATCCTCCCTTAGAATAATTAACTTGATTTATGCAGGTTAGCCTCAGTGCTGCTTGGGCACCAGCTGGGGTAAAACACGTCTGTGCAGAAAGTGGCCCAGCTTTCCAACCAGAGGTTTGGTGCCAGGATTTAAGCCACACAATAAGCAGTTGAAGAGGAGGGAATTTATCTTAATTTTAGAGTGGCATTCATGGGAATCTAACAAGCACTACTTACTCTACAGCTGGTTACTGGGGCCCCTACCTAGATAGTGATCTAAAACAAAAGCAATCTGTCAATAACTGAATGATTTCTCTTCTATAAGAATAGCCAATATTTACCAAGTTCTTATACTACTCAAGTCAGTTTTTAAGTGTGTGTGTGTGTGTGTGTGTGTGTGTGTGTTTGTGTGTCTATTTGCTTATATATATATTTGCCTATGTATATATTTGCCAATATATATATATTTGCATATGTATTTGCACATGTACATTTACATATATATACATATACATATACATATACATATACATATACATATATATATATATATATATATACACACACACGCACACACTAAACTGATCTTGGTATGTGCTGAGTGTTGAAACGGGTCTAGCAGTCATCATTGAATGCTCATTGCCCCTCTAAAGGACCCATGACCAAGGATGAAGCCATTTCCTTTGCTATGGATCTTAGGTTTGTAGGCTCTCTATGTAATAGAAATTGACAAGAGGTCAAACCAGAAGCTCAGACAAGGTTTCTTGGGGCCTGTGCTCCAGCAGAAGCGAGACAGAACAGTGAGAGGCATTCTGTGGCTGGGACATTGTGTAGGACAGAGTGAGGGAGGGCTTGATGTCCGCTGGGATGAACCTCTCCTTTCTTCCTGCCAAAACCAGTACCAGACATCTTCTTATGTGGTGACACTAATTAATGGTTCCTTAAATAACAATGTGATTTATTTTAACATTTTAACATTTGGAAGATCAGAAAGTATCTGATAGCTGCTTTATGTAAAAGTATCTGAATTGGAACAAAAAAGAATAAAAGGAAGCAGCTTTCCACAGAATTCAAATTTAAGGAAACTTTGAGACTTTATTATTATTTAACAATATTTGTGTATGCATGAGTGCTTGCACGTTCATGTTTATGCATGTATACTCAATAGCTGTTCTGAAATTGTTACATTTGAAGGCAAAACAGACAACAGCTTGAAGTCATACCTTCCTAAACTTACTAAATATCCAACCTCACCAGAAGACCCAATTCAAACAATTTAAACTGTTCACTAACTGTAGTATAACTGTAATATACTTTATTGTTTACTCTGTAATATTTTAATGGAGATTCTAAAAATAATCAGAACTATGTCAACAAATTCATTCCCTGTTAAAGTTTCTCTGTTTAGTTTCAAAAGAAAAGACTTTCTTTGGGATTTCACATTTGTACGTGGATTTATAGTGCTTGAAGTGAAATAATAACTGATAAATTATAGTAAATCATTATGTAGTTTAATGGCATCAGATAAGTATTTAGCATTAGTTGCTTGCCAAATTTCTAAATTTCCTTAGGATGTGTTTCAAATAATTCTCTGTGCTTAATTGTATATGTTAAATTTTTATTTGGAAAGAGATTAGCTATTTCAAGGCACTGTTGCCTGCCTTCTTTTAAATATGCTCTCATCTTCAAGATTTCCTTTTTTTCATTTAACTTTGCAGAAGAGAACATTTCTTTTCTTTCCCCACAAATGCTGTGTGGTGATGCTGGCTGTCTTCCTTCATGGGCAGGATGCCTAAATACTTAATTGTTCAATCTCTACATAAGAATCACTTTGCCCAACAATGAAATGCAACTGCCTCTTGGGTAAAATGCAGCAGCTGTTGAGTGGCATTAGCTCAACTAAGAACCAGTTTGGGGCCTGGCAGGGGAAAAGAATGCATATTCATTTGCCAAGAAGGGATGGAATGGGTGGTCTACTGGCAGTGGGCTTGTACATTTTGCAAACCGGGCTTTGCACCGCGCTCCCCCGAACACACACACAGACACACACACACACACACACACACACACACACACACACACACACACACTCACACACACACCACACACTGACTTTCTTACTCAGTCCACATCACCTCTTTTATAACTTACGTTTTCTTCCTCTGATCTTCACAGGGCCAGTTTTCCTCTTTTGCCAGTTGCCCTTCCTCTTTTCTAGTTAATTCCCTCAGTTGTGTGCTATTATGCTCAGTACTTTTCCATTTCAAGTCAGCTGTCAAACAGAGTTTTCTCTTGAATCTTTAGAATTACTCTGACATTTTGGGTTCCTCTGTCCACCCTGAAGGAAGTTCTTTAATATGCCAAAGGGAGAAAGAGTCGCTTAGGGAAACTTCGTGCTGGAAGGGGCTAGCAACCCTGTGCCAACAGGATTCCAGGGATAGCATCTGGGGCTCACAAAGCTTTCTAGTTAATTAGATTTAGTCATATGACATTTGTGACTCAGCCAATTGCACAAAATAATTAGCCACACAGTCCCAGGCGGGAGGCCTTTTGATGGCAGGTCCAATTAACAGAAGTGAAGTCTCTACTAGAGGTATGAGTGCATGGCCCCTCTTAAATTCACCTTTTCTAAAATTCCTCTTAAAATTATCCAATTATTTTTCATCTTCTCAGGACTCCTGTGGGTTTTATTCTTTATACTTAGCAACTCAATCACACACAATCTTGTGACATTGCTTCCATTAAACCCTGCAGGAGAAGCCTCAGTGTAAAGAGTGGCTTACCCTCTAATCTCCTAAATTTCACTTATATCTTGTTTGTTTGTTTTTTAATGTAATGAGTGCTGTCTCTGCCATGCTCATCTCCAGGATTCTACTGCCTTCATTCCCATCCCTCTACTGTCTCCCTCAATTGCTTCCCTTGCTGACCCTGAACACACTTTTTCTTTTTTTTTTTAAGCTGAGTGAATTGAACAAGCACTAACAGTAAGCTGGTATGAGGAAGAAAACCAACGGACTGTTTCCAAAATTTGAGGAATTTACACAGTGATATAAAAAAAAAAAGTCAACATTCCAGCCACCATGTCGAAGTTCCTTGCTTTGTAACACACAAGCAGAGATGGATGGCAGCGTGGCACCAGCACCCCCTTAATGATAACAAGCTGTCCTATGGTCAAGACAGGATTGCTGATTATGGCCCTCAGCCTCTCCAGGGTTCACCATCTTAATTTTAGGATTGTGTGATTATTTCCATGACCTCGCCCCCACCTAAAATACACACATACACACACACCTTGATGCATTTAATGGAATTTGTTCATTTTCCCAACTAGACTGTAAGCATGGCTTCTGAACTTTCACACATCCATCACAGTGAAATTCACACAGCAGTCAGTAAATATTCTTGAATTATTTATGGAAGTATTCATTCAGTATTTATTGAGCCTTACTCCGTGCATTTAATGGCAGCTATTGTCAAAAAGGAACATCTATTTTAACATGCTAATAATGTTAAGCAGCGGTGTTTTAGCTTTATCATTAAAGTAAGTGAACATTACATTTTTCTTGTGCACATCTTGAAATAAGTGAATGGAACAGATCAGGGTGACGGTGCACAGCGCTGTCCCTTAGCTCTGACATGTGCCTGCTGAGTGACAGCAGCAGCTACTTCTCTTGTCCCCTCCTTTCCTTCCAGTGGCCAAGTCTAAGGAAAATATACTCAGCCAAAACAGAAGTTGGCTTTATGTTGTTCAATGTTTATATTCCACGCATTTATTCTTAAAGACCTACACATCCAGATGTGTCTAAATTAAAGTTGATGTAAGATTTATCCACTCACCCCTACGAGATGTAGTGCTGCATGGCACAGTCATGGCCACACAGGCTTCTCTGGTGCAATTCGCTCCCTAAGTAATTGATCATATTCCGTGGTTTATGTACTAGCTCTATCCAGGTAACTCTCCCATTTATTTCCCCCCCAGAACTATAGACTCGTATATTTGGCTCTTTACTACATAACTCTATTGGGATGTCGAATAGACATCTCAAACTTATGTTCAAGTGAAAAATTCACATTTCCCCCGCAAGCCTGCTCGCTTTCCCCTGCTCTTTCTATGTCTCAGTTCCAGTTTCTCAGACCATATTTGAAGTCATTCTACTCTTCTCTCAAATTCTCACATCCCTTCTGTCTTGAAGCTCTGTTGGCTCTACTTTCAAAATATATCCAGAACTTACATGTAAATTGTGATCTATTCAAACATGGCATTTATGTAGCAATATGAATGAACTAATACATCTGTAATAACAATATGCATGAGACTCACAAAATATAATATTAAAAAAGCCAGACACATGAGAATATAATCTATGATTTTATTTATATAAAGTAGAAAAACAGGGAAAACTAATTTATTAGCTAGAAATCAGGTTGTCCTTTGCTGGAGGAAGGTATCAAGAGGACAGGGCGTCTGGGTGACACATGACTTGGAACCAGGCAACTGAAGGCTTCTCCCTCCCTCCCTGCTCTTCGAATATACAAGGTCTGACAATTAAGTTTGCAAACTTGTTGCAATTATGTTGCTAACCTTTTTTGATATTAGAGGGATTATTCATTATGAATTTGTACTAACTGGACAGTTAACCAAGTTTACTATTTGGAAGTGTTGAAAAGGCTGTGTGAACAAGTTAGACAGCCTGAACTTTTCACCAACAATTCATGGCTCTTGCATCACGACAATGTACCAGCTCACACAGCACTGTCTGTGAGGAAGTTTTTAGCCAGTAAACAAATAACTGTATTGGAACACCCTCCCTACTCACCTGATCTGGCCCCAATGACTTCTTTCTTTGCCCAAAGGTAAAGGAATTAAAAGGAAGACATTTTGATGACGTTCAGGACATCAAGGGTAATACGACGACAGCTCTGATGGCCATTCCAGAAAAAGAGTTCCAAAATTGCTTTAAGGGTAGACTAGGCGCTGGCGTCGGTGCATAGCTTCCCAAGGGGAATACTTTGAAGGTGACTGTAGTAATATTTAGCAATGAGGTATGTAGCTGTTTTTCTAGGGTGAGTTTGCAAACTTAATTGGCCAACCTCATATATACATACATACATATATGTGCAAACATACACACACTTTATGGACCTTAGTGATCAGGGTAGAATCGTATAAATTATCAAAATTTCCACATATCAATGTTCTGTTGAACACAGACATTGCTTGAATCTCAGTCTATGCAGACTCAAACTCATTTAATACCCTTCTTTGCACACATTCCATACCCAATCTCGCCTAAATTTAAAAAGAAACACAAAGCAATTGGAAAAAAAAATTACAAATCCTCCACATTTGTAATTTTTGGTAAGACATGGTTCTTGCTCTAAAGACTTTAAAATCAAACACAAGCAGAAATGATATACCATGTCAATTGTTAATGGTAATGGCTGCTGTTTGTTGATTTTTGGTCTTAGGAGCTCAGCACAATGCAGCCTTTTTAATGTGTTAATTGATTACATCTCATAATTGTCCTCAGAGGTGGGTATTATGTGTCAGATGCGTTGCAGGGAAAAGGTTCACCGATAGTACATTACTATTCACCTTGTAAACCCTAAGTGAGTCGGGGAAATGTTCGTAGAGGAGATAACTCTTGAAATGAGACTTGATCGAGGAAGTTTTACAGGTTTAAAAATGTGAAAGGCTTTCAAAGGGAGGACAACATTTGAAAATGCTGAGAAATCTGAGAAGGCACAAAGTATCGAGGCATAACAAGTATGCCCGAGTTTAAAGTGCCACCGGGAGAATGGCGACAGGTGAGGCTAGTCAGGAACCTGAAGCTCAACTCACAAAGGATGTTGTTGCTCAGTGTAAGGAGTTTACTTTATATCATGTGGCTTATGGGAAGCGTGGGATAAATTTGAGCAGGGTAGTGATCTAATTCAGTTTGCGTGTCAGCAGAGCCTTTATTGCAACAGAATGAAGGCTGCATTACTTGGGGGTGGGGTGGGGCGTGTTTTGGGGAAGATGAGCAAGACAGGAGGCATGGGGAACACCAAGGACTGTGTCTGTATGATAGTACTGGCAGGACTGGTGATAAAGAAAAGGACAAATGTGGTGCATTGTTTTCTGGTAGAACTGAGAACATGTTGTAAGTAGAAACAGGGCAGGTGGAAAATTTGGAAACAGAGGTTTCTGTCTTGGGCCACCTTGTGGATGCTGGGGCTACTCACTACGATTGTGATGGTGAGAGGAGAGCCAGATCTTTGGGGAAATGGTATATTAATATTTAGATAGTTTGCACTTGACATGCTTCCTGGACATGCAGGTAGGCATGCCCCAAGGGAACGCTGAGCATATGGTTCCAAAGCACAGAGGACATTTGGGCTGAACATGCAGATTTGGCAAACTGTGATGAAAAGGTGGAAATTAAACTCCTGGGATGATGTGAGCCAGTTAGGGAGAGCAGATCATGTGAGAGGAGAAAAGAGCCAAAAATGGGTATCAGTGGGATTATCTACAGTTGGAAAAAAGAATGTACTTATGGAAAACAGAGTACAAATTGTATCATAAATAGTGACTTTGTAGTCATTGGTATATCAGTGGTGGCTGAAATTGTAATAGTGGATGCAATATCTTAGGTAGAAATTATAGAAGGAGAATAGTAAATGGAACCCTGGGGAGCAGGGAAAGAGGAGTGTCAGCTAAAAACTGTGTAAGTACTTCAGAAAATCACCAAGCAAAATGGTGTCAGAGATGGCACTGGAAGAGAAAGATCAGGGAGAGAGAGAATAGTTAACAGTGTCAGAGGACGCAGGAACGGTGAGTGAAGTTATGAGTGAACATTGCTGTTTAGTGATTAAGAAAGTAATTGGTGATTATTGGGAGAGTGATTTGAATGTGGTGGGGAGGGCGCAACATCAGAAAGAGTGGCTATCGATGCAAATAGGAGTTGAAGACTGTGGACTGCTGAACTGAGGCAGTTCAATAATAATTATTGAATAAATAAATGATCTTCAAACATCTCTTGAAACTAACTTCACTGTAATGTTAGAAACACATGGGGTTGTGACTTTTCAATTAAATTATTTAGGAATCAAACTAAGTCCAGGGTATTTTTTGGAGCCAGATAAACTGTAACTAGATCTAGCTATTGGCTTCCAACTGTACCTACCAACAGGTTATTTCTTCAGTTTCCAGTTTTGATTGAGCTAACAGTACATTGCTCCAATCATGCTTAAGAACGTTTAATGTCTCTAGTATTGATCATTACTTAGACTTATAGTAGGCATAGTAAGACATATTAGCTGCTTTAGGCAACCCATAGGAACTAGGGCCAAATAATTATTTTCATCTGGCTTATTTTTAAGTAGAAATAGCAAAATATTCTGCAGATCATTCAAATTTAAAGAGTGGATACTGGCTGGATCCGATTGACTAAGCCTTTTATATCGTTATTTTCTAAGAATTGAATGAATCTTTTATTTTGAATTCATGCAAATCTGCATATCTCATACTTTGATTCTTGATTTACGAAATCTGATCCATTGGCCAAAGATATAAAATTAGCCCAATACAATCATTAGTAGAATTGAAAAACTATTTAAATAATATTTTCAGCCTCCAAGATAGCCATCAGATATAGAGGAGGCCATCGGAGATCTGTTAATTGGTTTTCACCTTATTTGTGGATGCTAACAGTGTGAGGGATCATAGTTTGAGTTGTGTGGTGAACAAGAATCTCATGAAGTCTTATTCATGGACGCCAACATTAAATCCAGGATTTTTGTCTCATTACTCTTCCAAACATTCCTCAACTGGTTTTTTGTTTGTTTGTTTTTTAAACCCTCTCCTTTCATCCTTCCTGTTCCCAAGGATTTGCAAAATAAAGAAATGGTACTTACCTATATAGCTATGTCAACAGTAATAATGGGTCAGGGCAATGTTTTGAGGTGGTAATATTTGTCTCATTCTCCCTGCATCTTCTCCTCTTTGTGTGGTTGCTTCAGGGGTAGTGTGATTGCTTAGTTATGTAGGCTTTTTCTTTACTGAAAATGTATGTACTCCTTGAAGAAATCACTCTATTGAGGAGAAGAAGAGGGGAAGAGTAGTACTTTTGAGAAGAGGAAGAAAGAAGTGGGAGTGTTTTACTAGATGGAGAAGCTGATGGAAGACTGGGTTTCCTATGGAGACCAAATCCATGGCCATTTCCCAGCAGGACCACAAAGGGAAAAGTCCTGCAGGTGCTCCTAGGGGCTCTACATTCCCAGCACCTGGAGAGATTCAGGCCTATGTTCAGCAAGGGAATATGTATAATTTCAACAATGAGCTCTGATCCTTCGTGACCATATACCAGAAGGCCTTTCTCAGGTGTGGTACAAACACCTGACTTATTTGTAACTAAAAAGGGAGGAGGGCTGGTCTCCTGAATTCACCATTAAGTTTCGTAGGGCCTAGATTTAAATAAAATTAAATAATGAGACTTTTGTTTTTTTCACAGTGCAGTTGTGGATGTAAATTTATACCAGCTGTTATAATTCTTTCATTTAACAAAAATATTTTATGTTCTAATAAGGCCTGTTCTTTCTCAGCCCTGGGAATACAGCCTTGTAGGTGACTGGCCAGTTCTCTACTTTCACCGACATTGTGTTGAGAGAGAGTTCTCCATCAGTTTCTCACATCTCTGCACATCTTGTGAGCTGAGGCACTAAGTGCCCTTTGTACCAGATTATCTCTTCAAGGGTGTTTTATAGTAAATGGCCTTGGAAATTGAGATAATGTCTCTCTCTGGGGCAAAGGGCAGGTTTGCTTGCGTACTTAGAAGATAGAGTTTCCCTTCAGAGCTGAGAGAATGCTGATTAACCAGTATAGTAATTAAAACAAAACAAAACAAAAAAAACAAAACACACTAAATATCTCCCATGGAGTGGAGGACAGGGATGTTAGCTATGCATAAAAGACAGAGGTTCCCTAAGCTGAATTCCTGTCCTATAACATCGATCTATGTGGATGAAAGAATCCATTATACCCAATCCCGTAAAACTGTTGCCCCGTGAAACTGTGGCAGGCTCTTTTTGTAGTGAGGAAGTAGGGTAACCTCTCAGACCTTTTAGAATTTGTGACATCTTCAGTTCTGCTGGGAAAGAAGAAATGAGTACATACAGAAGTATGGCCCAATATAATAATTCTAATAAGAGTGAACATTTATTAAACACTTTCTATGGATCAGCGATTTCACTAAAATTTGCATTTTTGTAATAAACTTCCATTATTGTTATAACTAGTGTGGTGGGTGCTATCATCACACCCCAGTAAACTTGCACAAGGCCACAGAAAATCAGGGCTAGAGTTCAAGTTCAGGCTTGATTCAAGAACGTGTGATTTTTACCGCTAGGCTGCAGACATAAAATACTTGAAATAAAGCAACTGTTGTAGAGTTCACTCAGACTGGTAGTGTTCATTTTTCAAAATAAAGTGTGTCAGCCCCCAATGCCATGAAGTTTCTAACGAGGCCAGATGGAGGAGGCTGCCATCCTAAGTGACAGGATGAATGGCAAGTGGCCTTGTGCTCACAGATGCCCTTACTCCTTCTTACTTTACCTGCCACACTGCCTGGCACTGATTCATTCCAATGAGCTGACGCTACTATCTTTCTTTTAATTAAGCTTATAAAGTTTGAAAGGAATGAAAGATTCCAGACGTTAGGGTCACAATTCTTGTCTAAGATTGAACAGTTCATGGTTTTGTGATATTAGAAAAATTATGTAGTCATTCTGCTCCTTAGTGTTCGAATCAGTAAAACAGATATAATGATACCCATGGCACTATTATGACTATTCAACAAAATTACTGTATATGAAATCCAAATAACTTTATCAATGATAAAAATGTACCTGAATATACTTGTGTTATAATAACTATGCTGGACAATGTCCTATGATTTTTGATTAGTCATTTATTACATAATGTGAATTAGTTGATACCATTTTTCATCTTCTACTACATTTAGTTTTGCTTAGAAGAAATCAGTGGAAAATCTTCAATGTGCTAAGCTGGATAAATATTTTGTGTAGCATAGAGACTTTTGGGTGATGCGCATGTGTGTTTTGTATGGTGATAATCTGGAGAAGATGGGCCTAACTGGATCATCCCTGATGGGAAGCATGGTGATACTGAGAAGGGAAGCGATGCGGGAAAATGTGGAGCCTTGTGGTGAGAACTGTAAAGCATGCATGATTCTGCGCTATTGGTAAGCTAACAAGTTAGCTTGCCACAGTTCCAGAGATGCTGGTAGAAGACACAGACTGGGGTTATAGACAAGGCTTTTATTAATCACAGCGTTGCAAGTGGCATGAGCATCATATTCACATATGTTCCACTTTCTCTCCACTCCTGCCCACGTTCCTTCGGGGTTAGATGGAGAGATTCATTAGGACGGTGCATGCAGTGGGAGTGCATCCTTGCTGAGGATCCCTGAACTAAAAGAACCCAAATCTTTTATACTGGACAGTGAGCAGGCCTCTCCTTTGCTCCCTAAGGAGACATTATATTTCCTGTACTGAATGATAAGCATATTGCCCTCTACCTTCTCTGCTCCCTAAAGGCTTTGCATTATATAAACATCTTTAACAGTAGAGTCTGAAACAAAGGGCTAGTTAGTGCCTCTCCTCATAAGATGTACAGAAAGGCAAGAGACTCATGTGGAGAACTGTCTCTCAGTATCCTGATGAAGGAGAAGCATCTTAAAATACATTTTAGCTTCCTTCCCAATTTGGCTAATCTAAGCTATAGTGCAGAAATTACAATGTACAGTCAAATTTTATCATTGCATACATATTCCCTATTCTTCATTTTTATTTTCATCTGTTTTTCCAACTGTCCCTAATACACACACCCACACACGCACATATGAAGGAGATAAAACATGTACTAAAGAAGGGGAAAAAATAAGGTGGAAGTTTGGAAGGCAATGGGAATTAAGGCTTCAGAGAAAGGTAAATGGGAAAGCGGACACGGGGCTTTAGGATATCTCAGCATGGTCTGAGACATCTAAAAGATTAACATCAAGGTGAGAAACTACGTAAGAATATGTCCCATGCCTATGAGTATGGATATTGGGCCAGGGCACAGTGAGTAGAATAACTTTACCTTGTTTAAAACCTGAGTCTAGTATGTCTTCCAACACGTATCATTGGCTTCATCGTCTTTCTTCAGGCTTTCTCTTCAGTTGACCATTGTCAGTTTGTGACCGTGGATCCTATGTGGCTGATTTGACTTCCTATAATGGAAGAGGATAGGATCTACCTTAGTATTTGTGGGGCTCAGAGCAAGACTACAGCTGGATGCATACCTCCCATGTGTCCAAGTATTTAAAGTTAGGAAAATCAGGCTAGCAAACTGTCTATTAAAATATGTTCTTGTCATGACAAACATACTTTATAATCACAGTAGTGAAAAATACGTGTGATGGCATATTATTTTTATGACAGAAAGTCAGACAACTTTCAAGGTTAACTAACTGTAAATATTGCTATTCAGTTTGGTCTTCTGTTGATGGGCTGCATAAGTAATAAAATAAAGTCACATAAATAAGTATGATATAATTATACATAACATTTAGTTTTCTTGTCTTCATTTCAGCAAAATCACAAATTATATTATAGTAAAGATATTCATAGAACTTGTGTTCCGCTGAGAATACTGACCCAAATGTTTAAAAACAGTAATAGTAATCACAGTGCACAGAATTTAAATATATTTTTCAAAAATTAAAACTCGATATAAAAAAAATAAATGATTTTTTATATGATTGATTTAGAAAGTTACTTTTTCTCTAATATGTTGAAATTAGCTTCTAAAATTAATGGACATACTAAATGTATTTAATTAAAACTGAACATGAAAAAATGAACATTTTTAATTTTTCAAAAATTAAATCTCATTAAATTTATTTCTGAAAGTAAATTATTAACAATTATACTATTCAGTAGCATTTTAGTTGCTAAAATATATACCCTGTATCATGATTTATACATACTACATCTGGACCTAAATATATACAAACCTAAGAGTAATATGAGTTGCTTAATATTATATTTCTTTACCCCATGTGCAACTGATGTGAACACTGGTATTTTGTGGATGACTCAGAACCACAATTTGAAACAGGAAGAGAAGCAAAAAATAGTCACTTAAGTGTAAAAAATGTGTCTGTACAAGAATTGATTGCATTGATGACATGGTGGGGAAAGATGTTAATTAATTTGTCTTTTTAGTGAAACAAATGCTTGTTTTCTTCTAACCTCCTATCCTTAGGAGAAATACCTGTTTCTAACAATACACACAAGAGTTCTTAGCATTTGCATGCAGTTGCCTGTAGTTCAGAGGACACTGAGCAGTAGATATGGAAAAGGGTTTCGCTGGGCCCTAAAAAAGTCCTAGTTGTGAGAATGTATATTTAAGAATACAGGTTTCACTAGCTAGATGGTTATGCCCACCTCTTCTTTAATGCATTTATATTTTGTGAGTTTGTGATGTTCAAGGTCCTCTAACGGGACTTAGGGCAGGAGCCCCTTTGACCACTGTAAGGACAGAGGCAGACCTTGTAAGAGGAAGAAAATTAGGTGTGGATCTTTCTGGAACTTAAGAAAGCATTTGACATTATAATCCATTCAACAGTTGTTTTAATATGCTAGGTTGGTGATACACTAATAAATAAAGCAAATGCCTCCCTATCCTTGCAAAAAACAGAAACAAAAACAAGCAAACACCAAAACCCAACACACACACACACACACACACACGCACACACACTGATAACTAACTCCTGACTTCAAGTGTGTTAGGTTGCCTTAAAGAGACATGAGGGACAGCAGTGTCCAACACGGCAGAGGTGGAGCCCACTCGGAAGCAGCTGATGGACATGTTGGGCGTGTGGTTGTCAGGGATGGGTGGCCTATGGCAGGTGTAGGGTTTCAAGCCAAGTAAGGGAATCGGGTTGGGAAGAAAAAATGCATATAGCAGCATCAATTGAGTCATGAGAACTGGCTACAATGTGATCAAAGTGGGTTACTAGGAATGCAAATCCTGGATTCTAACCTGTGTATGCTAAAAACGGGCAATTCACCCAGTCTTTATTAAGCATTCCTGCCATGGCCTGTAGTAAGTACAGTGTTCGCTCTCCAGGAGACATCACAGTGGAGGATGAGATGGATGTGACTCAGGAGGCTCACAGTCTAGCTGTGCCTGTGAAATCGATCACTTTCGTATGATTTGCAGGGCCTCAGAAGAGGGCCCGAACCTTTTCCTCTTCCATTTCTGTTGCCAAAATTCTCATTAAGTCTTTAAAAGGTACCTTTCACAATGCAAACAATCTATCAAGAGTGTGAAATATTAGCAATACAAGCTATTAATGCCAGAGTGGTATGAGATGAGCTTTTTTTGTTTTGGTTTTTGTTCCATAAAGTATTTGAGTGACTAGAATGAGTAAGTATGTAGTCATGTAGTATAAACTCGGGTGAAGGATAGATAGGATGTGACAAAGTGTGAAGCCCAAGCATGCCAGGCCCAGGTGGTCATGTAAAAGGAGATGATACTGGTCTTGATTCCCTGTGGAAATGGTAGACTTCACCTTTCTTAGAAGGAAGAGTGGCTTAATCTAACAGAACAATTGCCTCTTTTTTTCTTGTGTCTGTGTATTTACATTTCTTGATTTACACAAAGAATTTGTGATGAGGTGTTCAACAGTTTAAAAGTAGTATGAGTTAAATATGTTCCACTTTTCTAATTTGTAAAAAATTAGATGTATTATTAAATGCTTTAGGATCATAGTGTCCTCTGGTGTGGACTTCATTGCGTGAAACATCTGTAATTATTTATAGTTCTTTATATTTACACCAGCATTACATAAAGGGTTTGTGTTCCTCCTCTCACCAATATGCCCTTTTTCTGAAATTACACACATACACACACACACACACATCTGGGGTGCCAAAAAAATATATGCAAGTGGACACTTTGGTCAGCGTTCCTCAAACAGTAGTTCACCATAATCAGAAATGTGTTATACATTATTTGTCATCCTGTGTGTGTATCAATATTTATATATATCTGTAATTAACTATATATGTAATTAACTAATCTGGTGGATCTCAAAATGTGGTACAAGATCTGCAGCGCCAGTGTTACCTGAGACCACGTTAGGGATGTATCTTCTCTACCTCTCCACAGACCTGCTGAATCTGACACTGAGGTGGGGCCCAGCAATCTGTGTTTTAACCAGACCTCCAAGAGACTCTGAACCATTGATCTTATCCAACTCTATGTTTCCAGATTAGGAAACAAGTTCAAAGCCAGATGGTACTAACCTCCTGGTCTTCAGACGCCTACCCTACTGTTTTTGTCATTAACACTGAGCTTCACGTCAAGAATGTAATTGTTAGTGTCCTGGTGGGTTTCAGAACTGTCCAATCCTCATAGAAATTCTGAATTTATCAGAGCCTTCTAATCGTATAACAGGGCATTTCCCCCCATTTTAATCAGGTTTTTTTTTTAATTGGAAAATTTACTATCTTTTTAACATAAAATGCGGGATAGGTAAGCACTGTGGTGAAACAGGTTCTACTAAAAATCAACTAATTTGTAAAATAAGGCAAACTTTTTAATGAAAATAAAATTGTCCTTGAAAGAACAGTAGGTTCATTGCAGGCATCTAGAAATTAAGATGTGTCCAAACTGAGACTTCAAAGGTGACTCAAAAGCACTCTGGATCTCTAATTGAAGAGAGCAAACACGTATGAGAGGATCTGAAAATGAAAGGAAATTTGAAAGCACTCATATGAATTCCTAGAAGACAAAGATAATGAATAAGACTTTGAGGTTTTCTTTAAAGCGAAGAGTTTTATAAAACATTCTTCCCATAACAGTGGTGTCATTTGTTTTCACTCTTAGAAAATATGAAAAACAGTAGACTGGATGAGTCTTCAATGAATCTTTGAATCTTCCAAGGTGATGAGGGGAAAGTTAGAATGACAGAATTAAAAACAGGTAGTCTGATTCTTTCTTAAAGAAAAGGGGATGAATATCAGTTACATAGTCCATTTTCATTCTTTTTTCTCTTTCCCTGGGGTGAGCCACAGCCTATATTTGCAATCTGGCCATTGGAGTGTAAGGGACAGTTTTCCAGGCACCTCTGCCTGTGGTTTTGGTAAAGTAAAGCCATTGTTTAGGTCTCAGCTTTCCTTTCAAATTCTGATGTAATCTCAGACCATTTTTTAAACTCTATTAGCCCCCCATTTCCCCTTTCCTGATTTATGTTCCTGTACACCTAAATACTGTATACATATTTAAATAAATACCTGTCTAGGTGCTTTAATCTCCTCTCCTGTCAGGCTGCCCTTAATCCCATACCAGACCCTTCCTACAGTATTAACCCTCTGTAGGATTGGCCTCTACAAAGGCAGATTGAAAGGAACCTTCTTGGTACTGTTTGAGGGTTTTTCCTCCAAAAGCTCACCTTGCCTTTTTGTCTAGAAAGGTATGTAGAAATAAGCCCTGTGGAAGAAGTTGTGGAATAATCTCAATTTGTACAACCTACAAAGAATGCTACAGAAATATAACGTCCCCACTAGTTTACTGAAATTAATGAGGGTATGGAGGTGTGAGTTAGGCTGATATGTCTTTGGAACAAATAATGTAGCTTTAAAAAAGAGACAGCGAGAGAACTATTGCTGCAGCTTTAAAAAATTTTTTTTGTTAAACTTGTTTAGCATCATTGAACTGAAAAGAGCCTCAAATTCACAGTCTTAATGTCACATTAGCATATCCTTTTCATTTTATAAACTATACTTAATTTATTTTTCCACAGGGTTATGGTAGTGATCATTATAAAAATGTATTTTTTTTCATCTGTCATAAAGGAAGCAACATCTTAGACACAGATATAGGTCAGTAGTCATGGTAATAACTTACTCTGTGCAATGGTACCGTAATGCTAGCTTTTCTTAGAAGAGAAAGTCCAGGGACGTGGAACTGACTAGTAAGAAGAAATAACCACATGATCCGAAAGGCCAAACGGCTGATAGTTTTTCAGATGTTCCACAGGATTGTTTCCTGTGGGGCATCACATCCACACAGGGATTAAACTGACTTAATGTCAACATTTCAGATTTGCTGGATGCCATTATTTCATCAAGTAAAATGCAAGAGAGCCCTTGTGTGGTGATTGGAATCTGAATTTGGAAACAAAATGTATTTTTTATAACAGATTTTTAAAGTAATTCATAAAGTTAGAAAACGTTAAGAATTTCCTGGAAACTTGAGTTTTATATTATGAAAGAAAACAAGACTGTGCTTCTGGTGATTACCATGTGCCATCGTTACTCTAAACACTAAGGATAAAATGGCCCCTTGTCTTGTGGAACTTGTATTGCATCCACGAAAGCCTTTTCACAGATATCCTGAATCATAAAACTCTGGTTCTCACCTCTTTTCTCAACTCCAGGCAAGTATCCACTGCATTTAGATTTGCACATGTTCATCTCAGATTCAATGCTGATTCCTTCTCTGAGTGGAAAATGGACTCCCTTGTTGATTCTCCTTTGCAGTTAGTTCCACCTCTGCTTGTTGAATCTCCACAATACATCTCCAATACTGAAAAAATGAAGGAAATGCCAAAAAGAGTCTGCTCAGATAAGTGTTGACAATACTTCTCTCTAGGGAAGACCAACGTGTCTTGGGGACTTTAGAAGAGCCAACCAGCAGGGGCCAAAGACAGATCACTTCTAGCTCTAGAAAGGGACAACAGCTGGAGCTTCAGTTCCAGCACTGTTAGGCAGAAGAAGAAGAAGGAGTGCTGAGTTATCTGTACATTTTCTGATGACTAGCCTGCTGCAGTGCAGTTGCAGTCGGATGCATTCTTGTTTGGGAGATTTAGCAAATAATCGCTAATTATTATTTGATTACAACGTGATGCTGACCATTGATTGTTTGTATCTGTCAGAAAGATTCAGATCATTTAGAAATGGTATGAAGGAGTTATGGAGATGAACTTAAAAGAACTGGTCCTTGGAACCTTGACAAATAATCAGTTGTTGCTTCTAGATTGATGTATCAGGGAATCTGTGAAGCCATTTTAACCCAGCCGTCGTGCCTGACATCCAGATTTGTGCTTCTTGTTATGTAAGCAATGGTAATAGTGGGCAATTTGCTAATTGAAAGCTCTTTCGAGAAGCTGGAAAGGGTTGAAGAATGATTTCTCTATATTTTAACTTATTAGAGAGGGTAATTGTTTACAAAGAGGATAGGAAGTTATACTGGATACAGCTCCTGCCCTTCTTCATATTCTTTAGCTTCCTACAGATGTTACCTAACAACAGCTGGCTCAGCTGCATCCACTTTCTCTTGCTTTCTCCCTGAGAGGTCGTTTCTGCCACAGACTTTTAGGTATGTTGGGGGGAACCATCGAGATATTTGGAGTTGTGTGTAAATCTTGAGTTCCAACCAGGTCATTGTTGTCCCTACAAATGGAGGCCCTGAAGCCAGTAGATAAGTGTTCCCTCTTCCCTGCCTTGGGCCTACGGTGAAGAGGTGCCTCTACATATCTCTGCAAAGGTTCCCAGCGGTATCCAATCCCAAATGCCCACAGTGGAAATGAGCTCGAAAATACACCATTGGGTTGATTTTTTCCCTACGACCCTGTTTCCCAATTCTTCACTAATCCCAGTTCTTCCGGGGATCACTTCCAAAATTAAATATTATCTACACACAAGCCCTTCCTTAGAGTCTGCTCTTTGCAGTAACTCAAACTAAGATACTTGTCCCGGAAGTAGCCCTAGAAAGCATACTCTCAGGATGAGATTGTGAAATGATATGAAAGAGATTATGCCACTGGTATGTTGGTAGGGGAGTGATAACCCTAGGCTGAATTCAAAAGCATTGTATTTACTTTTATTGTTGCAGTTCTTCCAGGGGTTCACAGACCCAGGAAAATGTGCCAATTTCCTTAGTCTTGGTGGTTGAGTACAAAAGTTTGATGGATACACTTAGCAGTGGCTAGAACCCTCAAATTATTTTTTCTGACCCTGTGGAAATAAAAGCCTTGATAAGAGGAAAGAAAACGTTAGAAGTCTCTGACCCAGGACAAGATAAATCAGATAAATCAGAACTAATCCTGCATCCAGGAGGAATTGCATAGATGAGCGCCAGCAGCAAAGACTTAACGTTTGTGATTCCCATTTATATTACCGTTTATTTCATCTGGATGACCTCTAAAGCAACCAGAGGAATCATGGTCAATCTGTCAGTCAGGCCATGCAACCCAACAGACCCAACAGTGCCGTGAAATGTGTGATGGTGAAGGATGCTGTGTGTGTGTTCGTTGACAAGCTCCGAGAGGAGAACTGCATTGCAGACCTCTGTGGTTCTGATGTACGCCATTGCCTTCCACAGCAGAGAACTTACTTGGCCCAAGGCAGGGAGATAGTCATAGAAGTACAAGAACAGAGAGAGAACATGAAATGCAGTAGCAAGGGATTGAAGACACATTGTAAGGGAGAAAGACCTTCCACCCCCCCCACACCCCAACAAAAAAGAGACAAGGAAAGGAAAATTAATTCTAAATCATTGAAGGCCAGAGACTTAAATTTCTATCTCTAAGTGTTGTTACATCTATTAATAGTTTATAATGAACTACTCTATGTGAAGGGCTAGAATTGTGTCTGGCACCTAAAAGATGCTCAACAAATCTCAGCGTCTATTATTTTTGCCATTGATGACTAATTAGACTGAGTATGTTTCATAGTAAATGTTAATACATATTGGAACAAGTTTTGTTCTAAACGATCACATTCAGCAGCAGAGATTATATAGTACATAGCTGGGAACTGTCACAGTTTCCTTAATGGACCTATCTTCCAGGTACAAAGGGATAATGTCTTAAATATAAATTGTAACACCAGTTACTCACATGGAGTGTTTCTTCCTCTAGTCACAAAATAGAGCTATAGGATTTAATTACTTCAAGAAGAGTGATGTTGCCAAATGGGTAATATTGTCAGACAGTTGAGCGATGTTAGTCCGTCATGCCCAGCTTCACCTTTGCTTGTTTTGTAATCCTTCTTGGAGTCCTGGTGACTCGTAGTCTTGGGTTGAGTAATGCCCAGGGTTACTGAGTGACTGAGCTGCTTCCAGCCCATACTGTTGCAGTTATACAGCTGGATTACGGATCTTTTACTACCCTAGGTGGGTCTCTGAAGAAAATGATAACACAGACTGTCATTATAGGAGTAATTGAGGATGCAAAGTAAAGCAAGGAGACTCGATGGCAGGAAGGATAGGAAGTTCACTTGTTTGGTACAACATCTTGGTGACATGCCTTTCATGTGTTGCTGTTTATAACTTGCCAGTTCTGGTGACTGACAAGTTATAAATTACTTTTAAAACTACTTTTAAATTTAAAATTACTTTTTACAGTTACTTTTGGATGTATTATCTATTTTTTCCTCTTTCTGTTCTTAATGCACAGGAATAAGAAAAGCAGAATTATGTTTTAATACCAACTAAATGAGATGAAATGGGATAATGGGTTTGAAACATTTTGAAAAGTTAGCAGCTGTACAAAAGTGATTTCTGCATAAATTTAATATTACAGATAATGTAATGACAAAAATGTATGCTTCACTGGTAATGTTATTAAATTGGTATTTATTTATACTATTTTTTATGGAAATTTTTGAGTTATATATTGTTAATATCATTTTAAAGATTTAAAACTGCCTTGAATTGTCTCCCGCACACATAGTTTTCACGTTCTTCTTCATTTACACTTTTTTTTGCAATTCTAAAAAATAGTGTGCTCGATAAATGCCTTAAACTATGACATAGAACTTTTATAATTTAGTTGGTCCAGAATCAGACAATTTGGTTACAAGCAAGTTTCTAAGTTTTATTACAGTTTGCATGCATGACAAAACACTCATAGGCTAATTCAAAGAACCATTCTTAGTAGGGATAGTTTATAAGATAAGACAATGATTACATGATAACTGTTTGATACAAAAATAAAAAGATTACTAGATTTATGACTAAAAGGTGTCAATTGGTGGTCCTTGGCACCAATTCAACCCAACAGGAATCCCCAATTTGGGGTGTGGTGAAGAAGGACACTTTATTTAGTGCAAATAGCTCAGTTGTGATAGCCTGTGAAAATAACACCATTGAGAAAAGAGCATGGGTGTGCAACAGCTCAATACTGTTACAGCTGAATTATGAAGTAGTATGGCTGTGAAACAACATGGCTGTGAGGGGGCCCTGGGGCCAGGCAGCCCAGGAGCCAGTTCCCTCTCCAGCTAGACAGCTCTGCTCTATACCAGTCTGCCCGGCCCTTCTACTCTCTGATCTGGTGAGGAATATTTGGTGTTCCACCCTCAATATTTCAGCTCCAGCTAAGGAAATGCAGTCTTCAACCTTTGGTGGAAAGGGAGCATGCACTCTCTAAGCCAGAGGGGATCTGATTTATATAGACAGAAGTCCCTGCCTCCTGGTCACTGATTGGTCTGTCCTCATGCAAATGAGGACTCCAGATCCTTATAGTTTGACTGGTTCAAAAGGCACTGTCCTGATTGGTCAGAATGGAGTCACTTTGATTAGTTGTTGAAGATGTTGATGGGAGAATACAACTGCATTGCTGTGATTGAATGGGGAAAGACTCAGCCCTATTGGTTGAAATACTATTCCAGGAACTCCTTTATAAGGGCTGGCTCAGTTGGAAGGAACACAGTGCAGGCACGCAGTTCAGTGAGGGAGGCAGGCAGCTTAGTTCAGTCTTCTTCCTGAAGTGTGGTTTGTCTGAGAGTCTACTGTATAGAAGTGGCTGCTAGGCTCTGTTTCTTTTTTTCTTTTTTTTTCTTTTTCTTTTCTTTAAAGTTGAGCCCAGTTAGCCCCCAGGAGCCCTTCTTAGTAGGTATCTTCTTTCTTAGGGTCCACAAAGGCAACAGACCATGTGGTAGTTGGGTGACTGGTTTTACAAACCAAATTTTAAATCCATTATAGTTCATCAAAAGGTGCTTCAGAAATGCTTATTTCTTCCCCAAAGGCAGTTAATTGCAATTTTAATAATGTTTCTAGATGTGGAAGTGTTTTTCTGTTACATGATTTTTTTCAGTATAATTCTTCTTTTTATCATATAGTGACTATTTAGTCCTCACAGAACCTGTAAGTATTCATAAATTGCCTATTTAAAAAAAACTCTTAAACAATTTTGTTTAGTTTTTAACTCCTTGGGGGGAAAAATTGACCACATGAAAAAGAAAACATTAGCTTATTTTGTTCTGCTCTGACTAGAATCACAGTTGTACAGTGACACTTTATTATGTTTGTACCCTGATTTTTTTTAAGCAAATGAAAATTAATCAACAGAAACATAATGAAAGAAAATGTATAGTTGGGTTTTGTTTGTTTGGTTTTTTGTTTTGTTTTGTTTTGTTTTTTTGAGTAACTCAATTGTCTCTGCAGCAGTAACTAACTTCTTTCTGTGATTCAAGGTTGAAGCAAACGTTAAGTTTAAGAGATGGAGTGGGGAAAAAAATCAGTGGAATTTGTAGTTTGACTTTAATCTATGCCATGAAACATGAGAGTAGATTAGCCTAAGAAGGATTGTAACCAACTATTTTTCTATATATTTAAAGAATAAAATCCGAAAATATGCATAAATTAAGGTAAACATTAAAAAGACATCATTGTATAAAATATAGATACTGCATTAGAGTTTGAGAAATATGTCTTTGAAGATGCTAAAACATTAAAATGCAAGGTATAGCACTTTTCGGATGGTGAGGAGAGGATCATTTTTAAAACTGATTTAAGAAAATACCAATAACCTCAAAAGTTTCAGTTCTAAGCAGCGGGAGTGTCAGGGAAACAATTTAAGGGGAGGTGACCCCTGTGTCTTGATCTTGAAGAGTAAGGTAAGAATGAGCTGAACAATTGTGAAGGGAAGGGATTAGAGCAGCATGACCAAAGGGGCTGGGTAGTGTAATGTTTCCTGAGAAATACAGTAATAATTGAGCATGAAGTGCATTTTATGTATGGCTTAGAAGAAGCTGGGAGGATAAATTATAGCTGGGAAGAGGATTTTCTGTTGGAAGATTGATAAACCTGAGAGTAAGATCCCCTCCCCTACCAAGTAGCATGCTTGCGTAATAATAATAGCACTGGAGAGAGCTCCTTTGTTGGAAGATTAATTTTGGCTAAGACTTCTGTTTTGCAGAGCACTGTATTTTTCCAGCAGTAAAGAATATTCAGAGGTGATAAGGTGGTAAGAAAAAGAATACTTCATGATTTTCAGAAAACTGTAGATTTACAATTATCATTTGAATGTGTTTTTTCCTTATCAGTTTCCCATGTGGTGTAAATATAAATTATCTTCCCTTCCCCTCTTAAAAACTTTAGTTATACGTTAATCAGTATCACTGCACATAGATTCAAATGACATGTTGAAGTAGGTAATTCTGATTCTTTATGGGCACTGAGTGGGAATTAAGGCCACTTATTAGGGCCATAGGCCCATTGGAGGTTAATGTTTTAAATAGTGTCAATTTCTTACTGTTGCTGGAAAACTTTTAAATGAGGAAGGTAAGGAAGCAGATGTGCATTTCAGATAGGTTACTTTGCGTAAAGGATATTTTGGAGGGTGGTGGGAGTGGTAGAAGTTTTAGATGACTCTTGCAGGCATGTAGATAAAGGAAGAAGGAATTGCCATGATGTTATTAAAATAGAGGCTAGAGCTATCTGCGAAAACCAAAGGGATGTGGAGGGTGATGATACCGTAACTTGGAGTAGTTACTGGGAAGAATGGGAGAGGAAGGTGACTAGAATCCCTCCAGCCCCTGCCCTCCCCTGTTCCTGCCACCTCACTGTCCACAGAGGACATTTGACTTTCCTGCCATCCTGAGAAAACAGAGGGCACAATGCATACACTCCCTCATCCCAAGTCTTCTCTATCTCAGGACCCCATATGTGTGCTCCAGCCTTCCACACTCTCTTCCTCCCCGAGGATGAGCCAATAGCTGGAAAACTACAGGTCTCATGGTGGAGATTCCTGTCTAAATCTCACCCCTTTCTCTTGCTTGAAGGTTACAGCATCACTGGATAGCTTAAACCGTGTTTTCATTTATGATCCATCATGTGCATCATGTATTACTGTGTTTCCCCTCATTCCAAAGTCCTGCTAGTCATACCCAGTTGGCTGAATTTTAAGTGACATTGGGATGAACCTAGGTACACATTAAGGTCTGGATTAAGGTGACTGCCAAGTATCCTTCTCACATGAATCCTTGCTTTTAGCAACTGATACACTTAAGCGTTCATTATCCTAAAACAAAACTCCTTTCCTGAGTCCTACCTAGTCCCCTCCAACTCTCTCTGCTTCTCTTAGCTCCCAAATGGCCTCTGAAAGTACTTTTCATTTGCCCTTCCCACAGTCACCTTCACCCCTCACCCCTCCTAGCTGTCTTCCATTACCATCATTCTAATGAAAATCGCCCTCATTTTGACTACCAAAGAACACGCTTTTATACAAATATTTATTGGTTTGCTCATTCATTCTGCTAGACTTGGAATTATTTTCCTCCTGTACATCCTCATTTCCCTCTTTTCTCCACATAAATGTTTGTATGCATCACTGTTCTTATACCCCTTCTCTGAAACGACAACTCACTAAGTCCCTCTTTCTTTATTCTCTGACTTTTATGAGCATAATTTTCAAAAGTGATGTTTACAGAAGTTTAAAATCACGCTTTTGGTTTCTTTGGATTATTGCTAAATTAGCCTTTTGTTGTAATGCACATTTTTTGCATGTTAAAAACAATTTTCTAGTCTTAATTTTAACCATTTTGTTCTGCTTAGAAATGATTTAAATTGTTCCTAGTAACTGAAAATATGATTATTAAATTTCACTTGATTTAATGCAATGTTAATTCTTCCAGACTTGCTGTATTTATTTTATTTAATTCAGTGCTCAAACATATATTAGTTTCTTAAAAGTTGTTAAAGTTTCTTTTCAAAAAAGTAAATTAAAGGACTTACATAGAATAAACAGCAGTTACATTGCACATTTAAGGAAGGAAAATACTGATATATTTAAAATCTCATATTGAAGTTACAGCTGCCTCTCTGGGTTTTAAAAAGCACAATGCTTTTTATTCTGTGACTTGTCAATGCCAAGATATTGTTTTGGGAAAAGGAAAGCTAAGAATGTTAGTAGGAAATTGTACTTCACTAGTATGGTAACTTGATGTTCTGTGTGTGTGTGTTTTTTTTTTTTTGTACTGATGAAAGTTCTTACTTTGATATCAAGGGATTATAAGTGGATAACCCAAACTTGCAAAAATCACATCGCTTTTCAGATTTTTCAAAAAGCTGATTGCTACTATTATCTTCCTTTAAAGACTCACCATGATCTATGATATCAAATCTGCTTTTGCAAAATTACTTTTTACATGGCTCTTATCTTTTGTAAAATATACTGTTTATAATTGAAACTCTGATTAGTGTAATTTAAAGTATTTCAGAGCACTTTCTCTTTAGGGGGCATGTCTCCAAATTCTTGCCTTGGCTTACAATGCCCTATATGATGGTCCCACCCCCACCCCTGACCCCCGCCATCTTGGGTCCTCTGGAGATAGAAATGCAAAAAGGTTTATCAGGGGTTGAATGTAGGAATGATAAAGTTTCTAGGGAACAGAAGTAGGAGCCTGAGGAAGGAAGACAGATTGGGTAGGAAAAGCCTCAGGCTGTGGTACAGCTATGAAAACCTCTTGACCTGAAAACGGGGAGTTCTAATCCCCAAATTGCCTTTTCAAGGAGTTATACATTGAAGTGGATGGTCAGGGCCCAGTCACTGGTGAAACTGTTTGGGAAAAACATGTCTTTGGCTTGAAAGTTGTGGTGAATCCCCAAAACTCTGCAGCTGGAAGATACCACCAATTCCTGTCTCATCTTTTCATTTTCCTTACAGTGTCTTTCAAAGTGAAGACATATTTGCTTTTATGAAGTCCAGTGTATTGATTTCAGTTCTTTTATCGATCATGATTTTGGTTTTGTGTTTAAGAAATCTTTGCCTAACACAAGGGTACATCAGTTTTATCCTATTTTTTTCTTAAAATGTTATAGTTCTAAGTTTCCCATTTGGGTCTTTAGTTCATTTTGAACTAATTTTTGCATATGGGCAAGGTATGGATCAATGTTATTATGTTGTTTTATGTATGGATGTATGTTCATTTGTGCCAGAATCATTTCTTAACAAAACTACCCTTTCACCATTTAATTGCCTTTGCTCCTTTGACAAAAATCAATTGATGACAAATGTGATGGTCTAGTTATGGAATCTGTTCTCTTTCATTCATCTATGTGTCTATGCTTTTATCAATACCACACTATATTGACTATTGTATCTTTGTAATAAATTTTGAAATCACATAGTGTGCATCTTCCAACTTTATTCTTTTTTCAAAATTTTGGATATTTTATTTCCTTTGCTTTCCATATAATTTTTGAATCAGTTTCTTGATTTAAAAATGTTTTTGTTGGAATTCTTATTGGTATTATGTTGCATCTACGGATTCATTTTGGGGAGCACTAACATTTTAACATTATTGAGACTTCCAGTTTATGACCACAGTATATTTCTCAACTTATTTACATCCTTTAAATTTTCTCATCAGTTTTCAACAGAAAACGGATACAGATATTGTATATATTATCTGTATTGTATATATATTTTAAAAGCATGACACAGGTCTTGTACATATTTCATTAGATTTATACCAAGTATTTTTAATGGTACTTTAAATTTAAATTTTTTTTTTAAATTAAAAATCAATTTTTTAAATTTAACATTTTTTAAAGTTATAAATTTTAAATTTATTGTATACAAATGCAATAGTTCTGTGTGTGTGTGTGTGTGTGTGTGTGTGTTTGTGTGAATCAATCATGTATCCTCTGACCTACCAAACTTATTTATTAGTTCTAATAGGCAGCTATGTTTTATTCAATTAGAGATAGTTTTACTTATGCCTTTTCATTCTGTTTTCTTTCTCTTGCCTTACTGCACTGGCTAGGACTTCTGTTATGATGGGAGATAGCAGTGATGGGTCGTCACCCTTGCCTTGCTCCTGATGTTAGGAAGAAAGCATTCGGTCTTTCACTTTTAAGTAAGATTTTAGTTACAGGTGTGGCATAGATGCCTTTATCAGGTTTGGGAATTTCCTTTGAGTTCCTTGCTTGCTGAGTCACTAGCAAGAAAAATTGTTAATTTTTTTCAAATGTATTTTATTGCATCTATTGCAATAATTACAATGATTACAGCAAAAGGAAAATGAAAAAAAAATGTATAAAAATATCATGGTCAAGTTTATTTTCTTTACCATAGTATATAAGAAAATTCATGATTTGACTCTTGCCTATTTTCCTCTAATCTAATTTCTTGTCATTCCCCACGTGTACCTTCAGTTGTTCTAGAACAAGAAATTTCTTGCATTTACCTGAATATATCATGTATGTATTTAGCAATGATATTTATAGTGAACCCTGGGGTGAACTACCCAGATTTCCTGTGAGGCCAAAAGAACCTGTTCCCTCACCTGTGAGTGCTGCTGGGTGACGGACCTCAGCTGGCAGCCCTCCCAGGAGTTGCCTTCAAATGCAGAGAGCCACCTTCCCTAGAATATCTTGCGTCTAAAGCAGAAATGTTAAGACAACCTATTTATCCCAAAGAGGGGCATTGACAGCAGGCCTGATTCTGAAGACCGATCCCAACTTCACAGATCCCCAGGGGATCAGTTGAGACCTTGGTTTAACTCCATCACAGCTAGGGTGACCAATAACTGGAACAGTTACAGTTTGCCCACAACTGAGGGGTTTCTTAAGACCTGAAACTTTCAGTTCCTAAAGTAGGAAGAAAGTTGGGGAAAACAGGATGGCTCAGTCATTGTAAGCTCCTCTCTCTCCAAAATCTTGTTTCACTCCTTTCGCCTACAGGTGCTGATTCTGAGAACACTGGGTGCGTAACTTCCTTATGTTAATCTCCGCACCTCACTGCAACAACAAATGAGAGGAGGACGACAGAGGAAGCAGGCCAGCTAGGCAGGCAAAATGCATTCTTCCATGAGAGCTATGAGGGTGACAGGCCCAGAATGGTGGGGACAAAGAGAGAAGAGAAATAGACAGGTTCATGATTTATTTCAGAGGTCAAGCTAACAAGTCGTATCGATGGATTGGATTGTGGATGATGGGGGCACGCTCAATGTTGGGCTTGACCAGCTAAATGAATTGCGGCATCATTTACTGAAATGGAGAAGGTGATGCTAATTAAGTATGTCCTCCATTCAGTATGGGATGTGTGAGTGGAGATTTCAACATAAAGTTCTGGAGCTCTAGGGAGATCTGGATTGTGGTACAGATATGGGAGACGGTGCCCTTTAGGTTCAGGTTAAAGTCACAGGAGTAAATGGGATCACCAAGGAGAGTGCAAGGAACACTTGTTCTGAAGTTTTCTTGCATTTCGAGTCCTTTCGAGAATGATGGTGGAAGCTGAGAACCCCCTTTTTAGGAAAAAAGCACTTTCCTGTAAATCTTTCTGTATTAGTATCTGTTTCTGTAACAGACTACCACAAACTGGGTGGCTTAACCAACAGCAATTTATTGTCTCCTGGTTCTGAAGGCTGGAAGTCTGAAGTGAGGGTGTGGCAGGGCCATGTCCCCTTTGAAATCTGTAGAGGGAGATCCTCCCTGGCCTCATCCTTGCTTCTTGGGGTTGGCTTTCAGTCCTGGTATCTTCTGACTTGCACTTGCTTTACTCCGATCTCTGCCTTAGTTGTCCCTTAGTGCTCTGCTCTCTGTCCCTTTCTTCTAAGGAACATCAGTCGTATTGAACTAAGGGCCCACCCTACTCTGATGTGACCTCGTCGTACCTAATCATAGTTGCAATAATCCTGTTTCTAATAAGATCAGGGTTAGGACTTCACATACCTTTTTGAAGGACACAACTTGATTCTAACAATTTCATACCATTTTAAGGATTCAAAAATCCATTCTAGCCCAACCTCCAAGGGCGTAACACAGAAGTCTCCGACATTTGAAGGATGGCCATAGGAAGAGACAACGGCAACATGAATGAGGAGAACGAGGAAAAGTAGGTGCGTGTGTTCCCTTTCAAGAAGCCTAAGGGAAACGAGATCAAGAGAGAGGACATGCAAGCAAAGCACTGAGAAGGGTCAAGTTTTTCTTGTTGCCCATGGGCAGCTCCACACAATACTGCCAATGATCTATCAATCAGTGTTCACGTTTTTGGCTTTTATGGATGTCAGGCACCACCCTAAGCACTTTTAATGCATTATATCGTTAATCCTCACAACAACTCTATTAATATTTTCATATTATAAATGAGGAAATGAGAGTTAAAATAGCTTCCTTCTAGTGACGTACCTAGCAGGGGAAAGACATCTCAAACTTTAAGATGTTTAACTTACAACTTTTGGCTCTCTCTGTCTGTGCTTCTACATGCTTCCCCATTTCAGTCATTGAGTAAATTCCCCAACCATTGACTATTTGTTTTTCAACCACATTATCTCTTCATCTCATTTCATGGATTCAATCGATTCATTTCCCTTATCACTGAAACCAGAAAATGTAGTGGTCTATTTCTCTCTCACCATTTTCAGTCCTTTGTCAACTTAAATCAGTGACCAAATGTGTTGTCAATCTCCCCCTTTAAAATCTGCCCGTGGTTCTGCATTGACCATAGATACAAAGGCTGTGATCAGGCTCATGTCTATATTTCCAGCCTCGTCTGTCCAGGTGCTCCCAGCTGCATGCTCTTCCTCCGGAGGACTTTCAGCCCACGGAACTGTCCTGTGCTTCATTCACCCCTTCTCTATGCTGGGTCTGGGATGGCTTTCCATCTTTGCAACTGGTGACCGCTCTTCATATTTCAACATCCATGTCATGGTCACCTTCTCTTATGAGATATTGAATGAATCCCCACTGCGGATCACCAAGAACAAACCCCAAATGAGGAAGACAGGAGCTTCGCCTTTACTATGCATTTGATGTTATTGAGGTCTGAGGATATGAAAGGTACAGGAGACAAACAGGTAACTCGAAGGAAGGACAGAATGACAATGACAGAATGATGCTGACAAAGGATTATTGTAGAGTTTTAAAGGAGGGAGATAAGGAATCCTGCTGGAGGGTCATTTCCTCAAAAATATATTACGTGGTTGGTGTAAATCACCCCTTCTCCCAAAAATGGAACTTTTAAAGATATGTGATAAAGAACTTTATGCCGTTATGATAAAAATCACGTTTACCCTCTTGCACATTTGGCTAAATTTGTAATTTGCTCTTTTCAGTTGGCCCCCTTAGTCCCAAGTTATTTACAATTTTTAATTGTTCCTAGGTATTTATTTTTCTGAGTGATGTTTAACTTAAAAATAATGCCTACAATTACATAACCAAAACCGGTGACAACAGGTTTCATTGAGAAGTTCACTTTTCCTTTACTTTCATATTATTTATTTCTCATAATTTAGTATTACTTAGGATTGAGCTTATGTATCAAAATTGGCGTAGTTTTTGTATTTATTCAATGGATATTGTGAATTATTTCTGAAAGACTGCTAATGAGTTGATTTTAGGCAGGACCATGGACCCTGCCTAAAATTTCAAGAACCTGAGAATCTTGAAATTTTTGTTCCTTTATTGCCCAAGTTCTCCTTTAGGCAGTAAAGGATTTTTTTGTTTCTTTGTTTTTCAGTTTTGCTATAAATTTTGTATTATATACTTGAGGATTTGAAGTGCAATGACAGATATATATATATATATATATATATATATATATATATATATATATGTATCTATCTATATCTATCTCTCTCTCTCTCTCTCTCTCTCTCTCTCTCTCTCTATATATATATATATATATATATATATATATATATATATATAGAGAGAGAGAGAGAGAGAGAGAGATTGCCTTTCAAGTGAATGTAAAACACTAATTGAGAAAGTATCAAGTATTGGTTTGGTCCCATCAACTATTTATCCTCCATCTTCTGAACTGTGTGGAACTCTCTCTCTTCTGGGTTCCATGGCTTCCTTTGTGTACTCTTGTTATGCCAATATATAGTAGGTACTCTTGCAATTATTTACCTGTTTCCTTCTTTGCCTCGCCCATTCTTCAATAAACTCCTTGAATAACAAAAACACTTTCCTTTTGTATGTTCTTAGCACAGTGCTCAGGAACTATAAGCACTTGAAGAATGAATGAATGAATGAATGAATGAATGAATGCTTGAATTTCACTGTGTTGTGAATCTCTTAAAGACTTAAGAATCTACATGTGGGTTAAGAACATCAGGGGGAAAAAAAGACAGATTCCATTAATATATTAAGATAACTTCAAGTAAAAGATGAAATATTTCCAAAATTAAAAATGGAAATCAGTTGGAATATGGTTAAAATGCCACACAAATTTTCTAGGGTCTTTTATTGTTTACAACAATGAAGGCTTATATTGCTGGTCCATGATTATTTAATCATATTCTCTTTTGTGTAGGCAGGATCCATGTTAGTGCATCTTCTGTGACTTCTCTGGGAAATGTGAGTCATGTGCTACTATGTATGTATATATATATTTTTCTCAGGACCTCTGGAATTTTCATCCGTATTCCCTTATAGCACTGAAAGGAAGGTTTATTTTTAAAAGTGGAATTTCAGTTACCAGGAAACCCTATGACAATAGCAAGCACTGAACCCTGTAAGTGACAGATGGGAGCTGCAGATTTCCCACTTGGCGGAAGCCTCATCTTGGGAATGACTTTCAATTTACTCCTAATAGTTGAAAAAATAGTGAATCTTTTAGTTGTACTTTTTTTGGAGTCAAAGGGATGTGTTTCCTTTTAGTTTTGTGTATATGTGTATATACACTCAACAAATTATAGCCAGTGTTCACATAATTTTATTATAAAGGGAAGGAGGGAGAAAGAAAGGAAAGGTTTTAAGTTTACCAAGTTTATTGTGAAATATTTCTGAAAAGGCTGTTCACTCCTCTTTTAACTTCAGTAAATCTCAAGCTCTTCAAAATGAAATGACTTATACTAAGAAATATTGCTGCTTAGCTGCAGAGCTCAAATTTGAACACAGAACTGTTACTGTCTCAATCAATACCTAGTCATCTTTATTTTACCCTTATTCATTGAAACATTATATGAGAAAGGGTTTTTTCAGATGAAAATTCTATAGAAAATTGTTAATGGTATTATTGTCTTTTATTTATTTCCTAAACTGGTTGGTTCCATTTCAGTTCCCATGTTTTTCTTTTCATAGAGTTTTGATAATATTTAGTATAACATGAGCAAAATAAATCTCATAGCAATGGCACAAAAACTGATAATTAAACATTTCAAGGATATCCAAAACTTTTCTTTAGCTTGTCAAGATTAAGAAGAAAAACAAAACAAATGCAATTTAGTGTGAACTATTAACTCCCCTGTAAGATAAGGATCATTCATTCATTAATTCACCTGTCATGCTTTAATTAAGCATTCTTAGATGCTAAACGCATCTGTAACAAATAATGAGGAAAACAAAATTATCCTGAGTACAAAAACCTAGTTGAACTTGAGATATATAAAAATTAAAGAATAAAAACAGGTGCAGTTGACCCTTGAACAATGCTGGGGTTGGGCACTGACCCCCCCACCCCCGCACATTTGAAAATCTGCGTATAACTTTTGACTCCCCCAAAACTTAATTACTAATAGCCCACTGTTGACTGGAAGCCTTACTGATAACATAAACCATCAGTTAACATACATTTTGTTTGTTATAAGCATTATATACTGTATTCTTACAATAAAGTAAGCTAGAGAAAAAAATGTAATTAAGAAAATCATAAGGAAGAGAAAATGTATGTACAGTACTGTATGGTATTAATCGATGCTGTAAGTTTACATTATCTGTTTACAAGATGAAAAAAATTCCACGTGTAAATGGACCCACACAGTTCAAACCCATGTTTTTCAAGGGTCAACAGAATAAGATATAATCTATAATGCATGTCAAATATTGAGGAAGAAAACAATATATATAATGTCCTGAGAAAAATGAATTATGAATTTAGCTTTTGAAATAAATACCATATATGATGGACAGACAGGAAATCAAAGGGTTTGTCCCATACAGAGATTGTAGAACAAGAGC